>NC_028456.1:7162516-7389804 GCF_000263155.2 Setaria italica | reverse complement strand
ACAACTTTTCAACCAGCGTGGTACTCGCCAAAATGTTGCAGCTGCCGCTGTCGATGATGATGCGAATCGACCGCTCTGCACAACGCCCTGGTATGGAAAAGAGTGTGTCGCTGATTCTTCTCGGACGGGGCGACCTGTGTACTAAGAACACGCTGCACAACAAGACTTTCATACCCATCGGCGTCGCCCGGGTTGACATGTACCTCCATAGCTGCATGGTCAGTGGCAAGCATCGCATGTCGAGTATCTTCAGAATCACTAGCAGAAGAGTACTCACCATCGTCACGAAGAAGCAAAGTGCGCTTGTTCGGACAGTCCCGAATCACATGGCCAAATCCTTTGCAACGATGACACTGAATATCCCGTGTACGGCCTGTGGGAGGGGCGGTGCCTGTGGAAGGGGCAGTGATGAGGACACCACGAGTACATCTACACCAGCAGCACCTCAGGCGCCTCCAGTTGCTCCTCCACCTCAGGCGCCTACAGTTGCTCATCCAGTTGGGCCAATCACTCGAGCCCGTGCGAGAGAATTAAACTTCATCATGCTGTTAAGGAACGAAGGCCCATCGGAATAAGAAGATGGCCCAACAGGGCAGCCCAGGTGGGGCGCCTAGGGTTGGGCGCCGTGACCCCTTCGGACTCCAGGGGCTGCGCCCCCTTTATTTAGTCCGAGTCCTTTTTGTTTACGACTTGAGTTTTGTTTTACATCTAGCTTTAGCTACTCTTGAACACGCGCAAATACGCGCTGTCCTTGTGATTCAGAACTCCACCTTCGAGTGATATTTAGATTGCTCGCCTCTCTTTCTTGTTCGTTCTTCGATTGCGGACAGGAATCGATCTTCGTGATCAGGCTGATCTCGCACCAGCGAGGTTGGTAACCATCGGGAGTTGGTTCAGCGATTGCATTGGCGCTTCGGGTTCGCTCGTCGTAGTCGGATCGTGAGGGTCTACTTCCACCAAGTCGAATTTATCTCCACTCACCGAAAGATCGGGCACTCCGACTCTATCAAGTGGTATCAGCTTTCCAGGTTGATCGGTGAGTTTTACCGAGTGTTTTTCCCTTCCTACAGTCCACAAAAACCAAAACAAATTTTTTCAGGTTAGATCCTTTGTCCCAGCAACCGTTTAGCCTTGCACATTCTTTCAATAAGTGTCTTTGTTGAATTTGTGTGCCTACTCGTTCAATTGTTGCTGGTTACTTGTGTTTAATCTCTTGTTTCTCGTTTTTCATCTAACCCTAGTTTTCGCCGCCGCCGCCGTTCCGCTGCTCGCCAACCCTACCACCGCACCTCCCCCCGCGACAACCGCGCCGCGCCATCCCACTACTCCGATCGCCCCTCCCCTGTCAGAAAAAAAAGATCGAAAGCAATCAAACAAAAAAAGGAAAGTGCAAAAAAAAAAAGGAAAGAAGCAAAAAAAAAAAAAAAAAGACGAAGAAGAATCCAACAGGGAGAAGGAAGGTGATTCGGATTTGTTTCGGTGGAACCTCCCTTTGCGCGCGCCGTGACTCCTCCTGGGTCACGACTCTCTGGTGTTAATTCCCCCCTCCCCCACGCATTCCGTGCTAGCCTTTCACATCCGTATCTCTCTTTCTTGGTCCTTTATTATTCTGAGGTCCGCCTTACTCTAGAGAGAGAGAGAGAGATATTTGAGATTTGAGAGAGAGATATTTGAGATATCTTTTTTTTACCGGAATACCCCTGTACTTTCGGAAAAAGTGTGTGCCGCAATTTGATATTTGAGATCCTCTGTGTTCATATTATCAGTTTTGGGGCACCCTCTGTGAAAAAAAAAAAAAACAGAAATAAAAAAAAAAAAAGAGGTGTGCCCTCTCCACCTTGCCTCTGTTCTTTCGATTTTTCCTTGTTACCAGCAACTCTTGTTACGTGTTTGGCACTATCTTTCAACTTTGCATTATTGTTTGATTGTGCTAATCCTTCATTTGAGTGCAGCCTTCCCAGAACTCCACATAGTTCTACGACGAGCATATTTTGTTTCTCCAGGCAATCGCTCCTCCAATCTTTCGTGAGTTCCACCGGTTGGTTGCAGTTCGCCCCTGTGTGCGTGGTAAGAACGGATAAGAATTTGATAACAGCACTAGTGTGAGCGCCTTGTGAGCTGTTACACCCCTATTTTGTCGTCGCTTGTGTTCTTGTCTTTGCGCTAACCATGGCAGATGATGTCGACGCGGGGGCTGACCAGCTGCAGGGCATACGGGCGCAAGTTGAAGGGCTTGTCACCGACATTCAGACGATTCATGAACGGCTGGACTCGACGATCTCCTCGACGACCGAGCGGTGTGATCAGCTCGACCTTGCACAGACGGCCGCTAAGGCCACACTCGACTCAGTTGTGGCAAGACTCGATGCATTGCACACTACAGTCGCAGAGTTGCAGCAGGGTTATGGTGGTGACTCGGACCAGGACGATGGCGACCGCCGTGGCCGTGCCCGCCGCGTGCCACGCCGTCCCGGTGGTAATGATTCCTTTTCCAAGATTAAATTTAAAATTCCACCTTTTAATGGCAAATATGATCCTGCTGCATATCTTGATTGGGAATTAGAAGTCGAACAGAAATTTTCATGCCATGATATTCTTGCTAATTCTCAAGTTAAAGCTGCTATTAGTGAATTTACTGATTTTGCTTTAATCTGGTGGCGTGAATATAAACACAAACATCCCAATACCATTCCAACCACTTGGGAGCAATTAAAAACTGCTATGCGCCACAGATTTGTGCCTTCTTATTATGCTCGCGATTTGCTTAATAAAATGCAACGTTTTCAGCAAGGTTCCAAATCTGTTGAGGAATATTTCCAGGAATTACAAATAGGCATGATTCGTTGTGGGTTATTGGAGGAAAACGACGCTGCTATGGCACGTTTTCGTGGTGGTTTGAACCACGAAATTCAGGATATACTTGATTATAAGGACTACATAGATATGACAACATTATTTGAATATGCTTGCAAAGCTGAACGTGAAGTGCAGGGACGCCGCTCGAAGACATATTCTAACTCTTTTGCAGGAAGAAGCTCGACATCCAACTCCGTACCCGCTCTCCCTGCGCCACCCACGCCCACCACTACACCGCGCGAGCGAACGGCCAAACCTGCAAGCGCTCCCCCTTCCACAGGCGCCGCCCCTCCCACAGGCCGTACACGGGATATTCAGTGTCATCGTTGCAAAGGATTTGGCCATGTGATTCGGGACTGTCCGAACAAGCGCACTTTGCTTCTTCGTGACGATGGTGAGTACTCTTCCGCTAGTGATTCTGAAGATACTCGACATGCGATGCTTGCCACTGACCATGCAGCTATGGAGGTACATGTCAACCCGGGCGACGCCGATAGGTATGAAAGCCTTGTTGTGCAGCGTGTTCTTAGTACACAGGTCGCCCCGTCCGAGAAGAATCAGCGACACACTCTTTTCCATACCAAGGGCGTTGTGCAGGACCGGTCGATTCGCATCATCATCGACAGCGGCAGCTGCAACAATTTGGCGAGTACCACGCTGGTTGAAAAGTTGTCTTTACCCACTCGTAAGCATCCACATCCATATCACATTCAATGGCTTAATGATGGTGGGAAA
The DNA here is from genome assembly GCF_000263155.2 of Setaria italica. Lineage (NCBI taxonomy): Eukaryota > Viridiplantae > Streptophyta > Magnoliopsida > Poales > Poaceae > Setaria > Setaria italica. The sequence goes on along the minus strand of NC_028456.1, from coordinate 7,386,213 downwards.
ATTAGAATTACTCGATCAGTCCGTGTTCCTTTCTCCATGGGTGCTTATTCTGATTTTGTCGATTGTGATGTTATTCCCATGGAAGCATGCTCTCTGTTACTTGGGCGACCTTGGCAATATGATACTGATAGCTTGCATCATGGTCGTTCAAATCACTATTCTTTCATGTTTAAGGGTCAGAAAATAATTATACATCCAATGACACCTGAACAAATTCTTAAAGATGATCTTGCTAGAGCTGCTAAAACTGCTAAACAACTTGAACCATCGACATCTATTAATTCTGAAATCAAGTTGAATGCTCCTGTTTTGCTTGCCACACGTGCTGATTTTGATGAGTTACGCGATGCTCCTTTGCCATGCTATGCCCTTATATGCTCTAGTGTGCTCGTTTCACTCGATGATGCACCATCTTTGGATATTCCCCCTGCGGTTGCTAACATTTTGTAGGAGTACGCTGATGTCTTTCCAAAAGATTTGCCACCGGGACTTCCACCACTTCGTGGCATTGAGCACCAGATCGACCTCATTCCCGGCGCACAGCTTCCGAACCGTGCACCGTACCGTACAAATCCGGATGAGACGAAAGAAATCCAGCGCCAGGTACAGGCGTTGCTTGACAAGGGTTATATTCGTGAGTCTCTTAGCCCTTGCTCCGTTCCTGTGTTACTTGTTCCAAAGAAAGATGGCTCATGGCGTATGTGTGTAGACTGTCGTGCTATTAATAACATTACCATTCGCTACCGATACCCTATACCACGCCTTGATGATATGCTAGATGAGCTTAGTGGTGCCATTATTTTCACTAAGATTGATTTGCGTAGTGGCTACCATCAGATTCGCATGAAATTAGGTGATGAATGGAAAACGGCTTTTAAAACGAAATTTGGGTTATATGAATGGTTGGTTATGCCGTTTGGTTTGACAAATGCTCCCAGCACATTTATGCGTTTGATGAATGAAGTTCTGAGGCCCTTCATAGGATTGTTTGTAGTTGTCTATTTTGATGATATCCTCATTTACAGCAAGTCTATGGAAGAGCATTTAGAACATTTGCGTGCTGTTTTTGATGCATTGCGTGCGGCCCATTTATTTGCTAACCTCGAAAAATGCATGTTTTGCACACAACGTGTCTCGTTTCTTGGCTATGTTGTTACTCCACAGGGCATTGAGGTGGATAGCAGCAAGATTGATGCCATTCGGGAGTGGCCTACACCGACAACGGTCACACAAATTCGAAGCTTTCTTGGCCTTGCAGGTTTCTACCGCCGGTTTGTTCGTGATTTTAGCTCCATTGCAGCGCCTCTACATGAGCTTACAAAGAAGGATGTTCCCTTTGCTTGGAGTGATTCGCAAGAGGTTGCGTTCAGCACCTTGAAAGATAAGTTAACCAATGCTCCTCTCTTGCAGTTGCCTGATTTTACTAAAGTGTTTGAGCTTGAATGCGATGCTAGCGGTATTGGGCTAGGTGCTGTTTTGTTACAAGAAGGAAAACCGGTTGCTTACTTTAGTGAGAAATTAAGTGGTGCTAGCTTGAATTATTCTACTTATGATAAGGAGCTTTATGCTTTAGTGCGCACTTTGCATACTTGGCAGCACTACCTTTGGCATCGCGAGTTTATAATTCATTCTGATCATGAGGCTTTAAAACATATTCGTACCCAAACAAACCTGAACCGTCGTCATGCTAAATGGGTAGAATTCATTGAGTCTTTCCCTTACATTATTAAACACAAGAGCGGGAAGGAAAATGTCATTGCTGATGCTTTGTCTCGTCGCTATACCATGCTGTCACAGTTAGATTTTAAAATCTTTGGCTTGCAAACTGTGAAGGATCAATATGTGGATGATGCTGATTTTAAAGATGCTTTCGCCCACTGTATTCATGGCAAACCATGGGGCAAATTTCACATACAGGACGGGTTCCTGTTTCGCGCTAACAAGCTGTGTGTTCCAGCTAGCTCGGTTCGTCGTTTGTTGTTACAGGAAGCGCATGGAGGCGGTCTCATGGGGCACTTTGGCGTCTACAAGACGCATGAAGTGCTGGCTGCCCACTTCTTCTGGCCCCGGATGCGCGCTGATGTTGAGCGCCTTGTTGCCCGCCGCACTACTTGCCAGAAAGCTAAGTCACGATTAAACAACCATGGTTTGTACATGCCTTTGCCTGTTCCTACTTCCCCTTGGCTTGATATTTCTATGGACTTTGTTTTGGGATTGCCTAGAACTAAGAAGGGGAGGGACAGTATTTTTGTGGTTGTTGATCGTTTCTCCAAAATGGCTCATTTTATACCTTGTCATAAGACTGATGATGCTAGCAATGTTGCTGAATTGTTCTTTCGCGAGATTATTCGTTTGCATGGTATTCCAAATACAATAGTCTCTGATCGTGATGCTAAGTTTCTCAGTCATTTTTGGAGATCACTATGGAATAAAATGGGAACTAAATTGCTGTTTAGCACCACTTGTCACCCTCAGACTGATGGACAAACTGAGGTGGTTAATCGAACCTTGTCCACCATGCTTAGGGCTGTTTTAGATAAACACTTGAAACGTTGGGAAGATTGCTTGCCTCATGTTGAGTTTGCTTATAATCATGCAACGCATTCTTCTACAAAGATGTGTCCTTTTCAAGTTGTTTATGGTTATATTCCTCGGGCGCCTATTGATTTGTTTGCACTTGATGCCGAGGACACCCCACACATAGATGCCGCTGCACATATTGATCAAATGATTAGCTTGCATGAGCAAACTCAACAAAACATTGCTGCTGCTAATGCTAAATATCAGGTTGCGGGTAGTAAAGGGAGAAAACATGTTACTTTTGCACCGGGTGATCTGGTTTGGTTGCATTTGAGGAAGGATCGTTTTCCTACCTTACGTCGTTCTAAATTGATGCCACGTGCTGCTGGTCCTTTTAAAGTGCTAACCAAGATTAATGATAATGCTTATATCCTTGACCTGCCTGCGGAGTTTGGTGTTTCCACGAGTTTTAATGTTGCAGATTTGAAACCGTATGTGGGCGAAGATGAGGAGTTGCCGTCGAGGACGACTTCAGTTCAAGAAGGGGAGGATGATGAGGACACCACGAGTACATCTACACCAGCAGCACCTCAGGCGCCTCCAGTTGCTCCTCCACCTCAGGCGCCTACAGTTGCTCATCCAGTTGGGCCAATCACTCGAGCCCGTGCGAGAGAATTAAACTTCATCATGCTGTTAAGGAACGAAGGCCCATCGGAATAAGAAGATGGCCCAACAGGGCAGCCCAGGTGGGGCGCCTAGGGTTGGGCGCCGTGACCCCTTCGGACTCCAGGGGCTGCGCCCCCTTTATTTAGTCCGAGTCCTTTTTGTTTACGACTTGAGTTTTGTTTTACATCTAGCTTTAGCTACTCTTGAACACGCGCAAATACGCGCTGTCCTTGTGATTCAGAACTCCACCTTCGAGTGATATTTAGATTGCTCGCCTCTCTTTCTTGTTCGTTCTTCGATTGCGGACAGGAATCGATCTTCGTGATCAGGCCGATCTCGCACCAGCGAGGTTGGTAACCATCGGGAGTTGGTTCAGCGATTGCATTGGCGCTTCGGGTTCGCTCGTCGTAGTCGGATCGTGAGGGTCTACTTCCACCAAGTCGAATTTATCTCCACTCACCGAAAGATCGGGCACTCCGACTCTATCACATAATGGGCCGTAGGGGCGTTTTCAGTCCTGTACCTTCTAGATTGACTCTAGTGCAAGTGGGAGACTGTTGGAGGTATGCCCTAGAGGCAATCATAGAGATGATGATGTGGCGGAGGGTGCCAGCCCGTGAAACGAGGGATGTGCAGACATTCCCTGCAGCAGATCGTGCGCATAGTTGCCTAAAAAGGCGGGGGTGACGGGGCGTACATGGTGCTGCCATAACTACGATGGGACCACCCCTTTCGCTTCCCACGCGCCCTCCTATAAGATGGGGGAGTCTGCCTCGCCGGTTCTGCCCGCACCTACTTTGAAGCCTTTTCACCTTCTCACGCGCCTTTCGCCTTCCTTCGCCTAGCGTAGCAGCTTTCTTCACCCTCCTTCGTCGAGCCTTCCACCCCTTAGCGATGGAGTCCTGGATGTGCTCAAGCTTCGGTACCTCACGCGCCGACGGCCTCGTGAGGAAGGGCCTCCTTTACAAGAGGACCGCGAGGGATGAGTGGCAGTTGCCCGGGAGGGAAGATGCGCCGAATCCGGAGGGCAGCTATGTCTTCTCGTTCGTGCACTTCCATGAGAGGGGGTTCGCGACTCCGCCGAGCCTCTTCTTCCGCGAGCTGCTGCACTAGTACGGGCTTGAGCTGTAGCATCTCAATCCCAACGGGATCCAGCACATCACGGCGTTCATTGTGCTGTGCAAGGGGTTCCTGGGAATCAAGCTCAACTTCTCACTCTGGAAGTACTTCACGGTCAGCCTGTATCAAAGGACTGAGAAGAGGGGGGCCCAGCAGCGGACGACCCCGGTGCCGATGGGGTGCGCCAGCATCCACCTCCGCCAGAAACCACGCCAAGAAATATATGGTGATGAAGACTGCGACATCTCTCAAGGGGTGGCACCAGTAGTGGTTCTATGTGAAGAACTACTCTGAGTCCCCCTTGCCGGAGTTCACCGGCCGCGTCATTGAAGCGGTGCCGGACCTATGGTTATACGGTTTGGTCGAGAAGGAGAAGAAGTGGTCGTCGGTCTGCTTCAGGCGATCGACCACCTGAAGAAGAAGGGACTAACCGGGGCCAGAGTTATCGAGGCGTACCACGCTCAGAGGGTGGTGCCGCTGATGCTCCGGGCTCGCTCGCTTGATGACATGATTCCTGGCGTGCCGACCAAGGGCACCATCCTTGCGATGGACGTACTTGCCGACACCGAGGTCGAGCAGCGTGTTCGGGAGGCGCTGGATCACAAGGACGCCGTTTACCCGGTGCCCGGTCACCCTCTGATGCGCCCGGACAAGAATTTCGTTCAGCTGGTGAGGATTTCGCGCTCTCATTCTTCTTTCGTGCATTTTTTTGGGTTAGTTGTTCTGACGCGGAATTCTTGTATCTGCAGGCTAATATGACCCGGATCATGGACTCGCACCCACTGGTGCCAGAGGATGCAGAGCAGCGGCAGCAGAACCACCTCCTCGCTGAGAAGCAAAAAAAAACGGAAAGATAAAGAGACGGCGAGGAAGCAGAAGAGGGCCGCCAAGGAGCTCCAAAGGCGGCGGCGGGGCGCGATCATGTCGGACGACGACGACGATGAGGACGAGGAGGAGGAGACCGAGGAGGAGGAAGAGGAGGAGTATGTTCTGGCCCCCCGGCCAGGTGCGCTCGTCATCCGGGAGCAGCGCACCCAACTGACCGTGGGGGACAGGTCGACTGGAATGCCTGCTTAGGACCCGACCTCACAGGACTATGGGGCTGCGCCCTAGGGGTCAGCACGGGACGCGCCTCGGGAGTCGATGGAGTCGACCCCCAACCCTCTGCCTGCGTCGCGCGAGCAGAGGAGTAGCGGCAAGCGGCCGCTACTGGATGCCCCAGGGCCAGCGTCGAGCTCGGAGGTGAAGCGCGCCCGTCGCCCTCGCGTTGGGGGGCGGTAAGTGGAAATTCCTCGCGCACCTTATTCCTTTCCTGGCATCGAGCTGTTTTTGATGTACTGTTGTTTCACAGCGCCGCTCCTCGGGACTTCATCACGCTGTTGGCGCCAAAGAAGGCACTACGGGTGTCGACCACCTCCCCGGGGCGGGCCGTGACCCCACCAGTGGCGAGCGGCGGTGTCGTCGGAGAGGCCGCGGGGCCTCCCGCAGAGGTGGCCTCTACCGCGGCGATCGGAGGAGGGGTGCCGCAGTCGGGTACGGGGCCAAAACCGACCCCTTTTTCACCTTCTGCCTCCGCAGCCGACCCTGCGGGACAAGGTGCTACCACTGGGGTTCCTCCGCCCGGTGAGGTAATAGACCTTGATGATGAGGCAGAGGAGGAGTCTGCAGGGGAAGCGTCGGCATCCAGGGCGTCGGCCGCGGAGGGGGCTCCGACAGCAATGGTGGAGATGGCGGCAGCGGAGATGGGGGCACTTGCGCCAGGGGCCGTGATGGAGACGACGGCGACGACGGAGATGGGAACGCCCGCCCAGCAGCCGTGACAAAGACAGCAGCGGCAGCGGAGATGGGAACGCCCGCCCAGCGGCCGCGACAGAGATAGCAGCGACGGCGGAGACGGGGACGCCTGCCCTAGCGGCCGCAACAGAGATGGCAGCGGCGGTGGCGGAGACGGGAACGCCTGCCCTAGCGGCCGCGACGGAGACAACAGCGGCGGCGGAGACAGGGACGCCTGCCCCAGCGGCCGCGACGGAGACCGCGGCGGTGGCAGAGACGGGAACACCCGCTCCGGCGGCCGGGACGGAGACAGTGGTGGTGGCGGACAGAGCGGGACGTGCGTCGGCAGCAGCGACGGCTGCGGTGACGACAACGGAGATAGCGACACGTGTGCCGGGGTCGTCGACGGGGCCGGCGGCATTAGGGGCGGTGGTGCCTGCCCCGGCGGCGATGTCGGGGACGGCGGTGCCGGGGTCGGCCAGAACGGCCTCCGTCCTTGTCCCGGTTAATCCCAACCCCAATGCGTGGTGTGGGCCGACTTTGCGCTGGAGGTCCCGTGAGGACCCGCAGAGGCCCCTCTTCATGCTGGATGATGCCGAGGAGTGGGGTAAGTGGCAGGCGGGTGCAGGGCGGGCTTGCAAATGTCCGCGCTGCCCTATCTTCCATGATGGGGGAGCTGGACGGCGTTGTTGTCCCTAGTGGCCAGGTATGGTGCTCTCCTTGGTAGTTATTTTCCTCTCTTTTCTCCGTCCCTCCTTTCTCCCTACAGCTCCTGAATGTAAATTGTTTTGCAGGCCCTCCAGGAATGCAGCCGAGGAAAGTCTGAGTTCCTCCAGCGCGAACGGGGGCTTTGGGATCGTTTCTCCACGGAAAGATAGCGGACCGGGGAGCTAACCAGGCAGCTCGCCGCCACCCAGCAGATCATTGCCGACCTGCGCACGCGCGAGCAGGAGGCGCGGGAGAGCGCGCGGCGGGTGGAGGATAAGTTCCAGGCTATCGTCGAGAAGGCTCACCTCGATCTCGAGGAGTTCCAGGCCATTGTCGAGAAGGCCCGCCATGATGCCGAGGAGCTCGCACGGCTGAAGGAGGACCATGAGGCCCTTCAGAAAACCATCAATCGTATCCAGCACGAGTGGCACAAGGCTTGGCAGGAGCGCGACTTCGAGACGACCTGGAAGGCTGAGGTCGAGAAGATGGCGGCCAACCTTGGGGAAGAGGTCAGTCGGCTCCATGTGCAGGTGTAGGGGCTTCAAACCACCATGTCCCAGGGGCTTGACCGGGAGCGTCAGCTGAAGGCTCAATCTAAGGGTAAGCCTCTTCTCGTTCCTTTGTTTTTGCAGCGTTGCGGTGGTTTTTGAGTTGGCGGACCTTTCTGGACAGGCTTCGTAGATGACCTTGCCCGGCTGAGAGAGGTCCTCGATGCGGAGCGCACCGAGCACGGAAACCTACGGGACGTGGTCTGCGATGTTTGCGACGGCCTCGGCGTGGTCCAGGGGGAAGGGACGAGCTCGTTGGTGGCTCGTGTCCTTGGGGCGTACCGACGGGCCCCTGAGATTGCTCGGGAGGTGCTCCACGTCGGCGTGAGGCAGGCTTTCGGTGTCTTCGGCTCCCACTACTCCGGCATCAACTTCGCTAGGATGAGTGGGGGGTACGCCTCCGGCTACTCCAAGGCCGAGCTGAATGAGATCGACGCGTCGGTGCTCAATCCAGTGGAGGCATTGGCGAAGCTTCTGGAGGATGAGGCTGTCCCACCAGAGGACCCAGGAACGAGTTAGCTGTATCAGGCTCAAACACCCAAGAGTGTGTAAATATGTTAGTTAACTTTGAACTCGCTTTTGTGATGGCCGCAGAGGCCTTTTCTATAATTTGTCGAAAAAGTTTTCGATCCTCTTTTGTTTTTTGGGTTTGGAAAGATTAGAGTGCTGGTCGGACGTGTCAGTAAGCGCCGATGAGCGAAGGCACCATAGCCGCTGGGGCGTAGGTTTCTCACGGTCCGATCAGTCTTGCCTGAGCGTCGTTCGCACACTCTTTCCTTTTCACGCCCAAACGTTTAGGAAGAGGGTCGGTTCAAAAAGAAATGGTGTTTTGAGAGGATGCCAAGTGGCTTGGGCCGGAGCCCCTGATAGCCCCCGAGGGGCGTGCGACCCTGGGGCAGAGCCAGGGTTGGATATCCCTAAGCTTGGGATGAGACTCGAACGAAATTGACTTAGAACCACCCTTTTTCATGAATTAAAAGGTGATAGAAGTATGCATGTACAAACTTGGAAACAATAGCTAAGGGTAGAAACATCTTAGTTGCTCTATATTCCAAGCGTTGGTGAAGATCTGCCCGTCGGGGGTCACCAGCTTGTACGTGCCCGGCCGCAGTACTTGCGCGATGATGAAAGGACCTTCCCACGGAGGGGTCAGCTTGTGCTGGCCTCTGTTGTCTTGGACAAGGCGAAGCACCAGGTCGCCGACGTTGAAGGCTCGGCCTCATACCTTGCGGCTGTGGTACCGTCGTAAGGCTTGCTGGTACTTGGCCGAGTGCAGTAGGTGATGAGGACACCACGAGTACATCTACACCAGCAGCACCTTAGGCGCCTCCAGTTGCTCCTCCACCTCAGACGCCTACAGTTGATCATCCAGTTGGGCCAATCACTCGGGCCCGTGCGAGAGAATTAAACTTCATCATGCTGTTAAGGAACGAAGGCCCAGCGGAATAAGAAGATGGCCCAACAGGGCAGCCCAGGTGGGACGCCTAGGGTTGGGAGCCGCAGCCCTCCCCCTGGTCGCGCGCCCCCCCCTCCTGCCGTGGCGCCTCTTCCGGACTCCAGGGGCTGCGCCCCCTTTATTTAGTCGGAGTCCCTTTTGTTTACAACTTGAGTTTTGTTTTACATCTAGCTTTAGCTACTCTCGAACACGCGCAAATACGCGTTGTCCTCGTGTGATTCAGAACTCCACCTTCGAGTGATATTGAGATTGCTCGCGTCTTTTTCTTGTTCGTTTTTCGATTGCATGCAAGAAACGATCTTCGTGATCAGGCTGATCTCGCACCGGCGAGGTTGGTAACCATCGGGAGTTGGTTCAGCGATTGCATTGGCGCTTCGGGTTCGCTCGTCGTAGTCGGATCGTGAGGGTCTACTTCCACCAAATCGAAATTATCTCCACTCACCGAAAGATCGGGCACTCCACCTCTATCAGTAGGGCCACATCGCGTGCTTCGTCGAGCTGGTCTTGCGCATCCTCGAGAGATACCTGGTTCCCTTGTTCATCATATGCCCTGACCCTTGGCGACCCGCACTCCAGGTCGGTGGGGAGGATTGCCTCAGACTCGTAGACCATGAAGAATGGGGTGAAGCCAGTTGCCCTACTGGGGGTTGTCCTCAGACTCCATAGGACCGTGGGGAGCTCCGCGACCCATCGGCCGCTGAACTTTCTGAGGCGGTTGAAGATCCGCGGCTTGAGACCCTGGAGTATCGTGCCGTTGGCCTGCTCAACCTGCCCGTTCGTGCGGGGATGCGCCATGGCTGACCAATCCACTCGGATGTGGTGGTTGTTGCAGAACTTGAGGAACTTCTTCCCGGTGAACTTCGTGCTGTTGTCCGTGATGATGGAGTTGGGGACTCCGAAGCGATGGATGATGTCGGTGAAGAATTGTGCCGCCTGCTCGGACAAGATCTGCGCGACTGGTCATGCCTCGATCCACTTGGAGAACTTGTCGACGGCGACAAGCAAGTAGGTGAAGCCCCCAGGCGCCTTCTTGAAGGGCCCGACGAGGTCCAGCCCCCAGACCGCGAAAGACCACGTGATGGGGATGGTCTGGAGTGCCTGGGCGGGCAGATGGGTCTGTCGCATGAAGAACTGGCACCCTTCGCAGGTGCGCACTACGCGGGTGGTGTCGGCGGCGTTCCCGATGAGGGTTCTTGGTGCAGCGTGGTGGCCGCAAGCCCCGGCGTGGACATCCTGTATCAACGCCTTTCCTTGCTCGATCGGGATGCAGCGCTGGAGGATGCCGGTGTGACTCCGCTTGTATAGCTCCTGGTTGACGATGACGAAGGATTTGGCATGGTGTGCAATTCTTCGCGCCTCTGTCTTGTCCGTTGGGAGCAACTCGCGGATGAGTTAGTCAAGGTACGGGGCTCTCCAGTCAGGTGGGGGGTCGGGCCCCCTCTGCTGGGTTCGTGTCGATCTCCATGACCTCGGGGTCAGAGGGATCGGCCTCCGGGTCCAGGAGAGGTGGCGAGTTGTCGACCTTTCCAGGGTCGGTGCCCGAGTCTGGGACAGGTGGCGTGTTGCCGACCTCTCCCAGGTCGGCACCTGAGTCCAGGATAGGTGGTGCGTCACCGACCCTTCCCAGCTCCTTGTAACGGATTGAGGGCTTGTATTGGTCACTGATGAAGACTCCATCGGGGACGGGCTTTTTGCCGGATGCTGCCTTCACCAGCTCGTCCGCTGCCTCGTTGAAACGTCTTGCGACGTGGTTGAGTTCTAGTCCATCGACCTTGTCCTCGAGCTTGCAGACTTCGCTGCAGTACGCCACCATCTTGGGGTTGTGGCAGCTCCACTCCTTCATAACTTGCTCGACGACTAGCTTGAGAGTCACCTCGGATGTCCAGCTGCCGGATGCCCAGTTCGATGGCGATGCGAAGCCCATTGAGGAGAGCCTCGTACTCAGTGACATTGTTAGAGGCAGGAAAGTGTAGGCGGATCATGTACCTCATGCGCACGTCGAGGGGAAAGACGAAGATCAGACCCACTCCGGCGTGAGCTTTCATCAACGACCCGTCGAAGTACATCGTCCAGCACTCCTGCTTCTCTGGCGCGATGGCATCTGGATCTCTGTCCACATTGCCACAAAGTCGGTGAGTACATAGGACTTAATGGCTATGCGGGGGGCGTAAGTGATGCCTTGGTCCATATGCTCGAGTGCCCACTTCACGATCCACCCTGTGGCGTCTTGATTCCGGATCACTTCATCGAGGGGGAACGACGAGATGACTGTCACCGGGTGGGAGGTGAAGTAGTGGTGAAACTTCCTCTTCGTGATGAGGACGGTGTAGATGAGCTTCTGGATCTGCGAGTAGCGGGCCTTGGACTCGGACAAGACCTCGCTGATGAAGTACACCGAGCGCTACACCTTGAGGGTGTGTCCTTCCTCCTCTCGCTCCACTACTAGAGCTGCGCTGACCACCTGGGTGATCGCCGTGATGTAGAGTAGGAGTGGTTCCCCGTCGGTTGGCGGGACCAGGATCGGGGCCTTCGTTAGGAGGTTCTTGAGCCGGTCAAGCACCTCCTGGGCCTCGGTGGTCCACATAAAGCGGTCGGTTTTCTTCAGGAGTCGGTAGAGAGGGAGCCCCCATTCGCCGAGGCACGAGATGAAGCGGCTCAGGGCCGCAAGACATCCCATGACGTGCTGAACTCCCTTTATGTTTCGGATCAGCCCCATATCGCTGATGGCCGCTATTTTCTCTGGATTTGCTTCGATGCCGTGCACGGAGACGATGAAGCCCAGCAGCATGCCCCTCAGAACCCCAAAAACGCAATTTTCAGGGTTGAGTTTGATGCGCTTGTCTCTCAGCCTTTCAAAGGCTAGTTCGAGGTCGGGGATGAGTCGGTCGCCCTTCTTGGACTTGACTACGATGTCATCTACGTAAGCCTCAATGGTTCGCCCGATGAGGTCACCGAAACACTTAAGCATGCATCACTCGAACGTAGCCCTCATGTTTTTGAGGCCGAACGGCATCTTAACATAGCAATAGGGGCCGAAAGGGGTGATGAACGAGGTCGTGAGCTGGTCGGAGTCTTTCATCGTGATTTGATGGTAGCCGGAATACGCATCAAGGAAGCTAAGGGTTTCGCACCCTGCGGTTGAGTCGACTATCTGATCTATACGTGGCAAAGGAAACGGGTCCATTGGGCACACCTTGTTGAGACCTGTATAATCAACACATATCCTCCATGTCCCATTCTTTTTTCGTACAAGAACAGGATTAGCTAACCACTCAGGGTGGTACACTTCCTTGATGAATCCGGCCGCCAAAAGCTTCTGAAGCTCCTCACCGATGGCATTGCGCCTCTCCTCGTCAAAGTGACGCAAGCCTTGTTTCACTGGTTTGGAGCCGGCCTTGATGTTCAAGGAGTGCTCAGTGACTTCCCTCGGGATGCCTGGCATGTCCGAGGGCTTCCACGCGAAGATGTCGCTGTTCGCGCGGAGGAAGTCAATGAGCGCGCTTTCCTATTTGGGAGATAGGGTAGTGCCTATCTGCACGGTCCTGCCGTCGGAACTGCTGGGGTCGAGGGGGACCTTCTTGACGCCTTCGGTGGCCTCAAAGGAGGTGGTGGACTGCTTGGAGTCGGGCGGATCCTCGGTGCTCTCCGCGAGCCGGACCGGCAGGTCCTCCGTGCAAGTGATGGCTGCGGCGTACTCGCAGCACTCTACATCGTACTCGTACGCCTTCTGGAAAGACGTGTCGACGGTGACAACCCCGTTGGGCCCCGGCAGCTTGAGCTTGAGATAGGTGTACTTGGGGATGGCCATGAACTTAGCGTAGCATGGCTGCCCCAAGATGGTGTGGTAGGTTCCACGGAAATCCACCACCTCGAAGGTGAGGGTCTCCTTCTAGTAGTTGGAAGGAGTCCCAAAAGTGACGGGCAGATCGATCTGCCCGAGAGGCATCGCCCGTTTCCCTGGCACAATGCTGTGGAATGGCACCTCGCTGGGACAGAGGCGGGAGCGGTCGATCCTCATGGCATTGAGAGTCTCGGCGTAGAGGATGTTGAGGCCGCTGCCCCCGTCCATGAGAACCTTGGTGAGGCACTTTGTGCCAACGATAGGGTCGACGACGAGTGGGTAGCGTCCTGGCTGCAGGACACACCCCGGGTGGTCGGACTGGTCAAAGGTGATGGTGGATCTCGACTAGTCAAGGAAGGTTGGGGTAGTGGGTTCGGTCGCGTAGACCTCGCGGCGTTCCAGCTTCCGGCGGCGCTTGGAGTCGTACACCGCCGACCGACCGAAGATCATGAAGCAGCCGTCCACGTTGGGGAAGCCGTCTTCCTTCTCCTCGCCATCCTTCTTCTCCTCTTCAGGCTTCCGTCTCCGGTCGCCCTTCACTGGGTTGCCTACAAAATACCTCTTCATGAGGTTGCAGTCCTTGTAGGCGTGTTTAGCGGGGAACTCGTCGGGCATGGTCTCTCGAGCAGCTTGTCGAAGAAGCCGGGGGTGCCCTCAAGGGGCGGCTGTCCCCGCTTGCGCTCAGCAACGGCCATGAGGGGAGCCTCGTGCCGCTGCTTGTTCTTCTTCTTTTGCTGGCGGTTGGAGGTGCCCTCGTCGGCGTCCTCCTCCCGCTTCGCCTTGCCCTTGTAACGATCAAAGATCGCCCCGATGGCATCTTCGCCCGAGGCAAAGCTGGTGGTGATGTTGAGGAGCTCCTTCGTGGTCCACGGGCCCCCGCGTCCCAGCTCGTGGACCAAGGGCCGGTAGGAAGTTCCTGCTAGGAAGGCTCCGATGACGTCGGCGTCCGCGATGTTGGAGAGTCAGTCCTGGAGAAGCACCGGATGTAGTCGCGAAGGGACTCGTCCATCCCCTGGCGGCAGCTCCGGAGGTTCCAGGAGTTTCCGGGGTGCATGTACCTACCCTGGAAGTTCCCCACGAAGATCTCCTTCAGGTCGTTCCAGTTACAGATCCGACCCGAGGGGATGTGTTCCAACCAGGCTCGCGCTGAGTCGGCCAGAAACAGTGGGAGATTGCGAATGATGAACAGGTCGTCATCCGCCCCACCGGCCTGACATGCAAGCCGGTAGTCACTGAGCCAAAGTTCGGGGTTTGTCTCTCCGGAGTACTGGCCACATTCGTGGGCTACCTGAAGCGTGCCGAGAATGGCGCATTTAGGATGCGTGCGGAGAAGGCCCTGGGCCCCGTTGGGTTGAGGCTCGGGCTGCGATCTTCTTCACTATCGTAGCGGCCACCACGGTGCACATGATAGCCGCGGTCCACTCCATCCTCTCTGCCCGCGCGGGAGCGCCTCCACGCGTCCAGAGTGTCGCGGGCGTCGCAAACAGGACCGATGCGCCGGTGGATGGACTGAGCTCTGCCTCCTACGGGCGGCGGTGTCTGTTGAGCGGGCATGGCCCGGTTCCCCCCAGGGGAAGGTTGGTGGACAGATTCCCCACACCTCTCAGGAGGCGCGGTGGGTGCTGCCCTACTGGTGTTGTGCCCACGTCGCTGGGATGCGAAGCTCTCCACCTGCTGGACGGCGGTGCACTCGAGTAGGTTGCGCACCTCTTGGTGCGCCTGGCGCTCCTCGGGCGTCGCCGGCTCGGGGAGTCATCGAAGCAGGGCTGCCGCTGCGGCGATGTTTTGGTTGGCGCGGGCGAAAAGCTGAGGGTGATCCTCGTCCGCGCAAATGCACTGCTGGACCTCGCGCGCTCATTGTCGTGCCCCGCCTTCGTTGCGGGGGCGCTTGACCTCCTGGTGGGGTGCCTTCGGCAGACGTGGCCGCACCAGGACCCTGGCGAGGGCCCCAGTCGTAGCTGCAGCGCACGGTGGGGGACTGCACTGCCTTCCTTCAGCGCCATCGTTGTTGGACCCCTCAGAGTGTGCCTCAGCCATGAAGCACTCGCACGAGGGGTGGTGGCTCCCGTTGTTGGAGCCAGCGTCGGAGGTTGTCCCCGCCTCGCCCACGAAATCGTTGTTCGTGGGTGGCACGATCATGGACCGCGCTAGGAGACGCTCGTAGGTCATCGCGGCATTGCGCATGCCAAGGGGCCACTCCACCGAAGAAGGTCCCGTGGTGCGCGCCCGGCGGCTCACCACCCTTCCGACGGTGGAGCCGGAGGAGATGAGGTGAGTGGACAGGGAAAGGAGAGGGATCAACTCGATTCCCTCCCCCGTAGCGAGGAAGTCCAAGCTCTCAAAGCGGACGAGGGTGCCAGGAGCAAAGTTGGTGTCGCGGTTGGCCATCTGAAGCCGGTGATGTACGCGCAAAGGTCCCCTACCTGGCGTGCCAACTGTCGTTGTCGAGATTAGCGGATTAAGACTACGGCAAGTAAATTTCTTTTATGCGCGTAAGGCTTCGGATGGTGGCGTGAGAGGACACGGGGTTAGACTGGTTCGGGCAGGAATAGCCCTACGTCCAGTATGAGGAGCTGCTCGTGTTACTCACGCAAGGTCTGTAGTAGGGGTTACAAACGGGTGAGAGAGGGAGCTGGTCCCAAGTCTCTTGGGTGTGCATTGATGCTCGAGAGGAGAGGGATTGGGTTCTGTTGGCTTGAACGTCCTCCTATCTCAGGCCCTCTGGTTCTCCTTTTATAGCGCAATGAGGGTACCGAGGTGTTGGCGCTAGAAATCGGCTGATCGAATTCCCAGCGTCAGACACACGACCCAGGAGAATTTGCTTAGCTCCTGTTCGGGTGATCGCCCTGGTGCGGTTTGCGCGGCGTGCCAGCCAATCTGACCTGTTCATTGGCAAGGAAAGAAATGTGTCAGATCCCAGAGGTTGCGATCGGCTAAGGTTCCAATCTCGAGATAGCTTATCAGCGAATCGGCCGATTTGCTGTAATAAGGAAGTCGGCTATAATGCAGCCGATTACCGGGCAGCGTTAATAAAGAAGACTACTAGAGTAATCTAAACAACGCTATAGTAACAACACCAAGAATAGATCTAAATCGACTATGCGTAAAACAATAGATTGAGTAACGAAGCATGAGAAAGCCGAAAGTTTCAATTCCTAGCTGGATAACTGGTGATAAAACTAGAACAACAGGTAAAACCTAGAATTCTAGTGAATAACGATAACTAGTGAATAAATCTAAACGAAACGACAGCGATGCGCCCGAAGTTAAAGCTTAGATATTACTCGATAAACGGAACTTACAGAAATCGGCCGGAGATCAAGTTGATGCAGCCCCGCCAACCCGTATGAACTCGTGAAAAGAGGAAAAGTATTGGCGAAGACGCCTACTTGAAAGTAAGTACGAGGAAATAGTAATTTGTTGTATTGATTTGATGATGATTACAGATCTATGAAGGTGGCTATTTATAGCCTGTTACAAACAATTTCCTAACCGACTAGAACTCTATCTCTAATTTTAAACAAAAATGAATATTTACAAGTACGATTCGTACTGGAGTTGATCATCATGCTTTCACGGGCTGACCCCCCTTTTAATCTTCATAGTTCACTTTAAGCCCATACCAACCTAATTGCTCCAGCCTCCTAATCGGCCGATTTCTACCAACTCCATCAACAAGGGACAGCCGATTACGGCCTACATGTCTGGGGCTCCGACTACTCCGACCCTGGGACCTATGGTCGGGCGAGGCGGAGTTCCACCCTCAAAGGGCAATCGGCCGATCCTCGACTGTAGCACCAATCGACCGATTTCCAACTGTGACTTCTGTGTCTCGCCGCATCCCCTGATTTCTTCCTTTCCTCACGCCGATTTCATACGTGTCAAAATCTAGCGTCAACACATGCCCCCAGTTTCGGAGTAAAACATAGTCTTTACTTCGAAATTCTTTTCAACTTCCCTCCCGAAACAAACGCATTGAAAATATCCTTCCGTTTCGCGGTCTCCAGCCTGATGATTGCAATCTTTTCGAAACGGGCGCCCACGACAACCACTCCTCCCGAAAAAATCGAAACGCCGGCGCGGTAAAAATTCCGCTTTTACCCATTCTCAGACCACCTTTAAATATCAACTCGTCCCGTACTCCCCTTACGAGCTCACGTCTTCCTTCTTTAGCGCATGGGCCTTCTTCTTCCTACGACGCCTTCCTTAGCTTCCAGTTTTCCCCGGCGTCTCCTTCCATCTACATTCCTCCCTACTTCTCCAATGGCGGCACCTTCAGGCACTTCACCAATGCCTGAAGCCCCGGAGATGGCCCCACCAGCGGAAGTTCCAGCGGCAACGGCGGCGGCTCCATCGACGGGAGAAGGAGCTCCATCAGCGGGAGTTGGGGCTTCAACCGAAATCCTATCGGTGGCTTCAGCATCTGCAGCTCTATCAGCAATCCCGCCAACTACGATGAGCTTCATCCCGGAGGTCATTACCGAAACTTTCCTTAATAATGCATTTACTTTTAGATCCGTTCTTACTCCCGCACCCTCTTTTTTCCTTTTTTAGGTGGTTAGGCATCAGATTACCATTCGTCTCACAGAAACTCCCGGCCTTATCTGTCTTGGTCCCATGGGAAACCCGGATCCAACTGACCTAATCAATCTGGAAACTCATAGGATCCCTTTTAAGCAATCAACCATGGACTTAGATCACTGGTCAGGTACCTTCAGGTCATGGCCGAATGAAACCCCCGGCTAGAGAGAATGGTACCAACGGATAGCCGCCTCCAAGAGAGTCCAATGGGATGAGCGCAAAATCGGCCAATGCATCGATCTATCTTTATCCCAGATGGAAAGAAACGAGCCATTAGTGATAGTAGCCTCTTATTTCTGGTCCGACGCTCTCAATGCATTCCTCTTCGGACACGGACCTATGACTCCCACCTTCGCCGATGTGGTCATGTTGACCGGCCTTGACATCTCCTCCCCAGATACCCCTTTTCGCCTTTTGGCCACGACATCTCATCGGCTGGACACAAAGGGAATCGGCGGATGGAAGGGATTCATCAGATGCAATAGAAGGGCCAGATCAGTCGAGAACAGAGAGCACACGGCCTTCCTGATGATGTGGCTAGAGAAACATTTTTTCTGTGGGAGAGCAGCCGGTCCATCCACCAACACGCAGGCTCTGGCCGAGGCATTATTGACAGGGGCCTCTGTTCCCCTTGGAAAGCACCTATTGGGAGCAGCCTATCATATGCTCCACCAAATTGGCGTTAAACTATCCCAAGGGGAGCCGATTGGAAACCCCGGTGGACCCTGGTGGTTTATCAACTTGTGGCTTAACCTGTACATGAGCAAGATCTCTCAGCAGCGAGTGGAGCACATGACATTGTTGGAGGTATGCCCTAGAGGCAATCATAGAGATGATGATATTCCATTTGTATCCATGATTTGTATACTGTGTTCATTGAATATCCATTAAAGGCTACTTGAATTGATTTGCAATTATGTGAATTGTATGTGAAACTCTTTACTTGTATGGTTATTCTAAAGTTGTCCCTAGTCGGAGTTCATGTGAGGACACACATGAATATTAGACTAGCGCATGTATTAGTTGATGACTATGTTTCACAAGTCATGGACATGGAGATGTTGAACTAATAATGTGGACACATGTGGAGACATGTGTTAGGACTGACCCAACACGAGAAGTAGTTCTCTCTTTAAACAACATATACGCTTTGTCCTTAGACCTGAGATTGTCGCATGTATTCTAGATGTGGATTGACCTACTTAGGGGCTATCAAACGCTACGCCGTAACAGGGTAGTTATAAAGGTAGCTTTCGGGTTTGTCAAGAAGCATGCTATGAGACATGGTCAATCAAGATGGGATTTGCCCCTCTCTGATTGAGAGTGATATCTCTGGGCCCCTCGAGTGATCGGATCAGAAAATGCATGGCCATGCTACGTACGGTTAAGAGTTAACCTACAAAGGGATTCCGAATCACAGGATCGAGAAAGAGCGGTCAGCTTGAAGCTAGACCAAATATCGTGAGGCAAAGGGAATAGCATGTATATTATGTTGTGATGGTTCGTCTGATATGATCTTCGTATGCGTATAGGAGTAGGCACGTCTTGCTAGAGGCCGCTACCGACTATTGGGCCGAGTAGGAGTACTCGGGCCATGTCTATACGTATCCGAACCCATAGGGTCACACACTTAAGGGGCTGGAAGCCCAATTCGGATCTGATCCGAGTTGGATTAGGTTTAGGAGTACTAATGGGCCTCGGATCCAGAGGCCCATCAGGAACCCCTATAAATAGAGGGGTGGGGGCGCCCTAGGGTTTTACACCTTTTGGCTGAACACTCTTGCCGCGCCTCCCACGCCCTCGCCTGTTGCAACTCACGGATCTAGCAATCCGGCTTGCGACGCTTCCTCCCTGCACGTGTGGATACCTTGGAGGTGTTGCGCCTGCAGCACTTGGACGAGCCGCCGACGAGCCACGATGAGCCGACGACGAGCCGCGGCACCGGAGGCGATCTTGCTGTGCACGTGGACGAGCTGCTGAGGAGCCGCTGGACGTGATCAACTACGTACGACTACGTTGTTCGACTACGTACGACTACGTGATCGTCTTCACTGCACCGACGCATATCTACATCTTCCGCACCAGTAGTGCATCGAGTGGTAATCCCGTGATCCTTATACGGCAGTTCTTCCTGGTTATACGCGGTAGAAATTTTGATTTGCGCTAGCGTAGCCTACCTCGTATCCCAACAGTGGTATCAAGAGCCTTAGCTGCTTAGTTTTGGATTCGGGATGTGTGCATATGGAGATATGCGAGTTCTCTGTTTGATCTATGTCCTGATTTCGTGCCCTTGCTGCAATGGTAGTGTAACGACATACTCCTACCGGTCGGTTTCCGCCATCGGAGTTAAGTGATACACGTAAATCCAGTTGCAGTGAGGGAAGATCAATATGATTGGTCAAATCGAGATCCAGGGTCATACGCCAGGCGCATTAGATGTGCAATAGTAGATGTGATCTACTGCCGGGGTCGGGATTTTGCCGTATGCGCATGCTTCGGTAAATCAGCCGTAACTTTTCGGTACGATCTCGGATCGGGGCGATTTCTATACGAAAATTGATCTACAGAAAAAGTTACACGTGAATTTCAACCGCTTCGCCGTTTTCGGCGAGATTAGATTTCCCAAATTCGGCTTGGAAGATAGAGTTTCGGGCCTCCGAAGTTTGGAACGTTAGGACGCCTAACTCTATTTTGCAGGATGTATGCATGTATCTTGTGATCAGTATGGCCCCCTTGTGTATGTGATGCATGTGTGTAACTAATTCGTGACCTGCGTGTCGCGCGTACGGCAACACGGCAGGAGCCATATGTGTTGTCACTTTATTGTAATTAATGGTCTGCGTACCAATCTGTGATGATCCAAGCAACTATGTAATCTTCATTACTAGATTCTTTACTAGCTATTAGGCGTAATAGCATGGTCTAGTTCTTGGAGGACTCATCACCAGGAGGATGGCGCACATGGAACATGGAGATGGAGATCACCATGGTGAACAGGATCAATGGAGATGGAGATCACCATATGAAAAACGGGCCATACTGTGTCACAACTGTGTGAATGCTATTCTGATTTATGTTTTACTTTCTGCATGCTGTGATGTTAGAAGTAGAACGATCCCTCGCAAATTTTAAGTTAGTATGCCCTCCCAACTAGAACTTGCACCGTCCCATGTCTTGTACAATTAGTGGTGGGTCTATGAAATTAGGGTGCCACTAGTTTTCCTTGACTAGACGGGTTTGTGTCGGACACTTACATGCATAAGGGTTGGTTTGCTTAACAAGGTCATCTTAACGGTTAAGGACCTTGGGGCATAAAGGTTGGGCGCCGAGACATGGAGATGTCACCCAACAACAGGAGTCATATGTGATATGATTAGCAAAAGTTGCTTACCGATCTACCTCGTTTGCTAGCGGTGATGCTAAAGCTCACTAGTAGACTTGTTAGTTGTGGATTCTGAATCACTAAGTTTCAATAGAGGGATATTGATTTTAGTGGGAGTAGATTCTGTTAAAATAGTTTAATGTAATTTGCTCTATCATGGATACGTTTGTCTTAGTGTATTTTTGCATTACTTTTGTTGTAGATTAAATGGCACCTAGCAACACCACCACATCGTTTGCTTTGCGTTCGGTCCTTGAGAAGGACAAGTTGAATGGAACAAACTACTCGGATTGGATCCGCAACCTGAGAATTGTTCTCAGGGCTGAGAAAAAGGAAGATGTTCTAGAGAACCCACTACCAGAAGAACCTGCTGAGGATGCACCCGCTGCTGCTAAGAATGCTTACAAGAAAGCATGTGATGCTAACCTTGAAGTAAGCTGCCTTATGCTTGCTTGCATGGAACCCGAGCTGCAGATGCAGTTCAAAACAAACCATGAGGCGCACGATATGATCGTGGCGCTTAGAGACATGTTCCAAACACAGGCCAGGACTGAAAGGTTCAATGTGTCTAAGGCCTTTGTTGAGAGCAAGCTAGCAGAAGGCGCAGCAGTAGGACCACACGTAATCAAGATGGTTGGTTACACTCAACGGTTGGAGAAGCTAGGCTTCCCACTGGGCCAAGAGTTGGCCACTGATTTCATTCTTTCATCTCTTCCGGCTAGCTATGGGAACTTCATCTCGAACTACCATATGCATGGGACGGAGAAGGGTCTGAATGAGCTGTGTGGTATGCTCAAGACAGCAGAGGCTGACATAAAGAAAAGCGCTAGTACCAGCCATGTGATGGCGATACAGAACAAGCCCAGCTTTAAAAAGAAGGGCAATTCTTGGAAGAAGAAGGGCAAGGCTGGAACGTCCAAGCCAAACCCACCGCCCAAGGTTAAAGCTGGACCTGGACCTGCTCCAGACAAAGAGTGCTTTTACTGTCATGAACTTGGTCACTGGAAGAGAAACTGCAAGCAGTACCTAGCTTCCTTGAAGAACGGCGGAAGTAAGAGTACTTCTACCTCAGGTACGCTTGTTGTTTATGTTATAGACAACATATTTCTCGCTGATACAGTTATTAATTCTTGGGTATTTGATACCGGATCGGTTGCTCATATTTGCAATTCGATGCAGGGAATGATAAGAAGTAGAAGCGTGGAAAGAGGAGAAGTTGATTTCCGCGTGGGCAATAATGCAAGAGTTGCTGCTTTGACCGTCGGGACGATGCAACTCCACCTCCCGTCAGGATTTATTATGGAGTTGAATAATTGTTATTTTGTTCCTAGTTTAAGTCGAAACATTTTATCTCCTTCATGTTTGATGAAGGATGGTTATTCATTTGCGAGTGAAAACAATGGTTGTGTGATCTCTAAGAATAATATGTTTATGGCTTTTGCACCCATTGTGAATGGATTGTTTGTTTTAAATCTTGATGGTTCACCTGTCTGTAATGTAAGTGCTAAAAGGCCTCGGCCTAATGATTTGAGTCCTACCTACTTGTGGCATTGTCGTTTGGGTCATATAAGTGATAAGCGCATGAAGAAGCTCCATTCTGATGGACTTCTAACTTCGTTTGATTTTGAATCATACGAGACATGCGAGGCTTGCTTGCTAGGCAAGATGACCAAGACGCCTTTCACAGGATTTCCTGAGAGAGTAGTAGACTTGTTGGAACTCGTACATAGTGATGTATGCGGACCAATGAGCACGACGGCTAGAGGAGGATTCCAATACTTCATAACTTTCACTGATGATTTTAGTAGATATGGCTATGTCTACTTGATGAGGCACAAGTCTGAAACCTTTGAAAAGTTCAAGGAATTTCAGAATGAAGTTGAAAATCAGCGTGGCAAGAAAATTAAGGCCTTACGATCTGATCGTGGAGGCGAGTATTTGAGCCACGAGTTTAGCAATCATCTAAAGAGTTGCGGAATTGTTCCACAACTTACGCCGCCTGGAACACCTCAGAGAAATGGTGTGTCCGAGCGACGTAATCGAACTTTGTTAGACATGGTTCGATCAATGATGAGCCAGTCGGACCTACCGTTGTCATTTTGGGGATACGCTCTAGAAACAGCAGCTTTCACACTTAATAGGGTACCATCTAAATCCGTAGTTAAGACACCATATGAGATATGGACTGGAAAGGTTCCTAGTTTGTCTTTTCTAAAGATTTGGGGATGTGAAGTGTTTGTCAAGCGACTTCAGTCGGACAAGATCACACCCAAGTCGGATAAGTGCATTTTCGTGGGATATCCAAAGGAAACTTTGGGATATTATTTCTACAACCGATCAGAAGGCAAAGTGTTTGTCGCTCGGAACGGGGTTTTCCTAGAGAAAGAGTTTCTCAAAGGAGAAAAGAGTGGAAAGACAGTGCATCTT
The DNA here is from genome assembly GCF_000263155.2 of Setaria italica. Classification (NCBI taxonomy): domain Eukaryota; kingdom Viridiplantae; phylum Streptophyta; class Magnoliopsida; order Poales; family Poaceae; genus Setaria; species Setaria italica. The sequence continues at coordinate 7,363,192 of NC_028456.1, read as the reverse complement.
GAAGAAGTTCAAGATGAGCCAATCGGGCAAGAATCAATGAGTGATGCTAACGTAGCAGAACAAGTTGAGATGCCCATGGCAAGAGAAGCACCGCCACAACCACGAAGGTCGGCAAGGCTCCGCGAAATGCGGGAAATATTATTGTTGGACAATGATGAGCCTGCGACATATGCAGAAGCAATGATGGACCCAGACTCCGAAAAATGGCAGAGTGCCATGCAATCCGAAATAGAGTCCATGGGAGACAATCAAGTTTGGAACTTGGTTGACCCGCCTGATGGTGTTAAAGCCATAGAGTGCAAGTGGATCTATAAGAAGAAAAAGGACATGGATGGAAATGTTCACATCTATAAAGCACGACTTGTCGCAAAAGGTTTTCGACAAGTTCAAGGAGTTGACTACGACGAGACCTTCTCGCCCGTAGTGATGCTTAAGTCCATTCGGATTATTCTAGCTATAGCTGCATATTTCGATTATGAGATATGGCAGATGGATGTCAAGACAGCTTTCCTGAATGGAAACCTAGCTGAGGACGTGTATATGATACAGCCCAAGGGTTTTGTCGATCCGAAAAATGCTGGAAAGGTATGCAAGCTTCAGAGATCCATTTATGGATTGAAGCAAGCATCTAGGAGTTGGAACATTCGTTTTGATGAAGTGGTCAAAGGGTTTGACTTCACCAAGAACGAAGAAGAGTCTTGTGTTTACAAGAAGGTTAGTGGGAGCTCTGTAGTATTTCTGATCTTATATGTGGATGACATATTACTGATTGGAAATAACATTCCTATGCTTGAGTCCGTAAAGACTTCACTGAAAAATAGTTTTTCGATGAAGGACTTAGGGGAAGCGGCATATATTCTGGGTATTAAGATCTATAGAGATAGATCGAGAAGGCTTATAGGTTTAAGCCAAGATACTTACATTGACAAAGTGTTGAAGCGGTTCAGCATGGAAGAGGCAAAGAAAGGGTTCTTGCCTATGTCACATGGCATACATCTCAGCAAGACTCAGTGTCCTTCGACTGCTAATGAGCGGGATCGCATGAGTAGAGTACCATATGCCTCGGCTATTGGATCTATCATGTATGCAATGATAAGTACTCGCCCAGATGTTTCATATGCGCTAAGTATGACAAGCAGACACCAATCTGATCCAGGTGAGAGTCACTGGACAGCGGTGAAAAACATTCTTAAGTACTTGAGAAGGACTAAAGATATGTTCCTCGTCTATGGAGGTCAGGAGGAGCTCGTTGTAACAGGTTACACCGATGCTAGTTTCCAAACCGACAGAGATGATTCAAAGTCACAATCAGGATTTGTGTTCACGCTAAATGGTGGTGCTGTTAGTTGGAAGAGTTCCAAGCAGGAGACGGTGGCCGATTCTACGACAGAAGCCGAGTACATCGCGGCTTCGGAAGCCGCGAAGGAAGGTGTTTGGATAAGGAATTTCCTCATTGAGCTTGGTGTGTTCCCGAATGCGTCCAGCCCATTGAATCTCTACTGTGATAATAATGGGGCAATTGCGCAAGCAAAGGAGCCAAGGAACCACCAGAAGAACAAACACGTAATGCAGCGATTTCATCTCATTCGAGACTTCGTTAACCGGGGTGAGATCAAGATATGCAAAATACACACGGATCTGAACATTTCTGATCCATTGACAAAACCACTCCCGCAGGCTAAGCATGATGCGCATGTAAGAGCTATGGGTATTAGGTACCTTCTAGATTGACTCTAGTGCAAGTGGGAGACTGTTGGAGGTATGCCCTAGAGGCAATCATAGAGATGATGATATTCCATTTGTATCCATGATTTGTATACTGTGTTCATTGAATATCCATTAAAGGCTACTTGAATTGATTTGCAATTATGTGAATTGTATGTGAAACTCTTTACTTGTATGGTTATTCTAAAGTTGTCCCTAGTCGGAGTTCATGTGAGGACACACATGAATATTAGACTAGCGCATGTATTAGTTGATGACTATGTTTCACAAGTCATGGACATGGAGATGTTGAACTAATAATGTGGACACATGTGGAGACATGTGTTAGGACTGACCCAACACGAGAAGTAGTTCTCTCTTTAAACAACATATACGCTTTGTCCTTAGACCTGAGATTGTCGCATGTATTCTAGATGTGGATTGACCTACTTAGGGGCTATCAAACGCTACGCCGTAACAGGGTAGTTATAAAGGTAGCTTTCGGGTTTGTCAAGAAGCATGCTATGAGACATGGTCAATCAAGATGGGATTTGCCCCTCTCTGATTGAGAGTGATATCTCTGGGCCCCTCGAGTGATCGGATCAGAAAATGCATGGCCATGCTACGTACGGTTAAGAGTTAACCTACAAAGGGATTCCGAATCACAGGATCGAGAAAGAGCGGTCGGCTTGAAGCTAGACCAAATATCGTGAGGCAAAGGGAATAGCATGTATATTATGTTGTGATGGTTCGTCTGATATGATCTTCGTATGCGTATAGGAGTTGGCACGTCTTGCTAGAGGCCGCTACCGACTATTGGGCCGAGTAGGAGTACTCGGGCCATGTCTATACGTATCCGAACCCATAGGGTCACACACTTAAGGGGCTGGAAGCCCAATTCGGATCTGATCCGAGTTGGATTAGGTTTAGGAGTACTAATGGGCCTCGGATCCAGAGGCCCATCAGGAACCCCTATAAATAGAGGGGTGGGGGCGCCCTAGGGTTTTACACCTTTTGGCTGAACACTCTTGCCGCGCCTCCCACGCCCTCGCCTGTTGCAACTCACGGATCTAGCAATCTGGCTTGCGACGCTTCCTCCCTGCACGTGTGGATACCTTGGAGGTGTTGCGCCTGCAGCACTTGGACGAGCCGCCGACGAGCCACGACGAGCCGACGACGAGCCGCGGCACCGGAGGCGATCTTGCTGTGCACGTGGACGAGCTGCTGAGGAGCCGCTGGACGTGATCGACTACGTACGACTACGTTGTTCGACTACGTACGACTACGTGATCGTCTTCACTGCACCGACGCATATCTACATCTTCCGCACCAGTAGTGCGTCGAGTGGTAATCCCGTGATCCTTATACGGCAGTTCTTCCTGGTTATACGCGGTAGAAATTTTGATTTGCGCTAGCGTAGCCTACCTCGTATCCCAACAGACATTCCCCAACATCGAATCGGCAGAGAACCCCACTGTCCGACGCCGATGTACATCCTTCGGCGAAGTGGCCTCAGCCTTTTCCGGTTGCTCATATTCTGCTACCAAGGTGGCCGAATACTTCAGGTGCTTTTATAATGGCTTCAGCGAAGACGCAACCAGTTGGTTTCCTTATTAGAGGGAGGACCCAATCTTTGAACTCCCTTCTTGTTTCGACTCAACCACTGGCCGATTCGATGAAGACCTCACAGATGAACTAATCAAACCGGGGATCTTACCGGCAAACTTTTTCTCGGGGAAAGATGCCCCTACTTATGAGTTCTACAATCCTTCCATCGCACCACGGCAATTCGGCCTAGGTCAATTGCCGATTTATGCATACTTCGCCGGCCGGGCAAAATTCAGAGATGAACTCACCAAGGGTCTTGACTATAACCGGCTGCGTGATCGGATCCCAGACTCCAGCACCATAGACCTGACCGGTTGGATAGTAGCTCCTTTCGCCGTTCAGCAGTTCAAGCTATGGTGGGCCAAATGGAAACAATACCTGTTATGCGCTTCTACAGCAGTATGCTACAATCTCCTGGATACAGCCAACATTGATCCGAACACCGAGGTACTCTTCTTTTGCCCAGCCGATTTTCATTTCCCCTTATTTTTACACATATATACTGACTCTTGCTATTGACTCAGTCTGAAAGCCGCGCTCCCCCAAAACGCAGCCGGAGTGGTCGGGCGATAGAGGACCGTTATCCATACACAATATTCCCCCTCATCAGCTATCATGCCCCTTCTGTAGACGACATCGCTGGCCGAGCGAAACAGGCGCAGAAGAAAGTTGTCAAGAAGACCAGTCGCCGAGTGCGTGCCCGTACAGAATCGGCCGATCCACCCATGATCGCATCGGTAGAAACTTCGGCTGTGCCAACCCTTCCGACTGCTGAAGAAGTAGACGTTCAAGTCGTCACAGAAGCCGGAGCGGCCGCCGCGTCATTATTGGTGGAGGCTATACAGGTAAACTCACTGTTCGATTTTCCCGATTGCTATTTCCATACTAATTCCTCTTATACTAGGCTGCACAGACTGCCCTCGTAAATCCTCAGCAACCGGCAGCGTCCGAAGCAGCTGTTGAAATGCCAGCGCCCCCTCCTAATCAACCAACGGTCACCCTTCAAGAAGCCGGCCCGAGCAGAGCACTGATTGTTGTTGAGTCCTCTTCTTCCGACGAGCCAATGGTTCTAGACCAGAGTTGAGGATGGTGGTCTCACAGATGCCGACGGAAGAAATCCGCTTTAAAGAAGTAAGCAATCTTTCAATCTTTATTGGCCGATTTGCTACCACCATCGGCTGACTTGTTTTTATTTTCATCTACCATTTTACAGGAATAGGACTCCCCTAATAACAGCCTCTTCTCGTTTGCGGTCGCGCTTTCTGATGACGAGGAGATCGCTTCCCGTCAGGTTGCTTTGAGCTCCATCCCTGATGACGTCCGTGCCAAGCTCGAAAGCATACGATCCCTTCTTCAAGAGGACATCGGCCGATTGGTAGAGGATGCTTCGCCGATTTGGCAGCTCTTTGGTGACATCAGCGGGCGAGTCCCAGAGGAAGCAGAAGAAGCTTTGGCGCCGGCCGCTTACATCGAGTCAATGCGGATTCCGGTCTTCAAGGCTCTGCGTCACATGGCCGATCGCGCCAAACTGACCAAAACTCGTGAAGAAGAAGATTCATACAAGCGTCAGGCTCAAGAGGTACATCAACGGATTCATTTTCTGGAGGACTCCCACCCTGGAATCGTCGGCATGATAGACCGCCTCAAATGCCAAAGAGCATAACTCGCCAAGGAGATGGAGCAAGTGACCAAGGAAATAGCCGCCGAAGAGAAGAGGCTTCAGGAGCTCCCTTCCGTCATCACCGATTTAAACGGGAGAGGCAGCATCTGGCTCACGAAGCCCTTAGACTCCACCGCCACATGTCAGAAGTCCCGGGGTCGGTAGAGGATGACCAACGGGTCCTGGACTCGGCCGATCAGATCCGGCGTCGAGCGATTGCGGCCATCAACGCTCTTCTGGGCGATCTGTAAAAGTACTGGTAGTTTTGTACGAACATTAATGCCTCTTTTGACCGTCCTTCGCGGCGCTCTCTTATTTATTGCCCTTTTTACTTCTGATGGGACGCGTCTTACCAAACATCCACGCTTTCTCCACTTATAAATATAGGCCTTGGTTTCGCTTTTGAGAGCACCCGTTTGACTTGGTTCTCTCTTTCCCTGACTTGTTTCCATCGTTGCGTTCTGCGGTCATGTCTTCTTCGTCCTCTTCTTTTTCCTCTGTTAACCAGGTAAGAGATCTGCCTCCGCCTTCTTTCAGTTCGATTCCTCTGAAACACCTCATCTTTGGCGGTTATATATTGTCTCTTTTCCTAGCCACGGCGCCTTAGTCCTGAACTCGAACGAGCCATCGGGCTCGTGTATTCTGATGAACCATTATCGCAAGAAGACAAGGATCTAATTAGGGCTCATCGTGAAGAACTCAAGGAACACGTCCCTGCCGACGTCCAACGGATCTGGGACTTCCTCGACGGTAACGACCACAGGCGACCTCGAGTTGACAGGAGCCACCTGCTTCCTCGTCAAATTGCTCTTGAAGATGTGGTGGCAGGGACATCACGCCTGGCAGTGGACCAGAGTCATCCTCTTCCCCATCAAGTTGAAGCGGAAGCCGCGATGAAAGACATAGAAGAACGACACATCCGTCTTCTGATAGAACTAGGCCGGGTTGAGAGAGAACTTAAGAAGAAGCGTGGTTAATTATTTTTCGTTCTAAGGGCGACTTGTACTGCGTCGGTCGTGTAACCCATCGTCCGTATCGAAAGATAAATCGGCCGATTTGGACGATTATATTTTCTCTTTAGGCGTTTTTCTCTTGTATCGGCTGTATGTTTGTTTATCATATTCTGCGGTCGATCCTTATGCTCCGACCCATATACTAGGGTAATACCTTTTCAAGTATCTCCCATTCAAAGCCCTAGTAAACTCTTCTCCTTCGATCGTTTCCAAAATGTAAGTATTTCCCGGGGCACATCGGCCGATTTTATACGGCCCTTCCCACATGGGAGACCACTTACCGAATTTAGGATCCTTTGACCGAATCGGCAGCACTAACTTCCATACCAGGTCCCCCGGAGAGAACTGCTTGACCTTGACCTTCTTGTCATACCATCTGGCCACTTTCTTCTTGTTTTCCTCGATACTGATCAAAGCTCTCAATCGTTGGCCTGCCAAGTCATCAAGTTCCCTTTTCATGAGTGAGGAGTAATCATCGGCCATCAGCTGATCTTGGAGCGACGTGCGTCTCGATCCTGTCCTCAATTCCCACGGCAATACTGCCTCGTGACCGTACACCCACTGATAAGGAGACATCTTGGTGGCCCCGTGGCAGGCCATCCTGTATGCCCATAGAGCTTCGGTCAGACACAAATGCCATTTTTTGGGTTGTTCTTCTATCTTCCTCTTGATTAACTTAATTATCCCTTTATTGGAAGATTCGGCCTGACCATTAGCTTGGGCATAGTACGAAGAGGAGTTTAGCAGTTTGATTCCCATATCGGCCGTGAACTCTTCAAATTCTCCTGATGTAAATATCGTTCCTTGATCAGTCATGATAGTCTGGGGAATGCCGAAACGGTAGATGATATGGTCCCTTACAAAATCAACCATGGTGGCCGATGTTACGGCCTTTAGCAGAATCGCCTCCACCCATTTGGTGAAATAATCTGTGGCTACTAGAATGAATTTATGCCCTTTGCTTGACGGAGGATAAACTTGTCTGATGAGGTCTATTCCCCAACCTCTGAACGGCCATGGTTTGATAATAGGATTCATGGCCGATGCGGGCGCACGCTGTACATTCCCGTATTTCTGACAATCTTGGCATCCTTTATAATATTTGAAGCAGTCTTCGAGGATTGTCGGCCAGTAGTACCCATTATTCCTAATCATCCATTTCATCTTATGTGCCGATTGGTGGGCTCCACATACTCCCTCGTGGATTTCTCCCATCAGAGTTTTCGCCTCCTCTGTTCCTAGGCATTTGAGCAGAACACCATCAATCGTCAGGTAGAACAAGTCGTCTTCTAGTAACACATATTTTGTGGCCTGAAATCGTATCCGCCGATCCACTTTCTTAGATGGATCTTTCAGGTAATCGGCGATCTCTTTTCGCCAGTCGTCGGCCGCGAGCTCTAGAGCCATAGCGCCCTGAATCGGCCGATATCCAGATGCATGTTGGGCAAGTCTGTTGGCATCCTCGTTATGATTCCTAGGGATGTGCTCAATAACCGCGGACTTGAATTCTTTCAGAAGTTGAAGGAAATCCTCGTAATAAATTCTTAATACATCATCCTTGCATTCAGACCTTCCTGTTAATTGGTCCACGATAAGCATGGAATCCCCAAAAATCTCGACGGCATCAGCCTTGATTTCCCTCAATAGTTGTAACCCCTTCAACACAGCTCGGTACTCTGCTTGGTTGTTAGTGGCGATGCTTCTATCGGCAGAGAGAAATCATAGCTTGCCCCCCGAGGCGATATGAGAACGATGCCGATTCCTGATCCGGCCCCACATGACGAACCGTCAAAGTATAAGGTCCACGGTACTGGTTCCACGAAGGTAGTCTCTGGTCCGTAGTGCTGGGCAATGAAATCGGCCATAACCTGACCCTTGACGGCCTTTGCCGATTCATATCGTAGATCGAATTCCGATAAAGCCAAGATCCATTTTCCGATTCGTCCTTTCAAGATCGGCAATGACAGCATGTATTTTACCACGTCGTCTTTGCATACGACTACACACTCTACCGATAACAAATAGTGCTTGAGTTTGGTGCATGAGAAGTAAAGGCATAGGCATAGCCGCTCTACTGGGGGATATCTTGTTTCGGCATCCAGAAGTCTTCTGCTAACATAATATATTACCCATTCCTTTCCCTCAAACTCCTAGACCAGAGCCGACCCGATAGCTCGTTCATCGGCTGATAAATATAGTTTAAACGGCTTACCAGTTTGAGGTGGGACCAATACTGGTGGCGAGACCAAGTACTGCTTGATATCTTCTAGTGCCTTGTGTTGCTCTTCTCCCCAAACCAACTCTTGGTTGGGCTTCAACTTTAACAATGGTGTGAAGGCTTGGATACGCCCGGATAGATTAGATATGAATCTTCTGATGAAATTTACCTTGCCGATTAGGGACTACAACTCAGTCTTATTTTGCGGGGCCACGACTTTATTGACGACCGCTATGGTCTTCCGGTTGATTTCTATTCCACGTTCGTGAACCATGAATCCCAAGAATTGTCCGGCGGATACACCGAAAGCACACTTGTTCGGGTTCATCTTCAGCCCATGTTTCTTTGTGCATTCCAGTACCTGCCGCAAATCAGTTAGATGTTCCTGGTGTCCTCTTGATTTGACTACGACATCGTCGGTGTAAATTTCTACCAGGATGCCGATAAGTTTGTGAAATATGTAATTCATGGCTCGCTGATACGTAGCGCTGGCGTTCTTCAAATCGAAAGTCATTACCACCCACTCGAATAAACCAAGGTGACCCGGGCATCTGAAGGCCGTTTTGGATATGTCTTCTTCGGCCATTAGTATCTGATTATATCCAGCATTTCCATCCATGAAACTATACTTTGTGTCCTGCGGCGGCATCTATCAGCACATCGGCCGTTGGCATTGGGTATCCGTCCATTGGCGTGGCCTGATTGAGATTCCTGAAATCGACGCATACACGGAGCTTTCCGTTCTTCTTGTATACGGGTACAATATTGGAGATCCATTCGGCATAACAGCATTGCCAAATAAATTTTGCTTTGATTAGCCTCGTTATTTCGGCCTTTATACCAGGTAGGATTTTAGGATTACACCGCCGTGCAGGTTGCTGATACGGCCGATATCCCGGCTTTATGGGTAACCGATGTTCGACAATAGATCGGTCTAATCCGGGCATCTCATGGTATTCCCAAGCAAAGCAATCCTTAAATTCTCTTAATAAATTTGTCAATTTACATTTGTATTCCGGATCCAAATTTGCACTAATATACGTCGGCCTTGGCTTGGTACCATCACCTAAATCTATCATTTCTAATGAATCGGCCGATGTGAACCCGTGTCCTAGCTTTCCATCTTTCCGGGCGAACTGATCCATTTAGTCTGAATCTTCGGAGCCAACTGCTCGGATCGGCTGTAGACCAAAATTGGACACCTTCAGGAAATCAGTGTCCCATGCTCTCCTGGATATGCACTTGACATTCTCGCAGCTCCATTGCTACGTATCGGCTGCCGCGACGCTATATGCAGAATCGGCGGTGACTACTTCGATGTTGTCGCCAACCCACTGTACGAGGCATTGGTGCATCGTAGATGGGATGCAGCAATTTGCATGTATCCAGTCTCGGCCGAGTAGCATGTTGTAGGACCCTTTGACATTAATAATAAAGAAAGTAGTGGGAAGGGTCTTACTGCCGATGGTGAGGTCGACGTAGAGTGCACCGCAGGCAGGAGACACATTGCCTTCGAAGTCCTTGAGCATCATGTCTGTCCTAGTCAGGTCGTCATCACTTTTCCCTAGCTTTCGGAACATGGCGTATGGCATGATGTTAACAGCAGCTCCTCTGTCTACTAGTAATCTGGTGATGGGTCGACCGTTGACATGCCCCTTAAGGAACAATGCCTTTAGGTGTTGTCGTTTGTCGTCCTCGGGCTTCTCGAACGTGGCTGTCATTGGCTCCAAAGCCAATTGTGCCATCTGCTCTTCTATTGCCGACATGTTCTGGCGGTCGGCAGGAGTCATGAATTCCATCGGCAGTATGAAAACCATGCTGATGTCGGTTGCCGATTCATTGTCCCCCCTGTCTTGTCTTTTGGGGCGCTAGACCTGAGACCTCCCATTTTTCTCGTCCACCGTATGTTGTTGCTCTTCTTCCTGTTGTTCCCACTGGCGGAGACGTTGGATTCTTCGTTTTTGAGACTTGGTCAATCCATCAGGGCACCACCTGGGGTTCACCGATTTAGTCCATGGCCTGGCGCGTTCCCATTCTGGTTCACGTCCTAAGGGGTTCTCGTCTGATACCCGAGCATCGGCCATCTCTTCAAGTCGATCGTGAACGCTGACCTTGTTTCCTAGTTAGCTGTGCCGATTGAACTTGCCCCCCGGCCTATCGTTTCGTTCGCGCCTGTCTTCCGACTGATCATATCGGTCACTTCTGCCCCCCAGCTGATCACGCACTGGAGGGCGCTGGTCTTCTTGTTCGTGCCAGTTCCTGTTGATCGGCTCTGGTCTTCCATCTCTGGAGCAAGACCTCCTGAATGACCGATTGTTATGATACGGGCCATTGCACTCAGGGCAATTATCGGCCGACGGCAACCTAAGGTTGCTTTCCCAGAAGTGGATGAAGAATGGGCATCGCCAGTGATCTTCATGTCGCCGCATCGCCTCTTCCTGGGATCTTGAGCGTTCCTGTTGCCATTGATATTTGTCGAGCAAAAATTTGGAAGTGACAGGCCTGCGTGGTTCTTTTGATCCGTCGTATTCATCCTCCATCCGCCGTTTTCCCTTGACATCTTCAGGCGTCGCTTGATTTCTAGGGTCCACGGCGCCGCTTTTCTTAGCTGATTCAGATGTCAGCACCTTGGTTTGGAGCGAATTCTTCCCTGTGTCAACCATGTTGGTGGGGAAGGGGTGCTGGTCGATCTTCATCGGCTTGGCCGGCTTTGTTGGGACTTCAAATTTGAGCCTGCCTTGTTTGATGGCTGACTGTATTTGCTATCGGAAGATTTTGCATTCATTTGTATCGTGGGAGGTGGCGTTATGCCACTTGCAATATTTCATCTTCTTTAGCTGTTCGACCGACGGGATCATATGGTATGGCAAGAGCTTGATCTGTCCTTCCTGGAGGAGAAGATCGAAAATTTTATTGGCCTTTGATGTGTAGAAACCGAATACTTCCGGCTCCTTTTTCCCGAACGGACACGATATCGGCTTTTTTCCTTTAACCCACTCCGCCAGGCCGATCTTTGTTTCTTCTTCGGATTCAACCTCCTCTAAGTAGGCCACCTTTTTCTGGAAGTTCCTTCATGGATCAAAGGGGTATACTTCCTGGCCAGACAATCGATGCACGATTTGGCTCAAGCTCTCAAACTCATGTGAAGCATATTTCTCTTTGATATGAGGCAGGAGACCCTGGAAGGCTATGTCGGCTAGTTGTGCATCAGTAAGGGCTAGGGAGTAGCACTTGTTCCTGATCTCCCTGAACCTCTGCACATACGAGGATATTGGTTCGTCACTTCTCTGTCTGAGGCTGGTTAAATCAGAAAGCTTCATCTCATGTATCCCCGCGTAGAAGTATTTGTGAAACTGCCTTTCCAGATCAGCCCACGTAATTATCGAGTTGGGTGGTAGTGTAGTGAACCATTGGAAGGCCAACCCAGACAGGGATGACGAGAAAAGGCGCACCCGTAGAGCATCTTGCACCGCTGCCTCTCCGCATTGGATGATGAATTTGTTCACGTGCTCCACAGTTGAGGTGTCATCCAGCCCCAAAAACTTGGTGAAATCGGGAACTTTGTACCGATGGGGAAACAGCAGTAAGTCATAAGTAGGTGGGTATGGTGTCTTGTATGTGTAGGTCTGCATCTTCGGTTTTAAACTGAATTGCTCTTGAATCACCTCCGCTATGCGTGCCATCCAGTCTGGTTGTTGCTGATGGACTATCGGCTGGGGAATCGGCACGTGTTGGTAGACTGGCAGCGGGATGACCGGGTGGTGGGCGAGAATGTGGGTTGCTTGATGTGACGTGGCCGGTTGCATAGTCGGGATTGGCTGTCTGAGTGAACCGATGGCTTCGTCATATAGCACGATCGGCGCAACACCCCGAAGTGCTTCCGTTGCTTCAGCCCCCCTGCTCATCTCCGGCACGATGGGCTGATATTGTGGCATTATCGGCCGCGCAGCCGATTGGAAAGGTGCCTGGATTGGAATACTTCCATAGCTGGCTGATTGATCTGGGACGGCCGACGCCGATGGTGCCCCCCAAGGCATTGAATTCGAAGGAGACAACTGCGCGGAGGACAACTCAACGGATTGCGGCACGTTGTTAGGCCCCAGAGGGATTGATGATGAGGAGGTGCCGGGACCTCCAATTGGAGCCTGGATCGGCTGAGGAGCTGAGTAGGGTGTATTTGAATAACTCCTGGTCGGGGCCGTAATAGGTGAGGCATACGCCGGCCCCTAGTACCCTTGGGATACGCCGTTGGCCAAGGAGCTGATGACGGCATTGTATACCGTATTAGAAATCACCGGGGATTGATCAATGAAAGCTTGATAGACAGATTGTTGAACCATCTCTGACATCTTGCTCGAGTCCTCGGCGATTGTGATCTGGCGGGGAGTTGGAAACGGAGTCTTTTTGATAGTTTCCCCGCTCTTGGTATGACTGAAGGATTGCAGACACGTCTTTCGGTAGTACGCCATCTGCTTTTCCAATTCTTCCTTCTGGTCAGCCTTGAGGTCTGCTTCCGTCACCTCGATGACGTTATCCTCCGAGACTTCGGCAGCTTTTGACATAGTGGCGGTTGTATTGGTCCCACTGGGCGTGCCAAAAGTGTGTTGGCGCTAGAAATCGGCTGATCGAATTCCCAGCGTCGAACACACGACCCGGGAGAATCTGCTTAGCTCCTGTTCGGGTGATCGCCCTGGTGTGGTTCGCGCGGCGTGACAGCCAATTTGACTTGTTGATTGGCAAGGAAAGAAACTTGTCAGATCCTAGAGGTTGCAATCGGCTAAGGTTTCGATCTCGAGATAGCTTATCAGCGAATCGGCCGATTTGCTATAATAAGGAAGTCGGCTATAATGCAGCCGATTACCGGGCAGCGTTAATAAAGAAGACTACTGGAGTAATCTAAACAACGCTATAGTAACAACACCAAGAATAGATCTAAATTGACTATGCGTAAAACAATAGATTTAGTAACGAAGCATGAGAAAGCCGAAAGTTTCAATTCCTAGCTGGATAACTGGTGACAAAACTAGAACAACAGGTAAAACCTAGAATTCTAGTGAATATCGATAACTAGTGAATAAATCTAAACGAAACGATAGCGATGCGCCCGAAGTTAAAGCTTAGATATTACTCGATAAACGGAACTTACAGAAATCGGCCGGAGATCAAGTTGATGCAGCCCCGCCAACCCGTATGAACTCGTGAAAAGAGGAAAAGTATTGGCGAAGACGCCTGCTTGAAAGTAAGTACGAGGAAATAGTAATTTGTTGTATTGATTTGATGATGATTACAGATCTATGAAAGTGGCTATTTATAGCTTGTTACAAACAATTTCCTAACCGACTAGAACTCTATCTGTAATTTTAAACAAAAACGAATATTTACAATTACGATTCGTACTGGAGTTGATCATCATGCTTTCACGGGCTGACCCCTCTTTTAATCTTCACAGTTCACTTTAAGCCCATACCAGCCCAATTGTTCCAGCCTCCTAATTGGCCGATTTCTACCAACTCCATCAACAAGGGACAGCCGATTACGGCCTACATGTCGGGGGCTCCGACTACTCCGACCCTGGGACCTATGGTCGGGCGAGGCGGAGTTCCACCCTCAAAGGGCAATCGGCCGATCCTCGACTGTAGCACCAATCGGTCGATTTCCAACTGTGACTTCTGTGTCTCACCGCATCCCCTGATTTCTTCCTTTCCTGACGCCGATTTCATACATGTCAAAACCTGGCGTCAACACCTTGTTAAGCAAACCAACCCTTATGCGTGTAAGTGTCCGACACAAACCCGTCTAGTCAAGGAAAACTAGTGGCACCCTAATTTCATAGACCCACCACCAATTGTACAAGACATGGGACGGTGCAAGTTTTAGTTGGGAGGGCATACTAACTTAAACTTTGTGAGGGATCGTTCTACTTCTAACATCACATCATGCAGGAAGTAAAACATGTAGAATAACATTCACATAGTTGTGACACAGTATGGCCCATTCTCTTATGGTGATCTCCATCTCCATATAACTTGTTCACCATGGTGATCTCCATCTCCATGTTCCATATGCGCCATCCTCCTGGTGATGAGTCCTCCAAGAACTAGAACATGCTATTGCACCTAATAGCTAGTAATGAAGATTACATAGTTGCTTGGATCATCACAGATTGGTACACAGACCATTAAATACATTAAAGTGACAACACATATGGCTCCAGCCGTGTTGCCGTACGCATGACACGCAGGTCAAGAATGAGTTACACACATGCATCACATACACAAGGGGCCATACTGATCACAAGATACATACATCCTGCAAAACAGAGTTAGGCATTCTAACGTTCCAAACATCAGAGGCCCGAAACTCCATCTTCCAAGCCAAATTTGGGAAATCTAATTTTGCCGAAAACAGCTAAGCAATTGAATTTTATGTGTAACTTTTTTTGTAGATCAATTTTCATATAAAATTCGCCTCGATCCGAGGTCGTACCGAAAAGTTACGGCTATTTTACCGAAGCACATGCATACGACAAAATTCAGACCCGGTAGTAGATGCAATCTACTATTGCACATCTCATGTGCCTGGCGTATGAATCTAGATTTCGATTCGACCAATCACAATGATCTTCGCTTGCTACAACTGGCATTACGTGTATCACTTAACTCCGATGGCGAAAATCCGACCAGTAGGAGTATGTCGTTACACGACCATTGTAGCAAGAACATGAAAATAGGCCATAGATCAATCTGAAAACTCGCATATCTCCATATGCACACATGCTGAATCCATAACAAAATAGCTACGGCTCTGATACCAGTGAAGGGCTACGAGGTAGGCTACGCTAGCGCAAAACAAAGTTTTTCTACCGCGCAAACCAGGAAAACTGTCGTATATGGATCACGGGATTACCACTCGACACACTAGTGCGGAAGGTTTAGAATCGCGTCGGGGCAGCAAAGTCGATCAGCGTAGTCAAACACGTAGTCGATCATGTCGACGTTGAGAAGCTCCTTAGCAGCTCGTCCACGTGCAGCAAGGTTGTCCTCGTGCCACGGCTCATCGTGGCTCGTCAGCGGCTTGTCGTGGCTCGTCAGCGACTTGTCGTGGTTCGTCCAAGTGCTGCAGGTGCAACACCTCCAAGGTACCCACACGTGGAGGGAGGAAGCATCACAAGCCAGACTACTAGGTGCGCGAGTTGCAACAGACGAGGGCGTGGGAGGTGCGGCAGATGTGTTTCGTCCAAAGGGATGAAACCCTAGGGCACCCCACCCCTCTATTTATAGAGGTTCCTGACGGGCCTCTGGGTCCGAGGCCCATTAGTACTTCTAAACCTGATCCAACTCGGATCATATGCGAATTGGGCTTCCAGCCCCTTAAGTGTGTGACCCTATGGGTTCGAATACGTATAGACATGGCCCGAGTACTCCTACTCGGCCCAATAGTTAGTAGCGGCCTCTAGCAAGATGTGCCAACTCCTATACGCACACGAAGATCATATCAGACGAACCATCACAACATTATGTACATGTTATTCCCTTTGCCTCACGATATTTGGTCTAGCTTCAAGCCGACTGCTGTTTCTCAATCCTGTGATTCGGAATCCCTTTGTAGGTTAACTCTTAATCATACATAGCATGGCCATGCATTTTTGGATCCGATCACTCGAGGGGCCCAGAGGTATCACTCTCAATCAGAGAGGGGCAAATCCCATCTTGATTGACCATGTCTTACAGCATGCTTCTTGACAAACCCGAAAGCTACCTTTTTAACTACCCTGTCATGGTGTAGCGTCTGATAGCCCCTAAGTAGGTCAATCCACATCTAGAATACATGCGACAATCTCAGGTCTAAGGACAAAGCGTATATGTTGTGTAAAGAGAGAACTACTTCTCGTGTTGGGTCAGTCCTAACACATGTCTCCACATGTGTCCACATTATTAGTTCAACATCTCCATGTCCATGACTTGTGAAACATAGTCATCAACTAATACATGCGCTAGTCTAATATTCATGTGTGTCCTCACATGAACTCCGACTAGGGACAACTTTAGAATAACCATACAAGTAAAGAGTTTCACATACAATTCACATAATTGCAAATCAATTCAAGTAGCCTTTAATGGATATTCAATGAACACAGTATACAAATCATGGATACAAATGGAATATCATCATCTCTATGATTGCCTCTAGGGCATACCTCCAACACGGAGAGCTCCGCATCCCGACGATGCAGACACAGTGCCAGAAAGGTCACACCCTCCACGTCTTACGAGAGGCGTGGAGGGTCTGTCCACCAACCTTCCTCCCACGTGGGGAACCGGGCCTCGTCCGATCGACGGACTCCACCATGTGCGGGCGGCGGAGCCCTATCCGTCAACCAACGCGTTGGTCCCGTTTGTGATGCACGTGACACCTTGGACGCATGGAGATGCCCCCATGCGGGCAGGGAGGATGGAGCCGACTGTGGCTACCACGTGCGCCGTGGTGGCCGCTACGACAGCGGAGAAGACCGGAGCCCGAGCCCCGACCCGACCCAGCAGGGCCCAAGGCTTTCTCCACACGGATCCTCAACGCGCCATTCCCGGTGCGCTTCAAGCAGCCCACCAACGTCACCAAGTACTCCGGGGAAACAAACCCCGGACTTTGGCTCAGTGACTACCGGCTCGCCTGCCAGGCATGTGGGGTGGATGACGACCTGTTCATCATCCGCAACCTCCCTCTTTTCCTAGCTGACTCCGCGTGAGCCTGGCTAGAAAACCTTCCCTCAGGCACGTACATGCACCCTGGAAACTCCTGGGACCTCTGAAGCTGCCGCCAGGGGTCGAATGAGACCCTCCGAGAGTACATCCGGTGCTTCTCCAGGAAGCGCACCGAGCTCTCCAACGTTGCCGATGTCGACGTCATCGGGGCCTTCTTGGCAGGGACCTCTTGTAGGTCCATGGTCCATGAACTGGGATGTATGGGCCCATGGACCACCGAGGAGCTCCTCAACATCGCGACCATCTTCACCTCGGGCGAGGAGGCCATCGAGGCGATCTTCGATCGCTCCAACGGCAAGGCGAAGCGGGAGGAGGATGTCTATGAAGGCACCTCCAACTGTCGGAAGAAGAAAAACAAGCAGTAGTGCGAGGACCCCCTCATGGCCATTGCCGAGCACAAGAGGGGACAGTCGTCCCCCGAGGGCACCCCCGGCTTCTTCGACAAGCTACTTGAGGGACTGTGCCCGAACCACGAGTTCCCGGTCAAGCATGCCTACAAAGACTGCAACCTCATGAAGAGGTTCTTTGTGGGCAATCCCATAAAGGGTGACCGGAGAAGGAAGCCCGAGGAGGAGAGGAAGGACGCCGGAGAGAAGGAAGACGGCTTCCCCAACGTGGATGGTTGCTTCATGATTTTCAGCGGACCGGCAGCCTACGACTCCAAGTGCTGCCGGAAGCTTGAACGCCGTGAAGTCTACGCAGCCAACCCTGCTACCCCGACCTTCCTCGACTGATCAAGGTCTACCATAACCTTTGACCATTCCGAGCACCTGGAACGCATCCCGCAACTGGGGCGCTACCCCCTCATCATCGATCCCATCGTCGGCACGAAGCGCCTCACCAAGGTGCTGATGGATGGAGGCAGTGGCCTCAACATCCTCTACGCCAAGACCCTCGATTCTATGGGGATCGACCGATCCCATCTCTGCCCCAGCGAGGCACCTTTCCACAGCATTGTGCTGGGAAAACAGGCAATGCCCCTCGGGCAAATCGACTTGCCCGTCACCTTCAGGACTCCTTCCAACTTCAGAAAGGAGACCCTCACTTTCGAAGTGGTAGGCTTTCATGGAACCTATCACGCCATCCTGGGACGACCATGCTACGCCAAGTTCATGGCCATCCCCAACTACACCTAACTCAAGCTCAAGCTGCCCGGACCCAACAGGGTCATCACCGACGGCACATCTTTCCAGAAGGTGTACGAGTGTGACGTCAAGTGCTGCGAATACGCCCCGGCCATCACTTCCTCGGAGGACCACGTGATCCAGCTTGCGGAGGGCGCGAAGGACTCTCCTAACTCCAAACGGTCTTCCAGCTCTTTCGAAGCTACGGAAGGCGTGAAGGAGGTCCCCCTCAACCCCGACTGCTCCGACGGCAAGACGGTGTGGATAGGCGTACCCTATCTCCCAAATAGGAAAGCGCTCATCGACTTCCTCAGCGGAAACAACGACATTTTTTGCGTGGAAACGCTCGGATATGCCAGGCATCCCGAGGGAAGTCACTGAGCACTCCTTGAACATCAAGGCCGGATCCAAACCGGTGAAATAAGGACTGTGCCGCTTCGATGAGGAGAGGCGCAGGGCCATCGGTGAGGAGCTTCAGAAACTTTTGTCGGCCGGATTCATCAAGGAAGTGTACCACCCCGAGTGGTTAGCCAACCCTATTCTTGTACGAAAAAAGAATGGGAATTGGAGAATGTGTGTTGATTATACAGGTCTCAAAAAAGCGTGCCCGAAGGATCCCTTTCCTTTGCCGCGCATAGATCAAATAGTCGACTCAACCTCGGGATGCGGAACCCTCAGCTTCCTTGATGCGTACTCCAGTGTGGTGGATCCACTTCAGATTTGCTTGATTAAACATGATTAAGCTACCTAATATGCGACACTCATGCCTTAACCAAGTAAACACGAAGTGCCGTCGGATTTCATCCGATTTAACCACTTGAACAGGACCGAATAGCAAACCCACACGAAGGTGAGCGGTTCCAGAGAATACAACAAGTCCACTGAGTTATCAAATTAACCATTTAGTTTGCCCATAAAACAACATCAGAGTTTTACAAGGTTCAGAAGAAAACAACAGAAGGTAAAATAACAAGCGGAAGCTACTTCGTCGGGGTCGGACATCCCTCGTGAGGCCAACCGGGACATCAGTGATCGCTCTCCTCGCCGTCCGAGGAGGGATCCCACTCAACCGTCCAACCCGGAGGGAGTTGGGGCGGCCAAGTGCCAACAGAGGAGGGCTCAGGGGCAGCAACTTCATCTAAAAAAGAAGAGCCACAACAAGGCTGAGCTACTAAGCTCAACAAGACTTAACCGACAGGGAGTACGCTACTCCACCACTTCTAGACATGCAAGCCTTTTTGGCTGAGGGGTTTGTTTGCCAAAAGCGCTAGGTGTATTCCTAGTTTCAAGTTTTAGCTCAGGTTCTAAGATCATTATCCGGTCTAAGTTTGCAACCTATTCTAAGCAACCATATAACCAACCAAAAGGTATATATACATCATCATCAAGACCATGTCATCATCAGATTCCTTTATTACTCAGGGTGACATAGCGATCAAGCACTCTCAAACTGTGAGAGGCAGACGAATCGATTCGGGTTTCTTAACCATGCATGGCGAACCTAATCTCACGACATCCGTGCACCACAAGGGTCGCTTCCTGTGTCAGCCGTCCCCATCAATTCCTAGGCACGTGTCAGGTCCAAACTTCCCTTGGCATGCAATGCTCCACAGTCCCGGCCTCTACCGTACTGTGACCGCACTTGCACCCACATGATGCACCATGGGAACCTCGTTCCAGGGACAGCAGGGGTATAAGCCACGCCCTAGTTCAATCAGGTACTAGGCTTCCCCATCCCATACTAGGTATGAGATTAGTACTTTCAAACACTTGATCACGAACACCACCATTGTCGGGCCTTAGCAAGTTTCATAGACAGACGGGGCGATCAACCAACCACCAAAGAGTTACCCAACACCTTGCCCCATCCATCGTCCTTATAGTTGTAACAGAAGGAAAACAGCCAACTCCTACAACTCGCGAGTGATAGGAAATCACTCGGCTTTTACTGTTTCCTATTTAAGCAAAGCATCTACTCGGTCCAACAGCTAGTGATCAGATCAAGGGATCTAAGTCATGCATCTAGGGTTCCAAACAACTCCTATACGTAAATGCACAAGCATGATAAAGAAGGCATGCGCAAGTTTGGTAAAACACAGGGGGATTCATGCATCCGGGGCTTGCCTTCGAACAAGGAGGAGGGAAACTGCTCTTCTGCTTGGACGTCGTCGGCTTCTGGAGGCGGGAGCTCGGCTACACCTTCGTCTTCTGGCGCCGGGTGCAGCTCGTAGAAGCTGTCGACGAGACGCAGCTCTACACGAATGCAATGCATTGGTTATCATTTATATGGTTATTTCAATAGCAACACTTGCAAGTTTGAGCCCAGAAACTTGCGGCAAGTCACGGGAGGGTGGGGAGGTTCGCTTGAGTTGGTGGAGATCAAGATATAAAGGTTGGATGGGAAGGAACTTATGATCAGACCCTTAATCTAGAGGAATAGATGTGCTAGGGGTCCTCAGACTTAACGCTGAAAAGTCCCCAAGTTTTACACATACACCCTTGGTTCAACGAAAAAGATACAGACGAGCCCTCGGGCGAGGCGGAGAAAGGTCGGCGGAACAGACAGGGTCGGGCAAGACGGAACCGGGGTCAGGCAGATAGGAGGGGTCGGACGAGACGAACAAAGGGTTGGTAGCTTACCTTCATCTTACAGATGAGGCTTGGGGTCAGGAAAGAGCAGACTCGGGCGGAAAGACTAAGGCTTGGGACAGCGGCGAGGTCCGGTGGGTTCCGGCGGCGGCGGGGCTTCTTGTGAACCACAAGCAAGCGTTTGCGCAGCGCGGAGGAGCGAGAGGCTGGGCGGATTGAGAGAGTGGTGTGGGACGGAGAGGAGAGTTCCTCAGAACTTAGGCGGTGGCGCTGTGAGCACGAACAGGGAGCAAAGAGGGAGAGCAACGATGGCGAAGGGGAACTTCAGCGGGGCTCTGGCATTCCCTTTTATAGCTGTGCGGAAGAGAGAAGGGGGAGCGGCGCGAAGGCCAGGGAAGAAATGATGGAGTGCTCTGCCGGGGCGGTGATTGAGCGACGAGGGCGGTGGAGCAGGACTTCGGGGATGACACCGGCGGTCATTGGGCACCGATGACAAGGCGGCGCAGGCGTGGTTTTGCCGGTGGTTGAGATTTGGCGGAGGCGGGCGTCGTCGTGTGGTGGATCTGATGGAAGTGACCCGGGAAACGGCGCTAGAAACGAGGGTGCATAGGTGAGAAGACAGGCGGCTGCGGTCCCGCGGGCGAGCGCGGAGCAACAAATTGTCAGGGGCGGAGCTCTAACAGGGCAGGAAAGGAGCTGTCGCTGCCGCGGTCTGGGTTGGCGGAGGAGGAATCGTCGCGTAGCGCGGACCGGGGCGGCGCGACTGTGGAGGGGCAACGGAAAAGATGGGCGGCATTGGGCTCTGCAGCCGGGGGTTTAGCGAGGTGATGGGCGTGGGCGGCAAGGTGCCGCAGAAAGGGTAGCAGAGGAGCTTCCGCTGCGATTGGGGAAGGGGGCGCGAGAATCCATCCGGTCGTGGCCGGCGACGAGGTGGAGCGGCGGGCGTCGGAGAAGTTGAGCCACGCGGCAAGGGAACTCTAAAGCGGGCATGCAACTCGAGTGCGCCTGTCGCAGGAGATCTGGGAGAAAGATCTCGTGGGTCCACCGGTCAGTCTTGGTGGTCCACGGCTCAGACTGAAGGGAGGTGTTGTGGGAGGACTTAGAAAGATCTGGCGGGTGGGTTGGGGTCGGCGGGGTCGGAATTGGGGAAAAACGAAGAGGGGTCGGATCACAGGGGTCGGGACCGAACTGGAGGTTGAGCACTTAGACTTGGTAAAGCTGAGACAGGGGATCAGGGACTTGGATTAAGATTTAACGTGGAGGATTTTAACCGAGGTCGTTACAGCCTACCCCCCTTAAGAAGAATCTTGTCCCGAGATTCGGATGTAGAAGCAACCGGTGGGGGTGTGTAGTCCTTACCTCCTTGGCTGGAAAGAAAACCTGGAAAGTGCTTGTTCAAGTACTCTTCTGTTTCCCACGTTGCTTCATCCTCCGTGTGGTTTCTCCAGAGGATCTTGTACATTTTGACCACTTGGCGTCGGGTGCGCCTCTCCTTCTGATCAAGGACCTTGGTCGGGTATTCTGCATAGGTTAGGTCAGGCTCGATCTGAAGCTGCTCCTGTTCTAAGATCTCGGTTGGGACTTGGACACATTTCTTCAGTTGAGACACATGGAAAACATCATGTATGGCCGAGAGCTGTTTTGGGAGTTGGATCCGATAGGCAACTGGTCCACAAATTTCCACAATTTCTGTAACGACCGACCCCTAAACCTTCCAAGTTAATCTTAATCAGAGCCCTTGACCTTAGTCACCTGTCTTGCTTACCCTGCCTGAGTGATCAGCTTTCAGCCTGATCCCGACCCCTGAGATCCGACCCCTTCCCGTTTCGCTCTTCTCCCGACCCCGGCGAGCTCAGCCCGCCGTCGGATCCTTCTAATCTTCCTCAAGCGTCCGTTCTATCCGCCCGGTGGACCCGCGCGATCTTTTTCCCAGATCCTCCGCGACAGGCGCACTCGAGTTGCATGCTCGCTTCAGAATCTTCCTGCCGCGTGGCTCATCTTCTCCGACGCCCGCCGCTCAGTTTTGTCTCTGGCAAGCGACCAAGTGGGTTCTCGTGCCCCCTTCCCCAATGGCAGCGGAAGCCCTCTGCACCCTTTCTGCAGAACCTCGCCTCCCGCGCCCATCATCACACCGCCAGATCCCGGCCCCAGAGCCCGATGTCGCCCGTCTTTTTCGTCCCTTCAGCCACAGTCACGCCGCCCGGTCTCTGCTACACGACGATTCCTCCACCGCCAACCCCGACCACGGCCGCGACAGCTCCTTTCCCCGCCCTGTCAGAAGCCGCCCGACAATCTGTTGCTCCGCGCTCGCCCGCGCTCCCGCGTCTGCCTGTCTTCTCACCTGTGCACCCTCGATTCTAGCGCCGTTAAACCGGTCGCTTCTATCAAATCTTCCGCACGACGACGCCCGCTTTCCGCCAAATCTCAACCACCGGTCTACCCGTTCCTACGCCGCCCTGACGGCAGAGCGCAATGACCGCTGGCGTCACCCCCGGAGTCCTGCACCACCGCCCTCTTCACTCAATCGCCGCCCCGGCAGAGCACTCCATTGCTTCTCCCCGGCCTTCGCGCCGCTCCCCTTCTCCGTTCCAGCAGCTATAAAAGGAATGCCCACGTCGCCGGAGTTCCCTCCGCCATTGTTGCCTTCAGCCATTCTCTCGCTACCTGCTCACGCTCCTAGCGCCGCACACCAAGTTCTTGAGGAGCTCTCCTCTCAGCTCTCTCCCTTAGTTTTCTCCAAAGCTTGCTCCTCCGTGCTGCGAGAAAGCTTACTTGTGATCCGCAAGAAGCATCGCCGCCGCCGGAGCACTGCCAATCTTGGCCCTTGTTCAAGCTTTAGTTCCTCCGCCCAAGTCTGCTTCTTCCCGACCCCCAAGCTTTCCTTTCAGGAAGAAGGTGAGTTGCCGACCCTAGTCCGCCTCGCCCGACCCCTCCTATCCGCCCGACCCCGGTTCCGTCTCGCCCGACCCTGTCTGTTCCGCCGACCCTTGTCCGCCTCGCCCGAGGGTTCGGCTGTGATCTTTTCTTCAACCCGAGGGTGTATGTGTAAAATTAGGAACCCTTCAGCGCTTGCGTCTGAGGCTTCCTAGTGTATCACATCCTCTAGTTCAAGGATCAGATCATGAGTTCTTTTCCTACCCTTGCCTCTTGATCGTCACCAACTCTCTTGAACCTCCCGGCCCTCCTGCTCTTTGTCGCGAGTTTCTGGGCTCAGGCGAGCCAGTGTGCTGTTGAAATAACCGTCTATGCTAACTCTTGCATTGCATTCGTGTAGAGCTGCACCTCGCCGACGGCTTCTACGAGCTTCACCCGGCGCCAGAAGAAGAAGCTGTAGCTGAGTTCCTGCCCACTGAAGCCGAAGTCGCCCCCGAAGTCGAGCAGTTCCCGTCCTACTTGCTTGAAGGCAAGCCCCGGTTGCATGAAAACCTTGAGTGTTTTACCAGACTTGCGCATGCCTTCTGTAACATGCTTGTGCATTTACGTATAGGAGTTGTGTGAAACCCTAGATGCATGATCTAGTTGTCCCCATGATCTGAGCACTAGCTGTTGGACCGAGTAGTCGCCTTGCTTAATAGGAGACGGTAAAAGTCGAGTGATCTCCTGTCACTCGCGAGTTGTAGGAGTTGGATGTCTATCTTTCTATTACAACTATAAGGACGATGGACGGGGCAGGGTTTTGGTAACTCTTTGGTGGTCGGATGTTAGCCCCGTCTGTCTATGAAAACTGCTAAGGCCCGACAGTGGTGGTGTTCGTGATCAAGTGTTTGAAAGTACTAGCCTCATACTTAGTATGGGATGAGGAAGCCTAGTACCAGATTGAACCTAGACGTGAGCGGTCGCCCAATTGTTCTTGGAACGGAATTTCCCCTGCTGGTTGTCGCACGTGGTGGCAAGCATGGTCACAGAACGGCAGAGGCCGGGTCGGTGGAACCTTGCACCAAAGGAAATGGGCCCGACACGGGTTAGGGGATTGATGGAGAAGGCCGACACATGAAGCGACCTCCGGGTGCGCGGATGTCGTGAGGCTAGGTTCACCATGCATGGTTAAAGAACTCGAATTGATTCGTCTGCCTCTCACAGTTTGAGATTGCTTGATCGCTATGTCACCCTGAGTAAATGAGGAATCTGATGATGACATGTTTGATTGATATATCTATACCTCTTGTTTGGTTCTATGAATGCTTAGAATAGGTTGCACAACCTAGACTGGTAAATGAACCTAGAACCGGAGCTAAAACTTGAAAATAGGTTGTTACTTAGTGCTTTTGGCAACCAAACCCCTCAGCCAAAAAGCTTTGCATGTCTAGATGGAGGAGTAGTTTTACCCCCATCGGTTAAGTCTTGTTGAGCTTAGTAGCTCAGCCTTGTTGTGGCTCCTATTTTTCAGGTGAGGTTGTTGCGCCCGACCTCTCTCTTGCTGGTGCTTGGCCACCCCAGCTCCCGCCGGGCTGGACGGTCGAGTGGGATCCTTCCTCGGACGGCGAGGAGAGGAACCAGTGATGTCCCGGTTGGCCTCACCAGGGATGTCCGACCCCGACGAAGTCTTCCGCTAGTGTTTTTCTCTGTTGTTTCTTTGGAATCTTGTAAAACTCTGATGTTGGATTTTATGGTCGAACCAAATAAGTAAATTTGTCTAACTCAGTGGACTCGTTGTATTCTCTGGAACCACTCACCTTCGTGTGAGTTGCTAAACTCGATCCTGTTCAAGTGGTTAAATCGGATGAAATCCGACGGCACTTCGTGTTAACTTGGTTAGGGCAGGAGTGTCGCATGTTAGGCGGCTTAACCCTGTTCAATCAAGCTAATTCGAAGTGGATCCGCCACAATTTCATATGGGCCAATGTAATGGGGAGCCAATTTCCCTTTTACTCCAAAACGTTGTACTCCTTTTGTCGGGGAGACCCGAAGATACACATGATCACTTATGTCAAACTGTAGGGGCCTTCTTCTGCTGTCTGAGTAACTTTTCTGTCTAGATTGGGCAGCCTTGAGATTTGCTCGAATTACCTTCACTTGCTCTTCGGCCTCTACCACTAAGTCAGGACCATAAATCTATCTCTCTCCAGCTTGGGACCAGTTCAATGGTGTCCGGCATCTTCGTCCATACAATGCTTCAAACGGTGCCATCTTCAAACTGGCTTGGTAGCTATTGTTGTAGGAGAACTCCGCCAATGGCAAGCACTTGCCCCAATTTTTGTCATAGTGGATGACACAAGCTCTCAACATGTCTTCAAGGATCTGATTGACTCTTTCGGTTTGACCATCGGTTTGAGGATGATAGGTTGAGCTACGGATGAGTTTGGTGCCCATGGATGCTTGTAGTTGTTCCCAAAAGCGTGCTACAAACTGAACTCCTCGATCAGAGATGATGGTCTTAGGCACACCGTGTAGGGAAACTATGCGGTCGAGGTACAGCTCTGCATACTGCTTGACCGTGTGGGT
Source organism: Setaria italica (assembly GCF_000263155.2). Classification (NCBI taxonomy): domain Eukaryota; kingdom Viridiplantae; phylum Streptophyta; class Magnoliopsida; order Poales; family Poaceae; genus Setaria; species Setaria italica. The sequence goes on along the minus strand of NC_028456.1, from coordinate 7,337,075 downwards.
GGTGTGGACAGGAAGGAAGTGGGCGGTCTTGGTCAGACGGTCCACTATAACCCAAATGGAATCATGTCGCTGCGATGAAAGGGGCAGTCCAACAATGAAATCCATGCTGATATCTTCCCATTTCCAAGAGGGAATAGGTAGGGGCTACAGAGTACCTGCTACCTTTAGATGACTGGCCTTGACGCGTTGGCAGGTGTCACACTCTGAAACATACTGGGCAATTTCCGGCTTCATTCCACTCCACCAGAAGGTTTGACGGAGGTCATGGTACATCTTATTGCTGCCAGGATGGAGTGAGAACTTAGAGAGATGGGCTTCATCTAGGATTTGCTTCCTCAAATTGGGGTCGGCTGGAACTACCAGTCGGTTTCCATAATACACTTTCAGTCTCATCCTGCCGAAACTGCTTATATCCTTCATCCTTCAAGGAAATCTTCCTTGTGATCCGCCTTACTTCCTCATCCTCTACTTTTGCTGACCTTATTTGGTCTTCCAAAACAGACTCAAGAGCTATGTGGCCGAGGGTTCCATGGGAAACAATTTCCAAACTGAGTTTTCCCATCTCATGACACAAAGTCTCGGTGAAGGTTGTTGCCGACAAGCAATTGCAAGAGGTCTTGCGGCTAAGAGCATCGGCTACCACATTGGCCTTGCCGGGGTGATAGTGCACTTCCAAATCATAGTCCTTTATCAACTCTAACCATCTTCTTTGGCGCATGTTGAGGTCGACTTGGGTGAAGATATACTTGAGGCTATTGTGGTCGGTGTAGATATTGCAGTGAGTGCCCATCAGATAGTGTCTCCATATCTTTAAGGCATGAACCACTACTGCCAACTCAAGATCATGGGTCGGGTAGTTCAGCTCATGAGGTCGTAACGCCCGTGAGGCATAGGCAATGACTCGGTTGTCTTGCATAAGAACACACCCAAGTCCAGTGCCAGAGGCGTCACAGTACACGTCAAACGACCTAGAGGGGTCGGGTTGAGCCAAAACGGGGCTGTGGTCAGCAAGCGCTTTAGGGTCTTGAAGGCTTCTTCACACTTATTGTTCCATGCAAACTTGACCTCTTTCTTCAGCAGTTCAGTCATCGGCTTCGCTATCTTGGAGAAGTCCGGTATGAAACGCCGATAGTAGCCTGCTAGTCAAAGGAAACTTCGGATCTGGTGCACTGAGGTGGGAGGCTTCCAGTCCATGACTTCCTGTACCTTGCTGGGGTTGACGGCTATGCCATTCCTAGAGATAGTGTGTCCCAAGAACTTGACACTATCTAACCAAAATTCACACTTGGAGAACTTGGCATAGAGCTGATGATCTCTCAGCCGTTGGAGAACTACGCGAAGATGGTTGGCATGTTCTTCTTCGCTCTTCGAGTACACCAGGATATCATCAATGAACACCACTACAAACTTGTCCAACTCGGGCATGAACACTGAGTTCATGAGATACATGAAGTATGCGGGTGCATTGGTGAGTCCAAAAGACATGACCAGGTACTCGTAGAGTCCATATCTTGTGGAGAAGGCAGTCTTAGGGATGTCACATGGTCAGATCTTGATCTGGTGATAACCTGAACGAAGATCGATCTTGGAGAACATTCTAGCTCCAGCTAACTGATCAAACAAGACATCAATGCGGTGGAGTGGATACTTGTTTTTGATAGTCACCGCATTGAGAGGTCGGTAGTCTACACACATGCGTAGACTGCCGTCCTTCTTCTTCACAAACATGGCCGGGCAACCCCAGGGTGATGCACTGGGTCGGATGAAACTTTTTTCCAACAGATCATGCAACTGGGTCTTCAACTCGGCCAGCTCAGCTGGTGGCATTCGATAGGGTCTCTTGGATATTGGAGCGGTACCGGGGATCAACTCTATGGAAAACTCCACATCTCTATCGGGTGGCATGCCGGGCAAGTCCTCTGGGAATACATCCGGGTACTCACAGACAACAGGGAGGCTTTCTAGCCGGGCTTGCGATAGAGGGTACGCACAGGGAAGTGCGATCTTAGGATATTTCAAAGATAGGGTAGAACTACCATGAAAAGGTGAGTTGATGTGGAGGGTTTGGGCAGCTGGGTCTAGAACCACTTGGTGTCTGGTCATCCAATCCATCCCAAGGATGATATCTATTCCTTCCAGGTCAAGGATGATAAGATTTTCCTTAAAAAGGTTTTGGCCTAGCTGGATAGGCACATTGACACTCATCCTATCAGATGTGATTATTCCACCCGGGGTGGATATCCTAAAAGACCCTCTGGTTTGGCATTCCTGTAACCCACACCTATCACGGGTCTTTCTTCCGATAAAACTATGTGAAGCTCCCGAGTCAAACAAAACCAAAGCTGAAAAACTGTGAATCAGAAAGGTACCCATCATTATCGGCGCACCTTCAGGAAGCTCTGCTGCGTGGGTGAAGTTCAATCGACCCTGGCGAACTTGCACCTTGGGCCTCTTCCCTTTGTTGAGCGTTGCATTGCTCTGCCCTGGGCGCGGGCTCTGATTTCTGGGGTAGTCCTTGGCGAAATGCCCCACATCGCCGCAGGCAAAGCAGCGGTTACCCGTTGCAGGGCATGGGGGTGGCGGCAGGGTTGGCCGGGGCGCCTGTGGTTGGAAACCAGAAAAACGGGGCGCTGCCGCTGGCGGGGGTCGGGCAACCCATCTTCCCGACTGCTGGGGTCGGCTGGGCACCTGGGGTGGAACCATTCTGAAACGCTGCACAGGTGGGCTGGGCGTTGGCAGTGGAGCTTTCCTCTACCTCTCGGCTGCCAGAGCCTTCATGCAGTCCTCTTGTGAGATGGCCAGGTTGACCAACTCATTGTACATATCCACCCTTATCGGGTTTAACCTTTTTCGGAGCTCCAAGCTTAGCCCTCTGCGGAATCTGTCCCACTTCTTCTCGTCGGTGTCCGCGTGATATCCGGCATAACGGCACAGATCGTTGAAGGCTTGGGCGTAGTGCAACACATCTCGGTTTCCCTGGGTAAGAGCTAGGAACTCATTGAGCTTGTGCTCCAGGAGACCATCCGGAATGTGATGCCCTCTGAACGCTGTCTTGAACTCATTCAAGCTGACGATATGGTCGGATGGCAACATGGCATGGTAGTGATCCCACCAGAGCTGGGCGGGACCACGTAGCTGCTGAGCTGCAAATCGGGCTTTGTTGTGGTCCGGGCACTGGGCGGTGAGAAGCTCGAACTTGGATTCGATGGTGCAAACCCAGGCATCTGCATCGAGCGGGTCTTGTGTCTTCTGAAACAATGGGGGCTGCGTCCCCAAGAAGTCTTCATAACGAGCAACATGAGTTTGCTGCTGAGCCCTTCCACCATGGGGCTGCTGCTGTTGTTGCCCCTGTACCAGATGCCTCAGCAGCTCGGTTTGAGCCGCTAAGATCGCCTCCAATGGAGACGGGGGTGGGGGTGGGGAAAGATCCTGTCTTTGCTCGCTGCTGCTGGGCACAGAACCAGATCTGGTGCGATGCGCCATCTGCAAGAGTTAACGTTCCATTAAATTCATCACCTTAGAAGCACTTCAACAGATGGGAACACACATGCTAAATCCTCAAATGCGGCTCTGGCCACAAAGCAACACAACACAGCCTTATAAAGGAGACACACACTTCCTCTTGCCATCCTAGTTAGCAGCCATCTCAGCTCTGCACATGACTTTGGGCAAACCCTAACCAGATTCAAGGAGTCCCATTACATCTGACCTTGGGCCAAGGGGTCGGGTTAGGCGAAACACTCAAGAAAAGGGGTCGGCAAAATGAACCACACAAAAGGGGTCGGGCGAGGCGGAGAACTGCCTCGAGGGGTCGGGCGCATCCGACCTCGCGACCCGGGGTTGGCCAAACTTGGATAGAGCCACAGAAAACGGCGTGTGTGGTCACAGCACAAACTCACACAGTCTGGCATCCCAAACGTGTGGCAAGGAGTCAAGGGTCAAACTCAGGATCTGATTTCAATGGGATCTTTACAAGGTTGTTACTAAAACACAAGGAATACTCAACTCAAGGCTAACCTATTATAGGACTATGCAAAATTTAGGTCACCGAGGAGTACAACAAAAGAATGGGTTCCCTACAACTCTCCATCTACGAGGGAACACTGTGAGTTGGAGAAGGGGCGTCATCCTCTTCAATGTCCATGCTGGACGCTTCCTCAACCTCCTCAGGGTCTTCCTGTGCTTCCAGCTGCATCTGGAGGGCATGCATGTCATCGAGTTCGGTGTGATGCTTGTCCAGATGAGAATTAGCAACTGCCAGCTCCATTTCTACTTCCATCTTTTCCTCTGACACCTCGATCATGCCATCCACCAAATTGGCTACTTCTCCTTCAAGCTCGGAGATTCGGTCCTGCATGTCGTGAATTTGGATGCCTCTTTGGATGAGTTGATATGTTTGGCCCACCATGTCCCTTCTGGCGGCATTGAGGTGTCCCTGAGTATTTACGGCGATCCGAGCAAGGACAGCCATGGCCCATCCTTGGAGCTCAATCAGCCGATATAGGGCTGACATACACCTGACATTGGTGGAAATGGCCGGGTCTAACCGGTTCCTGGCAGGAAACAAGCCGATTGGGTCTAGGGTGACCTCCAGCGGGTGCAGCTGACAAAACTGAGTGAGGAGCTGTAGAGCAGCTGACTCCCAGGTATCTTCCAGTGTGTGGCCGTATGCTGAGATTCCAAACTGGGGCCAGTCGGGCCGTACAGGAAAGGGAGGTACTACTGCCTGCACGTTGCACCTTTGGACGCCTTGCTCCAGGTACAACCATCCCACATACAAAGGTGGAGACTGGTACCCGAACCACTTCAAGGTGTCCCACAAGATAGCGGGAAAACCCTCGAAGTGCAGGCACGTCGAGTGAGAGGTGCCATCTGCGCCATACAGAACGTGTCCAGGGGCGGCCATCTGGAACCAAGAACCAAAACAACGTGAGATGAGCTCTAAGAGCCAGAGGTCGGACAGAAAAAGCATCCGGATTTTAACCGAGAACAAGCTGGAAGAAACTAGAAATCCTTAGAACCAAAGAAGAGCTTTTCCGAGCAAGGTTGCTTTTGAGGAGGGTGACTTTACAGATTTTAGCTTATGTCGCATGCACGGCCTACCTCGTTCTTAACCCAACAACTGCCAAAACTTGGCTTACGTTGTTAGTGCCGGTGGCAAGGCAACCAGTACGTCTCTCCCTATAGTAACTAGTCGGTTCTAGCAACATCTGATGAGGACACCACGAGTACATCTACACCAGCAGCACCTCAGGCGCCTCCAGTTGCTCCTCCACTTCAGGCGCCTACAGTTGATCATCCAGTTGGACCAATCACTCGGGGCCGTGCGAGAGAATTAAACTTCATCATGGTGTTAAGGAACGAAGGCCCATCGGAATAAGAAGATGGCCCAACAGGGCAGCCCAAGTGGGGCGCCTAGGGTTGGGCGCGCATGACCCCTTCGGACTCCAGGGGCTGCGCCCCCTTTATTTAGTCCGAGTCCTTTTTGTTTACGACTTGAGTTTTATTTTACATCTAGCTTTAGCTACTCTTGAACACGCGCAAATACGCGCTATCCTTGTGATTCAGAACTCCACCTTCGAGTGATATTTAGACTGCTCGCCTCTTTTTCTTTTTCGTTCTTCGATTGCGAACAGGAATCGATCTTCGTGATCAGGCTGATCTCGCACCGGCGAGGATGGTAACCATCGGGAGTTGGTTCAGCGATTGCATTGGCGCTTCGGGTTCGCTCGTCGTAGTCGGATCATGAGGGTCTACTTCCACCAAGTCGAATTTATCTCCACTCACCGAAAGATCGGGCACTCCGACTCTATCAAGTGGTATCAGCTTTCCAGGTTGATCGGTGAGTTTTACCGAGTGTTTTTCCCTTCCTACAGTCCACAAAAACCAAAAGAAATTTTTTTCAGGTTAGATCCTTGTCCCAGCAACCGTTTAGCCTCGCACATTCTTTCAATAAGTGTCTTTGTTGAATTTGTGTGCCTACTCGTTCAATTGTTGCTGGTTACTTGTGTTTAATCTCTTGTTTCTCGTTTTTCCTCTAACCCTAGTTTTCACCGCCGCCGTCGTTCCGCTGCTCGCCAACCCTACCACGCCGCGCCCACCGCCCCCCCTCGCGACAACCGCGCCACGCCATCCCACCCCTCCGATCGCCCCTCCCCTATCCAAAAAAAGAGAAAGATAGAAAGCAATCACAAAAAAAAAGGAAAGTGCAAAAAAAAAAGAAGGAAAGAAGCAAAAAAAAAAAAAAGAATCCAACAGGGAGAAGGAAGGTGATCCGGTTTTGTTTCGGTGGAAACTCCCTTTGCGCGCGCCGTGACTCCCTCTAGGTCACGACTCTCTGGGGCAACTCCCCCCCCCCCCCCCGCATTCCGTGCCAGCTTTTCTTATCCGTATATCTCTTTCTTGGTACTTTTTTCTGAGGTCCGCCTTACTCTAGAGAGAGAGAGAGAGAAAAAGTGTGTGCCACAATTTGCTCCTTGTGATCCTCTGTGTTCCTATTATCAGTTTTGGGGCACCCTCTGAGAAAAAAAAACAGAAAAAAAAACAAAAGAGGTGCGCCCTCTCCACCTTTGCCTCTGTTCTTTCGATTTCCCTTGTTACCAGCAACTCTTGTTACGTGTTTGGCACTATATTTCAACTTTGCATTATTGTTTGATTGTGCTAATCCTTCATTTGAGTGCAGCCTTCCCAGAACTCCACATAGTTCTACGACGAGCATATTTTGTTTCTCCAGGCAATCGCTCCTCCAATCTTTCGCGAGTTCCACCGGTTGGTTGCAGTTCGCCCCTGTGTGCGTGGTAAGAACGGATAAGAATTTGATAACAGCACTAGTGTGAGCGCCTTGTGAGCCGTTACACCCCTGTTTTGTCGTCGCTTTTGTTCTTGTATTTGCGCTAACCATGGCAGATGATGTCGACACGGGGGCTAACCAGCTGCAGGGCATACGGGCACAAGTTGAAGGGCTTGTCACCGACATTCAGACGATTCATGAACGGCTAGACTCGACGATCTCCTCGACGACCGAGCGGTGTGATCAGCTTGACCTTGCACAGACGGCCGCTAAGGCCACACTCGACTCAGTTGTGGCAAGACTCGATGCATTGCACACAACAGTCGCAGAGTTGCAGCAGGGTTATGGTGGTGACTCGGACCAGGATGATGGCGACCGCCGAGGCCGTGCCCGCCGCGTGCCACGCCGTCTCGGTGGTAATGATTCCTTTTCCAAGATTAAATTTAAAATTCCACCTTTTAATGGCAAATATGATCCTGCTGCATATCTTGATTGGGAATTAGAAGTTGAACAGAAATTTTCATGCCATGATATTCTTGCTAATTCTCAAGTTAAAGCTGCTATTAGTGAATTTACTGATTTTGCTTTAATTTGGTGGCGTGAATATAAACACAAACATCCCAATACCATTCCTAGCACTTGGGAGAAATTAAAAACTGCTATGCGCCACAGATTTGTGCCTTCTTATTATGCCCGAGATTTGCTTAATAAAATGCAACGTTTTCAGCAAGGTTCCAAATCTGTTGAGGAATATTTCCAGGAATTACAAATAGGCATGATTCGTTGTGGGTTATTGGAGGAAAATGACGCTGCTATGGCACGTTTTCGTGGTGGTTTGAACCGCGAAATTCAGGATATACTTGATTATAAGGACTACACAGATATGACAACATTATTTGAATATGCTTGCAAAGCTGAACGTGAAGTGCAGGGACGCCGCTCGAAGACATATTCTAACTCTTTTGCAGGAAGAAGCTCGACATCCAACTCCGCACCCGCTCTCCCTGCGCCACCCACGCCCACCACTACACCGCGCGAGCGACCGGCCAAACCTGCAAGCGCTGCCCCTTCCACAGGCGCCACCCCTCCCACAGGCCGTACACGGGATATTCAGTGTCATCGTTGCAAAGGATTTGGCCACGTGATTCGGGACTGTCCGAACAAGCGCACTTTGCTTCTTCGTGATGATGGTGAGTACTCTTCCGCTAGTGATTCTGAAGATACTCGACATGCGATGCTTGCCACTGACCATGCAGCTATGGAGGTACATGTCAACCCGGGCGACGCCGATAGGTATGAAAGTCTTGTTGTGCAGCGTGTTCTTAGTACACAGGTCGCCCCGTCCGAGAAGAATCAGCGACACACTCTTTTCCATACCAAGGGCGTTGTGTAGGAGCGGTCGATTCGCATCATCATCGACAGCGGCAGCTGCAACAATTTGGCGAGTACCACGCTGGTTGAAAAGTTGTCTTTACCCACTCGTAAGCATCCACATCCATATCACATTCAATGGCTTAATGATGATGGGAAAATTAGAATTACTCGATCAGTCCGTGTTCCTTTCTCCGTGGGTGCTTATTCTGATTTTGTCGATTGTGATGTTATTCCCATGGAAGCATGCTCTCTGTTACTTGGGCGACCTTGGCAATATGATACTGATAGCTTGCATCATGGTCGTTCAAATCACTATTCTTTCATGTTTAAGGGTCAGAAAATAATTATACATCCAATGACACCTGAACAAATTCTTAAAGATGATCTTGCTAGAGCTGCTAAAACTGCTAAACAACTTGAACCATCGACATCTCTTAATTCTGAAATCAAGTTGAATGCTCCTGTTTTGCTTGCCACACGTGCTGATTTTGATGAGTTACGCGATGCTCCTTTGCCATGCTATGCCCTTATATGCTCTAGTGTGCTCGTTTCACTTGATGATGCACCATCTTTGGATATTCCCCCTGCGGTTGCTAACATTTTGCAGGAGTACGCTGATGTCTTTCCAAAAGATTTGCCACCGGGACTCCCACCACTTCGTGGCATTGAGCACCAGATCGACCTCATTCCCGGCGCACAGCTTCCGAACCGCGCACCGTACCGTACAAATTCGGATGAGACGAAGGAAATCCAGCGCCAAGTACAGGCGTTGCTTGACAAGGGTTATATTCGTGAGTCTCTTAGCCCTTGCTCCGTTCCCGTGTTACTTGTTCCAAAGAAAGATGGCTCATGGCGTATGTGTGTAGACTGTCGTGCTATTAATAACATTACCATTCGCTACCGATACCCTATACCACGCCTTGATGATAAGCTAGATGAGCTTAGTGGTGCCATTATTTTCACTAAGATTGATTTGCGTAGTGGCTACCATCAGATTCGCATGAAATTAGGTGATGAATGGAAAACGGCTTTTAAAACGAAATTTGGGTTATATGAATGGTTGGTTATGCCGTTTGGTTTGACAAATGCTCCCAGCACATTTATGCGTTTGATGAATGAAGTTCTGAGGCCCTTCATAGGATTGTTTGTAGTTGTCTATTTTGATGATATCCTCATTTACAGCAAGTCTATGGAAGAGCATTTAGAACATTTGCGTGCTATTTTTGATGCATTGCGTGCGGCCCATTTATTTGCTAACCTCGAAAAATGCATGTTTTGCACACAACGTGTCTCGTTTCTTGGCTATGTTGTTACTCCACAGGGCATTGAGGTGGATAGCAGCAAGATTGATGCCATTCGGGAGTGGCCTACACCGACGACGGTCACACAAATTCGAAGCTTTCTTGGCCTTGCAGGTTTCTACCACCGGTTTGTTCGTGATTTTAGCCCCATTGCAGCGCCTCTACATGAGCTTACAAAGAAAGATGTTCCCTTTGCTTGGAGTGATTCGCAAGAGGTTGCGTTCAGCACCTTGAAAGATAAGTTAACCAATGCTCCTCTCTTGCAGTTGCCAGATTTTACTAAAGTGTTTGAGCTTGAATGCGATGCTAGCGGTATTGGGCTAGGTGCTGTTTTGTTACAAGAAGGAAAACCGGTTGCTTACTTTAGCGAGAAATTAAGTGGTGCTAGCTTGAATTATTCTACTTACGATAAGTAGCTTTATGCTTTAGTGCGCACTTTGCATACTTGGCAGCACTAACTTTGGCATCGTGAGTTTATAATTCATTCTGATCATGAGGCTTTAAAACATATTCGTACCCAAACAAACCTGAACCGTCGTCATGCTAAATGGGTAGAATTCATTGAGTCTTTCCCTTACATTATTAAACATAAGAGCGGGAAGGAAAATGTCATTGCTGATGCTTTGTCTCGTCGCTATACCATGCTGTCACAGTTAGATTTTAAAATCTTTGGCTTGCAAACTGTGAAGGATCAATATGTGCATGATGCTGATTTTAAAGATGCTTTCGCCCACTGTATTCATAGCAAACCATGGGGCAAATTTCACATACAGGACGGGTTCCTGTTTCGCGCTAACAAGCTGTGTGTTCCAGCTAGCTCGGTTCGTCGTTTGTTGTTACAGGAAGCGCATGGAGGCGGTCTCATGGGGCACTTTGGCATCTACAAGACGCATGAAGTGCTGGCTGCCCACTTCTTTTGGCCCCGGATGCGTGCTGATGTTGAGCGCCTTGTTGCACGCTGCACTACTTGCCAGAAAGCTAAGTCACGATTGAACAACCATAGTTTGTACATGCCTTTGCCTGTTCCTACTTCCCCTTGGCTTGATATTTCTATGGACTTTGTTTTGGGATTGCCTAGAACTAAGAAGGGGAGGGACAGTATTTTTGTGGTTGTTGATCGTTTCTCCAAAATGGCTCATTTTATACCTTGTCATAAAACTGATGATGCTAGCAATGTTGCTGAATTGTTCTTTCGCGATATTATTCGTTTGCATGGTATTCCAAATACAATAGTCTCTGATCGTGATGCTAAGTTTCTCAGTCATTTTTGGAGATCACTGTGGAATAAAATGGGAACTAAATTGCTATTTAGCACCACTTGTCACCCTCAGACTGATGGACAAACTGAGGTGGTTAATCGAACCTTGTCCACTATGCTTAGGGCTGTTTTAGATACACACTTGAAACGTTGGGAAGATTGCTTGCCTCATGTTGAGTTTGCTTATAATCATGCAATGCATTCTTCTACAAAGATGTGTCCTTTTTAGGTTGTGTATGGTTATATTCCTCGGGCGCCTATTGATTTGTTTGCACTTGATGCCGAGGACGCCCCACACATAGATGCCGCTGCACATGTTGATCAAATGATTAGCTTGCATGAGCAAACTCAACAAAACATTGCTGCTGCTAATGCTAAATATCAGGTTGCGGGTAGTAAAGGGAGAAAACATGTTACTTTTGCACCGGGTGATCTGGTTTGGTTGCATTTGAGAAAGGATCGTTTTCCTACTTTACGTCGTTCTAAATTGATGCCACGTGCTGCTGGTCCTTTTAAAGTGCTAACCAAGATTAATGATAATGCTTATATCCTTGACCTGCCTGCGGAGTTTGGTGTTTCCACAAGTTTTAATGTTGCAGATTTGAAACCGTATGTGGGTGAAGATGAGGAGTTGCCGTCGAGGACGACTTCAGTTCAAGAAGGGGCCTCCAGTTGCTCCTCCACTTCAGGCGCCTACAGTTGATCATCCAGTTGGGCCAATCACTCGGGCCCGTGCGAGAGAATTAAACTTCATCATGGTGTTAAGGAACGAAGGCCCATCGGAATAAGAAGATGGCCCAACAGGGCAGCCCAAGTGGGGCGCCTAGGGTTGGGCGCGCGTGACCCCTTCGGACTCCAGGGGCTGCGCCCCCTTTATTTAGTCCGAGTCCTTTTTGTTTACGACTTGAGTTTTATTTTACATCTAGCTTTAGCTACTCTTGAACACGTGCAAATACGCGCTGTCCTTGTGATTCAGAACTCCACCTTCGAGTGATATTTAGATTGCTCGCCTCTTTTTCTTGTCCGTTCTTCGATTGCAGACAGGAATCGATCCTCGTGATCAGGCTGATCTCGCACCGGCGAGGTTGGTAACCATCGGGAGTTGGTTCAGCGATTGCAGAAATGCTTAGCCTAATACCCATCGCTCTTACATGCGCATCATGCTTAGCCTGCGGGAGTGGTTTTGTCAACGGATCAGAATGCTTAGCCTGCGGGAGTGGTTTTGTCAACGGATCAAAACTGCTCCTCTCTTGCAGTTGCCTGATTTTACTAAAGTGTTTGAGCTTGAATGCGATGCTAGCGGTATTGGGCTTGGTGCTATTTTGTTACAAGAAGGAAAACCGGTTGCTTACTTTAGCGAGAAATTAAGTGGTGCTAGCTTGAATTATTCTACTTACGATAAGGAGCTTTATGCTTTAGTGCGCACTTTGCATACTTGGCAGCACTACCTTTGGCATCGTGAGTTTATAATTCATTCTGATCATGAGGCTTTAAAACATATTTGTACCCAAACAAACCTGAACCGTCGTCATGCTAAATGGGTAGAATTCATTGAGTCTTTCCCTTACATTATTAAACACAAGAGCGGGAAGGAAAATGTCATTGTTGATGCTTTGTCTCGTCGCTATACCATGCTGTCACAGTTAGATTTTCAAATCTTTGGCTTGCAAACTGTGAAGGATCAATATGTGCATGATGCTGATTTTAAAGATGCTTTCGCCCACTGTATTCATGGCAAACCATGGGGCAAATTTCACATACAGGACGGGTTCCTGTTTCGCGCTAACAAGCTGTGTGTTCCCGCTAGCTCGGTTCGTCGTTTGTTGTTACAGGAAGCGCATGGAGGCGGTCTCATGGGGCACTTTGGCATCTACAAGACGCATGAAGTGCTGGCTGCCCACTTCTTTTGGCCCCGGATGCGTGCTGATGTTGAGCGCCTTGTTGCACGCTGCACTACTTGCCAGAAAGCTAAGTCACAATTGAACAACCATGGTTTGTACATGCCTTTGCCTGTTCCTACTTCCCCTTGGCTTGATATTTCTATGGACTTTGTTTTGGGATTGCCTAGAACTAAGAAGGGGAGGGACAGTATTTTTGTGGTTGTTGATCGTTTCTCCAAAATGGCTCATTTTATACCTTGTCATAAAACTGATGATGCTAGCAATGTTGCTGAATTGTTCTTTCGCGAGATTATTCGTTTGCATGGTATTCCAAATACAATAGTCTCTGATCGTGATGCTAAGTTTCTCAGTCATTTTTGGAGATCACTGTGGAATAAAATGGGAACTAAATTGCTGTTTAGCACCACTTGTCACCCTCAGACTGATGGACAAACTGAGGTGGTTAATCGAACCTTGTCCACTATGCTTAGGGCTGTTTTAGATACACACTTGAAACGTTGGGAAGATTGCTTGCCTCATGTTGAGTTTGCTTATAATCATGCAACGCATTCTTCTACAAAGATGTGTCCTTTTCAGGTTGTGTATGGTTATATTCCTCGGGCGCCTATTGATTTGTTTGCACTTGATGCCGAGGACGCCCCACACATAGATGCCGCTGCACATGTTGATCAAATGATTAGCTTGCATGAGCAAACTCAACAAAACATTGCTGCTGCTAATGCTAAATATCAGGTTGCGGGTAGTAAAGGGAGAAAACATGTTACTTTTGCACCGGGTGATTTGGTTTGGTTGCATTTGAGAAAGGATCGTTTTCCTACTTAACGTCGTTCTAAATTGATGCCACGTGCTGCTGGTCCTTTTAAAGTGCTAACCAAGATTAATGATAATGCTTATATCCTTGACCTGCCTGCGGAGTTTGGTGTTTCCACAAGTTTTAATGTTGCAGATTTGAAACCGTATGTGGGTGAAGATGAGGAGTTGCCGTCGAGGACGACTTCAGTTCAAGAATGGGCCTCCAGTTGCTCCTCCACTTCAGGCGCCTACAGTTGATCATCCAGTTGGGCCAATCACTCGGGCCCGTGCGAGAGAATTAAACTTCATCATGGTGTTAAGGAACGAAGGCCCATCGGAATAAGAAGATGGCCTAACAGGGCAGCCCAAGTGGGGCGCCTAGGGTTGGGCGCGCGTGACCCCTTCGGACTCCAGGGACTGCGCCCCCTTTATTTAGTCCGAGTCCTTTTTGTTTACGACTTGAGTTTTATTTTACATCTAGCTTTAGCTACTCTTGAACACGCGCAAATACGCGCTGTCCTTGTGATTCAGAACTCCACCTTCGAGTGATATTTAAATTGCTCGCCTCTTTTTCTTGTTCGTTCTTCGATTGCGGACAGGAATCGATCTTCGTGATCAGGCTGATCTCGCACCGGCGAGGTTGGTAACCATCGGGAGTTGGTTCAGCGATTGCAGAAATGCTTAGCCTATTACCCATCGCTCTTACATGCGCATCATGCTTAGCCTGCGGGAGTGGTTTTGTCAACGGATCAGAATGCTTAGCCTGCGGGAGTGGTTTTGTCAACGGATCAAAACTGCTCCTCTCTTGCAGTTGCCTGATTTTACTAAAGTGTTTGAGCTTGAATGCGATGCTAGCGGTATTGGGCTTGGTGCTATTTTGTTACAAGAAGGAAAACCGGTTGCTTACTTTAGCGAGAAATTAAGTGGTGCTAGCTTGAATTATTCTACTTACGATAAGGAGCTTTATGCTTTAGTGCGCACTTTGCATACTTGGCAGCACTACCTTTGGCATCGTGAGTTTATAATTCATTTTGATCATGAGGCTTTAAAACATATTTGTACCCAAACAAACCTGAACCGTTGTCATGCTAAATGGGTAGAATTCATTGAGTCTTTCCCTTACATTATTAAACACAAGAGCGGGAAGGAAAATGTCATTGTTGATGCTTTGTCTCGTCGCTATACCATGCTGTCACAGTTAGATTTTAAAATCTTTGGCTTGCAAACTGTGAAGGATCAATATGTGCATGATGCTGATTTTAAAGATGCTTTCGCCCACTGTATTCATGGCAAACCATGGGGCAAATTTCACATACAGGACGGGTTCCTGTTTCGCGCTAACAAGCTGTGTGTTCTAGCTAGCTCAGTTCGTCGTTTGTTGTTACAGGAAGCGCATGGAGGCGGTCTCATGGGGCACTTTGGCATCTACAAGACGCATGAAGTGCTGGCTGCCCACTTCTTTTGGCCCCGGATGCGTGCTGATGTTGAGCGCCTTGTTGCACGCTGCACTACTTGCCAGAAAGCTAAGTCACGATTGAACAACCATGGTTTGTACATGCCTTTGCCTGTTCCTACTTCCCCTTGGCTTGATATTTCTATGGACTTTGTTTTGGGATTGCCTAGAACTAAGAAGGGGAGGGACAGTATTTTTGTGGTTGTTGATCGTTTCTCCAAAATGGCTCATTTTATACCTTGTCATAAAACTGATGATGCTAGCAATGTTGCTGAATTGTTCTTTCGCGAGATTATTCGTTTGCATGGTATTCCAAATACAATAGTCTCTGATCGTGATGCTAAGTTTCTCAGTCATTTTTGGAGATCACTGTGGAATAAAATGGGAACTAAATTGCTGTTTAGCACCACTTGTCACCCTCAGACTGATGGACAAACTGAGGTGGTTAATCGAACCTTGTCCACTATGCTTAGGGCTGTTTTAGATAAACACTTGAAACGTTGGGAAGATTGCTTGCCTCATGTTGAGTTTGCTTATAATCATGCAACGCATTCTTCTACAACGATGTGTCCTTTTCAAGTTGTTTATGGTTATATTCCTCGGGCGCCTATTGATTTGTTTGCACTTGATGCCGAGGACACCCCACACATAGATGCCGCTGCACATGTTGATCAAATGATTAGCTTGCATGAGCAAACTCAACAAAACATTGCTGCTGCTAATGCTAAATATCAGGTTGCGGGTAGTAAAGGGAGAAAACATGTTACTTTTGCACCGGGTGATCTGGTTTGGTTGCATTTGAGAAAGGATCGTTTTCCTACTTTACGTCGTTCTAAATTGATGCCATGTGCTGCTGGTCCTTTTAAAGTGCTAACCAAGATTAATGATAATGCTTATATCCTTGACCTGCCTGCGGAGTTTGGTGTTTCCACGAGTTTTAATGTTGCAGATTTGAAACCGTATGTGGGTGAAGATGAGGAGTTGCCGTCGAGGACGACTTGAGTTCAAGAAGGGGCCTCCAGTTGCTCCTCCACTTCAGGCGCCTACAGTTGATCATCCAGTTGGGCCAATCACTCGGGCCCGTGCGAGAGAATTAAACTTCATCATGGTGTTAAGGAACGAAGGCCCATCGGAATAAGAAGATGGCCCAACAGGGCAGCCCAAGTGGGGCGCCTAGGGTTGGGCGCGCGTGACCCCTTCGGACTCCAGGGGCTGCGCCCCCTTTATTTAGTCCGAGTCCTTTTTGTTTACGACTTGAGTTTTGTTTTACATCTAGCTTTAGCTACTCTTGAACACGCGCAAATACGCGCTGTCCTTGTGATTCAGAACTCCACCTTCGAGTGATATTTAGATTGCTCGCCTCTTTTTCTTGTTCGTTCTTCGATTGCGGACAGGAATCGATCTTCATGATCCGGCTGATCTCGCACCGGCGAGGTTGGTAACCATCGGGAGTTGGTTCAGCGATTGCATTGGCGCTTCGGGTTCGCTCGTCGTAGTCGGATCGTGAGGGTCTACTTCCACCAAGTCGAATTTATCTCCACTCACCGAAAGATCGGGCACTCCGACTCTATCAACGTCTCCTAAGCGAACGCGGTTAGGTACCTGCAGAAAACACAACCACATGAACCTTTCGTGCCAGCACCCACGAAAGCGTTCCCAAACATTACTGTTCACTATAGGAACGGCACCCATGCGTTCAAGGCTGCATGGACAGCACCCAACCGTGGAAATAGGTCCCCTTTGAATGGAACCTTATGACCCTTCGCATACTCGCGATGCGAAATCAGCACACGTATAATAGACGTGGCGAACAACCGTGATGATAGGCTCGTTGGAATCGAACCATACCAGCCTTCGTATGGATTAACATACGGAACCTGCGCACGTATGATAAACGTGGGCGAAACAACCGCGATGATAGGGTCCTTTGAATAGAACTCCCTATCAACCCTCGCATACTCGTGATGCGGAACTCGGCACACGTATGATAAATGTGGCGAAGTGCTGGAGGGTTAGCAAGATAACCAATAAATATTAGCCACCTAAAAACAACCCAAAATCCCCTAGGGCCTCTCGTATTAAAGTCATCCTTAACGATTGTACGAGATTTTTCAAAGAGTTTCTTGCAACTTTTATCTTTTTTTTAAAGAAGTGATTAGGGCCTATTGTGTCCTCTGTCTTGCTAAACCGGCTCTGGTACCAGCTGTGGCGGATCCACTTCAGATTTGCTTGATTAAACATGATTAAGCCGCCTAATATGTGACACTCATGCCTTAACCAAGTAAACACGAAGTGCCGTCGGATTTCATCCGATTTAACCACTTGAACAGGACCGAATAGCAAACCCACACGAAGGTGAGCGGTTCCAGAGAAGACAAAAAGTCCACTAAGTTATCAAATTAACCATTTAGTTTGGCCATAAAACAACATCAGAGTTTTACAAGTTCAGAAGAAAACAACAGAAGGTAAAATAACAAGCGGAAGCTACTTCGTCAGGGTCGGACATCCCTGGTGAGGCCAACCGGGACATCAGTGATCCCTCTCCTCACCGTCCGAGGAGGGATCCCACTCAACCGTCCAACCCGGAGGGAGTTGGGGCGGCCAAGTGCCAACAGAGGATTGCTCAGGGGCAGCAACTTCACCTGAAAAAGAAGAGCCACAACAAGGCTGAGCTACTAAGCTCAACAAGACTTAACCGACAGGGAGTACGCTACTCCACCACTTCTAAACATGCAAGGCTTTTTGGCTGAGGGGTTTGTTTGCCAAAAGCGCTAAGTGTATTCCTACTTTCAAGTTTTAGCTCAGGTTCTAAGATCATTATCCGGTCCAAGTTTGCAACCTATTCTAAGCAACCATAGAACCAACCAAAAGGTATATATACATCATCATCAAGACCATGTCATCATCAGATTCCTTTATTACTCAGGGTGACATAGCGATCAAGCAGTCCCAAACTGTGAGAGGCAGATGAATCGATTCGGGTTTCTTAACCATGCATGGCGAACCTAATCTCACGACATCCGCGCACCACAAGGGTCGCTTCCTGTGTCGGCCATCCCCATCAATTCCGAGGCACGTGTTAGGTCCAAACTTCCCTTGGCATGCAATGCTCCATAATCCCGGCCTCTACCGTACTGTGACCGCACTTGCACCCATATGATGCACCATGGGAACCTCGTTCCAGGGACAGTAGGGGTATAAGCCACACCCTAGTTCAATCAGGTACTAGGTTTCCCCATCCCATACAAGGTATGAGATTAGTACTTTCAAACACTTGATCACGAACACCACCACTGTCGGGCCTTAGCAAGTTTCATAGACAGACGGGACGATCAACCAACCACCAAAGAGTTACACAACACCTTGCCCCGTCCATCATCCTTATAGTTGTAACAGAAGGAAAACAGCCAACTCCTACAACTTGCGAGTCACAGGAAATCACTCGGCTTTTACTATTTCCTATTTAAGCAAAGCATCTACTCGGTCCAACAGCTAGTGATCAGATCAAGGGATCTAAGTCATGCATCTAGGGTTCCAAACAACTCCTATACGTAAATGCACAAGCATGATAAAGAAGGCATGCGCAAGTTTGGTAAAACACAGGGGGATTCATGCATCCAGGGCTTGCCTTCGAACAAGGAGGAGGGAAACCGCTCTTCTGCTTGGATGGCGTCGGCTTCTGGAGGCGGGAGCTCGGCTACACATTCGTCTTCTGGCGCCGGGTGCAGCTCGTAGAAGCTATCGGCGAGACGCAGCTCTACACGAATGTAATGCATTGGTTATCATTTAGATGGTTATTTCAACAGCAACACTTGCAAGTTTGAGCCCAGAAACTTGCGGCAAGTCACGGGAGGGTGGGGAGGTTCGCTTGAGTTGGTGGAGATCAAGATATAAAGGTTGGATGGGAAGGAACTTATGATCAGACCCTTAATCTAGAGGAATAGATGTGCTAGGGGTCCTCATACTTAACGCTGAAAAGTCCCCAAGTTTTACACATACACCCTTGGTTCAAGGAAAAAGATACAGCCAAGCCCTCGGGCGAGGCGGAGAAAGGTTGGCGGAATAGACAGGGTCAGGCGAGACGGAACCGGGGTCGGGCAGATAGGAGGGGTCGGACGAGACGAACAAAGGGTCGGTAGCTTACCTTCATCTTACAGATGAGGCTTGGGGTCGGGAAAGAGCAGACTCGGGCGGAAAGACTAAGGCTTGGGACAGCGGTGAGGTCCGGTGGGTTCCGGCGGCGGCGGGGCTTCTTGTGAACCACAAGCAAGCGTTTGCGCAGCGCGGAGGAGCAAGAGGCTGGGCGGATTGAGATAGCGGTGTGGGGCGGAGAGGAGAGTTCCTCAGAACTTAGGCAGTGGCGCTGTGAGCACGAACAGGGAGCAAAGCGGGAGAGCAGCGATGGCGAAGGGGAACTCCGGCATGGCTCCGGCATTCCCTTTTATAGCTGTGCAGAAGAGAGAAGGGGGAGCGGCGCGAAGGCCGGGGAAGAAACGATGGACTGCTCTGCCGGGGCAGCGATTGAGCGACGAGGGCGGTGGAGCAGGACTTCGGGGATGACACCGGCGGTCATTGGGCACCGATGACAGGGCGGCGCAGGCGCGGTTTTGTCGGTGGTTGAGATTTGGCGGAGGCGGGCGTCGTCGTGCGGTGGATCTAATGGAAGTGACCCGGGAAACGGCGCTAGATATGAGGGCGCACAGGTGAGAAGACAGGCGGCTGTGGTCGCGCGGGCGAGCAAGGAGCTACAGATTGTCGGGGGCGGAGCTCTGACAGGGAGGGAAAGGAGTTGTCGCTGCCGCGGTCTGGGTTGGCGGAGGAGGAATCGTCGCGTAGCGCGGACCGGGGCGGCGCGACTGTGGAGGGGTGACGGAAAACACGGGCGGCATCGGGCTCTGCAGCCGGGGGTTTAGCGAGGTGATAATGGGCGCGGGTGGCAAGGTGCTGCAGAAAGGGTAGCAGAGGAGCTTCCGCTGCGATTGGGAAAGGGGGCGCGAGAATCCATCCGGTCATGGCCGGCGACGAGGCGGAGTGGCAGGCGTCGGAGAAGTTGAGCCACGCGGCAAGGGAACTCTGAAGCGGGCATGCAACTCGAGTGCGCCTATCGCGGGAGATTTGGGAGAAAGATCTCGTGGGTCCACCGGTCAGTCTCGGTGGTCCACGGCTCAGATTGAAGGGAGGCATTGTGGGAGGACTTAGAAAGATCCGGCGGGTGGGTTGGGGTCGGCGGGGTCGGAACTGGGGAAAAACGGAGAGGGGTCGGATCACAGGGGTCGGGACCGAACTGGAGGTTGAGCACTTAGACTTGGTAAAGCTGAGACAGGGGATCAGGGACTCGGATTAAGATTTAACGTGGAGGATTTTAACCGAGGTCGTTACATCCGGCTACCACTAAATCGCGATGAAAGAATCCGACCAGCTTGTGACCTCTTTCATCACCCCCTTCGGATCTTTCTGCTACGTCACAATGCCATTCGGCCTCAAAAATGCGAGGGCTACATACTAGTGATGTATGCTCAAATGTTTTGGGGACCTCATCGAGCGAATCGTTGAGGCCTACGTGGACGACATCGTGGTCAAATCCAAACTCGGTGACCAGCTCATCCCCGACCTTGAGCTGGCCTTCGAGAGGCTAAGAAACAAGCACATCAAACTCAACCCTGAGAAATGCATTTTCGGGGTCCTGAAGGGCATGCTGCTTGGCTTCATCATTTCTGAGCACGGCATCAAAGCCAATCTGGAGAAGATATCGGCAATCACCAGCATGGGACCAATCTAGAACCTGAAAGGGGTACAGTGCGTCACGGGATTCCTCGCGGCCCTGAGCCGCTTCATCTCACGCCTCGGTGAACGAGAACTCCCCCTCTACCGACTCCTAAAGAAGACCGACCGCTTCGTGTGGACCAGCGAGGCCCAGGAGGTGCTTGACTGGCTCAAGCAAATCCTGACGAAGGCCCGATCCTGGTCCCGCCGACCGACAAGGAACCACTCCTGCTCTACATCGTGGCTACCACACAGGTGGTAAGCGCTGCCCTGGTGGTGGAGCGAGAGGAGGAAGGGCATACCCTCAAGGTGCAGCATCCAGTGTACTTCATTAGCGAGGTCTTGTCCGATTCCAAGACCCGTTACCCCCAAATCCAAAAACTCCTATACACGGTCCTTATCACAAAGAGGAAACTGTGCCACTACTTCAGCTCTCACCCTGTGACAGTCGTATCATCCTTCCCCCTCGGCGAGGTGATCCAAAACCAGGATACGACAAGAAGAATTGCGAAGTGGGCACTCGAGCTCATGGACCAAGGCATCACCTATGCCTCCCGAACAGCCATTAATTCCCAAGTGCTCACCGACTTCGTCGCAGAATGGACGAAGGTTCAGACACCATCGGCGCTGGTAGAGCAGGAGTACTGGATGATGTACTTCAACGGGTCACTGATTAAAACTTGTGCCAGAGCAGGCCTGGTCTTCATCTCCGCCCTCAGCGTGCACTTAAGGTATATGGTCCACCTCCATTTTCCCGCATCTAACAATGTCGCCGAATACGAGGCTCTCGTCAATGGGCTCCGCATCGCCACCGAGCTAGGCATCCGATGGCTTGACATCCGAGGCGACTCGCAGCTAGTCGTCGACCAGGTCATGAAGGAGTCAAGCTGTCACGACCCCAAGATGACGGCGTACTGCCACGCAGTTTGCCAACTCGAGGACAAGTTCGACGGTCTTGAGCTCAACCATGTCGCAAGACGCTTCAACGAGGCAGCCGATGAACTGGCAAAGGCAGAATCTGGCTGGAGGCCAGTCCCCACCAGTGTCTTTGTCAGAGACTTGCATAAGCCCTCGGTCCGCTATGAAGAACCGGGACAGGCCGGCTACGAGCCACCTGTCCCGGACCCAGAGGCCGACCCCTCCAACCCTGAGGTTATGGAAATCGACACAGAACCGGCAAAAGGGCCTGACCCTCTACTTGACTGGAGAACTCTGTAAGCGAAGCCATACCAGGATCCTACAACTCTACACCCCCTCCGATCAAGGAAGGTCGCTGCTCCATGACATCCACGCCGGGGCCTGCGGTCACCATGCCGCACCAAGAACCCTCGTCGGGAACACTTTCTAACAAGGCTTCTACTAGCCAACGGCAGTCGCCAATGCCACCCGCGTGGTATGCACCTGCGAGGGATGCCAATTCTACGCCCGACAAACTCATCTGCCTACCCAAGCATTTCAGACCATCCCCATCATGTGGCCCTTCATGGTATGGGGCCTTGACCTTGTCGGGCCCTTCAAGAAACCCGGGGGCTTCACCCACCTACTTGTCATCGTCGACAAATTCACGAAATGGATCGAGGCTCAACCAATCACGCAGATCAAATTCGAGCAAGCGGTGCAATTCTTCACCGACATCACTCATCGCTTCAGAATCCCCAACTCAATCATCACGGACAATGGTACGCAGTTCACCGGGAAAAAATTCCTCAGTTTCTACGATGATCACCACATCCGTGTGGACTGGTCGGCCGTGGCACATCCCCATACGAATGGAGAGGTTGAGTGGGACGATGGCATGATACTCTAGGGTCTCAAGCCATGGATCTTCAACCGCCTCAACAAGTTCGGTGGCTGATGGGTTGCGGAACTCCCCGCCGTCCTATAGAGCCTAAGGATGACCCCCAGCAGGGCAACCGGCTTCACCCCATTCTTCATGGTCTATGGGTCCAAGGCAATCCTCCCCACCAACTTGGAGTATGGGTCGCCAAGGGTCAAAGCGTACGACGAATGAGGAAACCAAACATCCCTCACGGACGCGCAAGACGAGATGGACGAAGCACGAGACGTGGCCCTGCTACTGTCGTTGTCAAGATTAGCGGATCAAGACTAAGACTAGTAAATTTCTTTTATGCACGTAAGGCTTCGGATGGTGGCATGAGAGACACGAGGTTTAGACTGGTCCGAGCAAAGAAGAGCCCTACGTCCAGTATCGGGAGCTGCTCGTGTTGCCCACACGGGGTCTGTAGTAGGGGTTACAGGAGGGCGAGAGAGGGAGCTGGTCCCAAGTCTCTTGGGTGTGCACTGAGGCTCTCAAGGAGAGTGTGAGTGTGTTCTGTTGGCTTGAGAGAGTCCCCCGTCTCGGGGCCCCGATTCTCCTTTTATACCGCAAGGAGGCCACTGGGGTTACAAGTGAGACCGAGCGTGAGGAGAAGTAAAAGAAATAAACTAAATTAAGTAAAATACAACATGAGGAGAGGGACCAAGTTCCTAGACTGCCAGCGTCCTCTCCGGCTTTCGGCTCCTGCCAGCGCGTTCGCCAGAAGAGGACGGCTGCCGTCGAGTCCTGTCGACGATTTCCTTGGCGGCTGTTGCCGCCAGGCGTGATGATGGTGTTCCGTCGTGGCACCTGTGTCCGTCGGGGAAGGTGGCTGATCCTGCCATCCTGCTGACGGCCCGTGGGACATGGATGTCACGTCCCTGTTGCCGGATGCGGGGGGCGAGAGAACGGGCAGGACTTCCTCCTGTGCCGGGTGGCGCAGGCCATGAGTGCCCTATAGAGAATCGGAGGGAGCCGCGGCCACTGTAGCCTGCACCGCACGGTCGCGCATGGGTACTTGTGGTGGGTCACGTCGGGGGTGCGGGTGCCTTTCTGTGTGCCAGATCCACGCCCTGATCTTCCAATCTGCGCCCGAGGTGGATATTTGTCTTGCAGGCCCGGATGAGTCCGACCCCCTGCGCCCTGGGTCGGGCAAGGCGGAGTCTTGCGGCAGGGGGTCGGGTGCTCCCGACCCTAGGCCCCTGGGTCGGGCGAGGCGGAGTTTGGTCATCAAGGGGTCGGGAGCGTCTGACCTCAGGGAACTGGGTCGGGCGAGGCGGAGCGGGGCTCTCCCCTCCAATGTTGGGCTGACGGCAATCTTTATTATCTCAGGTGGGCCTGGCCCTTCATGATCGTTGTTTTAATGGGCTTTAATGGGTCATTAATATTTCTCCCCAACAGTAGCCCCTGAGCCTATGGTGGAGCGGGGATGCTCCTCCAAAGGCTGCTATCGTTGTTCGTAGGGGATCCCTGCTCATCGTGCAGGCTACAGTTAATCAGGGATGGGAAGTGTTGTTTGTGCGGCTTGGTCGAGGAGGTTGACCAGGTGAAGCATCCTGTGGGCGACTCGGTGCGGGAGGATTCCTTGTTGTTCCCTTCTGTCTGAGAGCCTCAAGGCGTGACCATCCGCGTGGTCATTGGTTGCGAGGCTAGGCCCCGAGCCCCCGCGCATTGCAGGGGACCGGTCGGGAGGCTAGGTTGACTTTTGTACGTTACCCCTCAAGCGTCCGTTCGCTGGGACAGAGA
Source organism: Setaria italica (assembly GCF_000263155.2). NCBI lineage: Eukaryota > Viridiplantae > Streptophyta > Magnoliopsida > Poales > Poaceae > Setaria > Setaria italica. The sequence continues at coordinate 7,312,881 of NC_028456.1, read as the reverse complement.
GGGCGAGCCGTGCCACGCTATCCTCGTTGGACGAATCATGGTGCTCGTTGAGCTGCGAATGGGTCGGTTCGAGTGGAGTCTCGGTCCCCGTTCGGGGGGGGGGGGGTCCGGCTCAGGCCAAGCTGGTGGCGTACTCCAGATTCTGGCTGGCTAGTTCATATAGTTCCTGAGTTCGTTCGATCGGATTCGGGGGCTCGTTGCCTTTCTTCGGGGAAAAACTATGAACTTAGACGCTAGTCCAGACTCGAACGTGAGGTCGGGACGCCCTTGGCTTTCGCTCACCTAGGTGGTGGCCGCTAGCGGACCCGTCCCTTCTCACCCCTTGCTCAGGAGATGTCCTGGGGTGGCTGTCAAACCCTCTGGAGGGCCAGCCTTTGAACCCCTGGACCGTAATAGGCCATAAGAGTGTTTTCAGCTCTGTATCCCTTTTTTACCTGAAGCGGCCCCTGGTCCGCTTGCAGAGAAAGTTGTGCGTATGATCTCCGGGAGTCGAAGCAGTAGAAAACACCGAGCTCGTGGGGTAAGGAGGCGCGGTGTTCCCAAACATCACAATAGATGCGGTCGGTTCGTATTTTGTTTGCCGCGCGCTCTTTATAGAGCGAAAGGGCTTTCTTCATCATCATCCTCATTATCATCGTTATCGTCTTCGTCCGTTGTTGTGCTTGAGCCCCTCCGGAGCCTTCAGGGTTCCGCCGCGGCCTTTTTCTTCTTCTGACGATTGGAGGCGCCTTCGTCGGCATCCTCCTCCCTCTTTGCTTTGCCTTTGGAGCGATCAAATATCGCCCCGACGGCCTCCTCGCCTGCGACAAAGTCGGCAGCGATGTCGAGGAGCTCCTTGGTGGTTCGTGGGCCTACACATCCCAGTTCGTGGACTAGAGACCTACAGGAGGTCCCCACAAGGAAGGCCCCGATGACATCGGCATTGACGATGCTGGAGAGCTCGGTGCGCTTCCTAGAGAAGCACCGGATGTACTCCCGGAGAGTCTCACCCAACCCCTGGCGGCAGCTCTGGAGGTCCCAGGAGTTACCGGGGTGCATGTATGTGCCCCGGAAGTTCCCTACAAAGATTTCTTTCAGGTCATTCCAGTTACGGATCCGACCTGACGGAACGTGTTCCAGCCAGGCTCGCGTCGAGTCGGCCAAGAAAAGTGGGAGGTTGCGAATGATGAACAGGTCATCATCCGCTCCGCCGACCTCACAGGCAAGCTGGTAGTCGCTGAGCCAAGGCTCGGGGTTCGTGTCCCTAGAGTATTTGGCCACATTGGTGGGCTGTCTGAAGCGCGCTGAGAACGACGCGTTCAGGATGTGTGCGGAGAAGGCCTTGGGTCTTGCTGGGTCGGGGCTCAGGCTCCGATTTTCTCCGCTGTCGTGGCGACCACCACGGTGTACGCAGTAGCCATGGTCGGCTCTATCCTCCCTGTCTGCACGGGAGCGCCTCCGTGCGTCCAAGGCATCTCGGGCGTCACGGATGGGGCCGACACGATGGTGGACTGATGAAGCCCCGTCGCCCACGCGTGGTGGAGTCCATTGAATGGGCGAGGCCCAGTTTCCCCCGTGGGAGGAAGGTTGATGGACCGATCCTGGACGCCTCTCGATAGGCGCAGAGGGTGTGACCCTGCTGGCACCATGTGTGCGGCGCTGGGACGCAGAGCTTTCTGCCTGCTGGACTGCTGCACAGCCAAGCAAGTCGCGTACCTCCTAGCGGGCCTGTCGCTCCTCGGGCATTGCTGGATCGGGGAGTCGTCGGAGTAGGGCTGCCACGGCGGCGACGTTCTGGCTGGCGCGTGCGAAGAGTTGGGGATGATCCTCATCCCCGTAGATGCACCGCTGGACGTCGCGGGCCCGATAACGCGCCCTGCCCTCGTTGCGGTGGTGCTCATCCTCCCGGTGGGGCGCCGCGCGCGCCTCCGGCTATCATGGCCGCACCGGGACCCTTGCAAGGGCCTCAGTCGTAGCTGCGGCGCGCGGTGGGGGAGCGCGCTGCTTCCCTTCGACGCCATCGTCGTTGGATCCCTCGGAGTGCACGTCAGCCATGAAGCACTCGTGCGAGGGGTGGTGACTCCCATTGTTGGAGCCGACGTCGTGGTTGGCCATCTGAAGCCAGTGATGTACGCGCAAAGTTCCCCTACCTGGCATGCCAACTGTCGTTGTCAAGATTAGCGGATCAAGACTAAGACTAGTAAATTTCTTTTATGCGCGTAAGGCTTCGGATGGTGGTGTGAGAGACACGAGGTTTAGAATGGTTCGGGCAAGGAAGAGCCCTACGTCCAGTATCGGGAGCTGCTCGTGTTGCCCACGCGGGGTCTGTAGTAGGGGTTACAAGAGGGCGAGAGAGGGAGCAGGTCCCAAGTCTCTTGGGTGTGCACTAAGGCTCTAAAGGAGAGTGTGACCGTGTTCTGTTGGCTTGAGAGAGTCCCCCGTATCGGGGCCCCCGGTTCTCCTTTTATAGCGCAAGGAGGCCACCGGGGTTACAAGTGAGACCGGGCGTGAGGAGAAGTAAAAGAAATAAACTAAGTTAAGTAAAATACAACATAAGGAGAGGGACCAAGTTCCTAGACCGCCGGTGTCCTCTCCATCTTTCGGCTCCTGCCAGCGTGTCCGCCAGAAGAGGACGGCTGCTGTCGAGTCCTGTCGACGGTTTCCTTGGTGGCTGTTGCCACCAGGTGTGATGATGGTGTTCCATCGTGGCACCTGTGTCCGTCGGGGAAGGCGGCTGATCCTGCCATCCTTGCTGACGGCCCATGGGACGTGGACGTCGTGTCCCTGTCGCCGGATGCGCGGGGTGAGAGAATAGGCGGGACTTCCTCCTGTGCCGGGCGGCGCAGGCCATGAGTGCCCTGTAGCAAATCGGAGGGAGCTGCGGCCACTGTAGCCTGCACCGCACGATCGCGCATGGGTACTTGTGGCAGGTCGCGTCGGGGGCGCGGGTGCCTTTCTTTGCGCCAGAGCCGCGGTGCATTTATGGCGAGGTTGATAGGAGGACCCACGAGATCCGCGCCCTGATCTTCCAATCTGCGCCCGAGGCGAATATTTGTCTTGCAGGTCCGGATGAGTCCGACCCCTGCGTCCTGGGTTGGGTGAGGCGGAGTCTTGCGGCGGGGGGTCGGGTGCTCCTGACCCTAGGCCCCTGGGTCGGGCGAGGCGGAGTTTGGTCATCAAGGGGTCGGGAGCATCCAACCCCAAGGCACTGGGTCAGGTGAGGCGGAGCGGGGCTCTCCCCTCCCATGTTGGGCTGACAGCAATCTTTATTACCTCAGGTGGGCCTGGCCCTTCATGATTGTTGTTTTAATGGGCTTTAAGGGGTTGTTAATATTTCCCCCCAACAGCTACACTCGGCCAAGTACCAGCAAGCCTTGCGACGGTACCACAGCCGTAAGGTACGGGGCCAGGCTTTCAACGTCAGCGACTTAGTGCTCCATCTCGTCCAGAGCAACCAGGGATGGCACAAGCTGACCCCACCGCGGGAAGGTCTGTTTATCGTTGTGCAAGTACTGCGACCAGGCACTTACAAACTAGCGACCCCCGATGGGCAAATTCTCACCAATGCTTGGAACATCGAACAGCTAAGTCACTTCTACCCCTAGTCGTCATTTCTAAAGTTATTCATAAACTTCTACTATTTGTTTGGGGAAAAGCTGTTTTGGATCGCTTTCGCTAAAGTTTTCTTCCAAACTTAGGGATATCCGACCCTGGCTCTCACCCAGGGTTGAATATCCCTCGGGGGCTGTCAAGGGATCTGGCCTAAGACACTTGGCGTCTTCTCAAAACACCATTTTTTTCCAAACCGACCCTCTTCCTAAACGTTTGGGCGTGGGAGGAGAAGAGTGTGCGAACGATGCTCGGGCAAGACCGATCGGACTGCGAGAAACCTACGCCTCCGACAGCTACGGTGCCTTTGCTCATCATTGCTTCCCAAACTGTTCGGCTCACACTCTGATCTTTCCAAACCCATAACATAAAAAGAGGATCGAAGAACTTTTTTTGGAAAAAACTACGTAAACAAAAAGGCCTCTGTGGCCATCGCAAAAGTAAGTTCAGAGTTAATTCTTTACATATTTTTGGGCATCTTTGCCGGATACAGCATCTCCTCAAGGACACTCAGACGGGACAACTTCCTCCTCCAAGCGCCACGCCAAGGCCTCCGCGGGAGCGAGCACCAACGTGTTAATCTCGTCCAGCTCAGCCTCGGTGTAGCCGGAGGTGTACCCTCGCTCATCGCGTGGAAGTTGAGGCCGGCGTAGTGGGAAACGAAGATGCCAAAGGCCCACCCCACGCCGACATAGAGCACCTCCCGAGCAAGCTCGTGAGCCCACCGGTACGTCCCAAGGAGATGAGCCACCAGTGAACTCGTCCCCTCCTCCTGGACGACTCTGAGGTGATCACAAACCAGGCCGACGGCGCTCCGCAGGTTGGAAAGCTCGATGTGCTCCTTCTCGGCGGCAGCTCTCAACCGAGCAAGGTCGCCATCAAGGCCTACCCAAACCATAAAAATGAATCAGAACCAGCGTTGCGCGCCGGGACAGACAAGAGAAAAAGGACGATGAAGTCCTAACCATCAGCGCAGGCTCGCTGCTCACATTCCCGAACAAGCCCTTGGGACACCACGGCCTGAAGCCCCTGCACTTGCCCCCGGAGCTGGCTGACCTCCTCCACAAGATCGGCCGCCACCCGCTCGACCTCGACCTTCCGACCTGCCTCGAGGTCGCACTCCTGCCGAGCCGCATCACGCTCTTGGCAGGCCGCGTCGCGCTCTTGCCGAGTCGCATGGCGCTCATGCCGGATGCGCTTGATGGTTTTCTGAAGGGTTTCGTGCGCCTGCTTGACCCAGGCGAGCTCCTCGGCGTCTTGGCGGACCTTCTCGGTGGTGACCTGGAGTTTGTCCCCTGCCCTCCAAGCACCCGCCGGCGCCTCCTTCTCCTGCGTGCGTAGGTGAACCACCATGTCACCAAGGGCGGTGGTAGTTTGCTGGGCAGCGGTAAGCTATCCAGTCAGCTCCCTATTCCACCGTGCCTCCTCAGAAAGGCGTTCCCAGACCCCCCATCTCGCGCCAAAGGAACTCGAACTTCCTTCGGCTGTAGTCCCTGAGGGCCTGCTGGACGATTTGCGTTTGAAACTCGTTTGGAGAAGAAGGAGCAGAGAAGGGAAAAATGACCGCCAAGAAGAACACCATACCTGACCGGCAGGGGCGACAACGCCGGGCAGCCTTTCCATCGCAGAGGACAGGGTGACATGAACATCTTTAAGCCCACCCTCCACCTCCAGCCACCTCTCCTGTTCCCCAACATCATCATGGATGAAGAGGGGGTTCTCCGGGTTTTCACGGGGGGCCCAATGCACGGTCGGTCCACCTCACACGTTGGGATCACGTCCAGATCTAACAATGGCACGGGAGGACTCCCCAACTAACATCGGCAGCCCCTCGACCGACGCCAACGGCCCTTCTGAAGTGGGCACCGTCGCCTCTGTCCCCGCCCCCGGGGCAGGCACCACCGTCTCCACCTCCACCGCCAGAGTAGACGCCGTTGTCACCTCCACCGCCGTCGCCTCTGTCTCAGCCCCCGGGGCAGGCGCTACCATCTTCGCGCCCGGCACCTCCCCCATCGGCTCTTCCTCCGCCGCGTCATCAATGAATATCACATCGACGGACGGAGGAACCCTTGGGGTAGCATCCTCTCCCGCCGAGTCAGCTACGAGGGCGGAAGAAGAAGAGGGGACGGGCACTTGCTCTACGCCCGACCCTGGTGTCCTCTCCTCGGTCGCTGCCTCGGATGCCGCCTCCACGGGGGGTGCCACGGCCTCACCGACGGCGCCACCGCTCACGCCCGGTAGAGCCATGGTTGGTTCCACAGAGGCGGCCGACAACCTGAGCGCTTTCTTTGGCGCCAGCGGCGGGATGACACCACGCGTAACGCAGCAAGACGATGGAAGCTCATCAACGTGAGATCAACTAAACACCAAAAAGGGAAAATACACACGAGGGTCCTCCACTTACCTCGCCATGGTACAGGGATGGCAAGCACGCTTCAACTCTAGCGCGCCAAAGCCCAACGCTAACCCCATGACGTCGGATAGCGGCCACTTGCTGCTATCCCTCTGCTCATGTGACACAGGCAGAGGAACGGGGGTCGGCCCCACCGACTCCTGAGACACGCCCCTCGCCGACCCCTTGGGCACGGCTTCCAGGTCCCACGGGGTCGGGCCCTGGATGGCTGACCCGCCCGACGCACCCTCCACGGCCGATTGAGGGGGCGGCTCCCAGATGACAAGCGAGCCTGGTGCGAAGGGTGGGACATAGTCCTCAGCAGCGAGCTGCTCCCCGACCACGTCGCTCTTACGCTCTTTTGCCATCAACCGGTCAAGCCAATCAGTCCCTTCCTCGTCATCGTCATCATCCTCAACATCATCATCATCGTCGTCATCATCTTCGTCCGTCATCGCGCCTGGGCCCCTCCGCTACCTTTGGAAGTCTGCCGCGGCTTTCTTCTTCTTCCTCGCCGTCTCCTTGTCTTTCCTCCTCTTCTGCGCTTCGGCGACGAGGTGGTTTCGCGTCCTCCACTTTGCGTCCTCTGGCAACGATGGCTGGGAGCGTACGGTGAGGTTTAAATTGCCCTGCAGATTTAAAAACCCCGTGTCAGGATGACAAACTAGGGAAATGCAGGAAAAAAAGAACGAGAATGCAAGTTTCTCACCAGCTCGACGAAGCCCTCATCCGAACGCCTCGGAGGGTGCCCCGGCACCGGGTACTCGACATCCTTGTCGCCCAACGCCTCCCGGACGAGCTACTCGATCTCGGCATCGGCAATCCCCTCCATCGAGAGGACGGTGCCATCGGTCAGCACGCCAGGAACCATCTCGTCGAGCGAGCGGGCTCGCAGCATCAACGGCGCCACACTTTGGGCGTCATACGCACCGACGACCCTGGCCCCGGTCAGGCCATGGTTCTTCAGATGGTTGATGGCCTGGAGGAGGTTTCGGATCCGCTTCTTCTCCTTCTCAACAGGGCCATAAGACCACGTCGCCGGCGCCTCCTCGATAGTGCGATCGGTGTACTCCGGCAAGGGGACGTCGGCACGGTTCTTCATGTAGAACCACTACTGATGCCACCCCTTGTGGGAAGACGCGGTCTTCATCGACATGTACTCCCTGGCCTGGTTGCCATGGAGGTGGATACCGGCACACCCCACCGGCACTGAAATCTGCCGTGTCTAGTTTTCCCTCCTCTCGGTCCTCTGATAAAGAGTAACTTCCAGAGGGAGAAGTTGGGCTCGATCCCAAAATATCCCTCGCACAGGGCGACAAACGCCGTGATGTGCTGGATGCCGTTGGGGTTGAGGTGCTGCAGCTCGATGCTGTAGTAGTGCAGCAGCCCTCGAAAGAAGCGGCTTGGGGGAATCACGAACCCCCTCTCATGGAAGTGCGTGAAGAAGACCACGTACCCGTCCGCCGGGTGTGGCTCGGCCTCATTCCCGGGAAACCACCACTTGTTCGTGGTGGTCCGATCCCGAACAAGACCCTTCTTCACGAGGTCGGTCGCGCGCGCGGTGTTGAAGCTTGACGAAGACCATGAATCCGTCACCAAGAAAGGGGAAGGTTCATCGTCGGAGGCAAAAGAACGACTGCTCCGGCTCGAAGGGGGACAAAGAGTAGGCAAGGGGGTGAGAAAGCTGAAGGCAAGCACAGGGCGAAACCAGCGAGGAAAGCTTTTTAGCTTTATAAGGGGCGCATGGCAGACGAGGGAGGAACCGATTGCATTTGTTGCAACGTCATGTACATCCCATCACCCCCATCTTTTTTCGGAAACCGTGCGCACGATCCTGTTGTAACCGTAGGGAACGCTGTGCCTCCTCGCCCCACGCGCCCGGCATTATCTGCTGCTTCGCATCCTGGAGGCCATGCGCACGGCCCGTTACGGTATAGGGGTTCAAAGCCTAGCCCTCTCAAGGGTTCGACAGCCACCCCAGGACACTTCCCGAGCAAGGGGTGAGAAGGAACGGGTCCGCTAGCGGCCTCTACCCTGGCGAACAAAAGTCAAGGGTGTCTCGACCTCACGTTTGAGTCTCGACTGGCAATTAAGTTCATGGTTTTTCCCCGAAGAAAGGCAACAAGCCCCCGGATCCGGTCGAATGGATCCGGGATCTGTATGAACTGGCCGTCCGGAACTAGGAGTACGCCACTAGCTTGGCCCAAGCGGATCCCCCGCTAACAGGGACCGGGGCTCCCCTCAAACTAACCTGTTAGCAGCTCATCGAGCACCATGGTTCGTCCAATGAGGATAACATGGCATGGCTCAACCCCTCCGTCCGACCGAACAGACGCTTGAGGGGGAACAATTAAAAGACGATTCGACCTCTCGATCGGTCTCCTGCAGCGGGTGGGGGCTCGGGGGCTGGAATTGCAAAGAAACAGCCACGCATGTAGTCACATTCGATCATCAAGTACGAGTGATAAGTGGGACGATGGGAATCTGCCCAAACGCCCCGATGAGGCCAATGTCGAAACATTTTTCCTGACCAAACCCAGCTACGCGTTAGACAAAGACTCATGAAAAACACTCTACCCAGAGCCAATCATAGCCTCTGGAGGAGCACCTCACTCCACCAGAGGCTCGGGGGCTACTATCGGGTAGAAATATTAATGCTTAAATTACGTACCCTAATCAACAGTCGTAAGGGCCAGGGCCCACCCCCGACACCCGTAATCTCCACCGACCAAACACACCCCGAAGATGCCTTGTTCTGCCTCGCCCGACCCCGGGCGCAAGGGGTCGGACGCGCCTGACCCCTCGAGGCAAGACTCTGCCTCGCCCGAAGACACGTGCAGGTCATCAAACAGAGGCACAGGTCTTGTGGGTCCCCCAATCTTGACAAAACATAACCGATGGGATGCGCACGCTCCAGGATACGATTCTGACACATGGAGAGGTGCCCGCATTCTTCGACGTGACCTATCAGAATGATGGGCTGCACACTATTGCCACGATAGCACAGGACTACAACTGCACCGCCTTATCCCTCTACGACATCTGTCATAGGGCACACATCGCCCACACCATCTAACCAAGGAGGGCAAACCCCTTGGTTTCCTGCGCAGCCTGGCAAGAAGTGCGCATCAACAACACCGTGTTGACCACCTCCTACCACTTACACAGCTACAGTGGTCGGTCGTCACCACCAACTTGCGTGGCTACAGTGGTCGGTCGTCATCACCATATGCGACTCGCGTGCTCAGCTACAGTGGCCGACCGCCAAATCATCGATGGGACCCAACGGCAACCACCCTTTCCTAATAGCAGTACCAACAAGATGCGAAGACAAGAAAGGAGGACGGCGTCTCCAGTGGCTCCTCCCACTCCCTTGTTTTTATATTTTTACCTTTCTTACTCCCGGCTCGTTTGGTAACCCCTATGTCCTTCATACACAGCTCCCGTAGAATCCTAGCGATCAAGACACTGTGAGCATCGGTACACACCCACAGAGACCTGGGAACCAGCTTCCCTCTCTCGCCTATTTGTAGCCCCTACTACAGACTTGGTACGAGTAACACGAGTAGCCACCCGCATTGGACGTAGGGCTATTCCTACCTGAACTAGTATAAACCTCGTGCCCTCTCGTGCAACCATCCGAGCCTAACGCACAAAGAAAACAAATTTACTAAGCCGATAGTCTCGACCCATGATTCTTGACACCGACACCATGTATAGAAAGTATAGAGACCCATTTACTTCGTTAGTAAGGTGTTGTCAGATTCCAAGGCCAGATACAGGTCAGTCCACAAATTGCTATACGCAATACTGCTCACCTCGCAGAAGCTAAGACACTACTTCCAGGAGCACGACGATTCTGTCATCACAGATTTCCCTCTTGGAGAAATTCCCCACAATCGGGATGCAATAGGAAGAATATCTAAATAGGAGGTAGAACTCAGAGCATTATCCCTGGAATTCAAGTCGAGGACTGCAATCAAATCCTAGGGCCTAGTCGATTTCTTAGCAAAATGGCGGGAGAATCAACTACCAACGTCGGAAGAGCATCCGGAGCATTGGGTCATATATTTCGACAGATCACTCAAGCTCGAGGGTGCTGATGTTGGAGTATTCTTGATATCTCCCAAGGGCAAAAACCTCAAATACGTCATGTAAATCTTCTAGGAAGTATCCAACAACGAAGTTGAATACGAAGTGCTTCTGCACAGGCTCTGCTTGGGAGTCTTGCTAGGAATCAAGCTATTGTTGGTCTACGGTGACTCACTAGTGGTGATCAATCAATTCAACAACAAGTGGGATTGCCACAAGGAGAATATGAATGCATATTCCCTAGAAATACGCAAGCTAGAAAATAAATTCTCTGGCTTGGAGTTCCATCATGTAGTTTGTGACAACAACGTTGCCGTAGACGTCCTATCCAAGCTTGGATCTACTCGTGCTCAAGTTCCAGCAGGGATTTTCATCCATGAGCTACACAAGCCATCCATAACAGAACTGGCACCATCAACAACTATTAATTGAGGTCCTACCACACCAGATCGAGAGGTTATGATGATCGACGTAGACTGGAGAGTTCCCTTCATCGACTACATCAAAGAGCACAAGTTACCTTCAGACAAAATAGAGGCCGAGCAAGTCTTATGATGCAGCAAGAACTATGTTCTAGTCGGAGATAAGCTTTACAGAAGAGGTGCAATGTCTGGAGTACTCATGAAGTGCGTCATATGGCAAGATGGCAAGGACATACTAGAGGAGATCTATAAAGACATTTGCGGCAATCATGCGTCTTCATGCACGATCATGGGAAAAGCTTTTAGAGCAGGCTTCTATTTGCCTACAGCTCTCGCTGATGTTGTGGAACTAGTCCGCCGATGCCAAGGATGCCAATTCTTTGCCAAGCAACAGCACGTCCCTACCTACAAGCTGATCACCATACCACCCTCTTGGCCCTTCGCATGCTAGGGACTAGACATGATTTACCCACTGCCCATGGCGCCTGGAGGATTACACCGAGTACTTGTGGCAATTGACAAATTTACCAAATGGATTGAGGTGAAGCCAGTAATTTGCCCCAAGGCAGATAGAGTACTCGACTTCCTCGATGAAATTGTCCACCGCTACAGCTTCCCCAATCACATATCATAGACCTAAGCTCCAACTTCAACAATCACGATTTGTGGGAATATTGTGAGAATAGTGGGATCGACGTCCGGTATGTCTTTGTCGCTCATCCACGAGCCAATGTCCAAGTTGAGCGTGCTAATGGGATGGTACTAGAAGATCTCAAGGAAACGCTGCACGATATCGAAAACACGAAAGGAGGCATATGGCTCAAAGAACTACCCAATATCCTCTGGGGGCTCCTTACCAAACCATGCAAGCCTACATGGAAATCACCCTATTTTTTGGTCTACGGATCTGAAGCTATCCTACCTGCCGACGTCATGTGGAAATCCCCAACAGTCGAACAGTATGAAGAAGGTGTAGTAGAAGAAATAAGGCATCTAGACTTAGACAGACTCGAAGAAACTCACTATGCAACACTCGACCAGTCTGCAAGGTACCTTGAAGGAATCCGCCACTATCATTATCGCAACGTCAAAGAATGTTTGTTCAATATAGGCGATATGGTCCTCAAGCATATCCAAGACACCAAGGGGCTAAATAAACTAAACTTGACATGGGAGGGACCGTTCATTGTCTCCAAGGTCACTAGACCTGGGTCGTATAGGTTCCAACATCTCTTTGGTGAAGACGTCGACAACTCGTGGAACATCGAGCAACCTGTCAATTTTTTTTCCTAAATTTTGATTTACATATTCATGTGAATTAGCCATCAAGCCTAGTTGTAGAGTTACAATTTAATAAAGCAGTAATATTTTTTGTCATAATTCAACTACTTATTTCTACCTAGTCGTAGCTTGCAGAAGCAAGTTTGTAGAGCTATTCAGCTCCTTAGGCAAAATCGCCCAATTGTGGCTTGTAATAACAAGTCTGCACAACTACAGCAAGCTATTCAACTCTCTGGGCAAAATTTCCCAAGTGCGGCTTGTATTAACAAGTCTCCAAAATCCCAAATGAGTTATTCAACTCATTGGACAGAATAGTCCAATCTCGGATTGCAGAAGCAAGTCTGCAGTTCACAAAAAAAAAGGTTATTCAACCTTACTAGGACAAATCTGTCAAATCGCAGCTTGCAAAAGCAAGTTTGCAGCTAGTCAAGGAGTTATTTAATGCCTAACTACAACTTATTGGACTACTCTATCCAGTGCGGCCCGCAAAGATGAGCCAGCACTTCTTCAAGGGTTACCTAATCACCTGACAAACTACTCATTAGGCTATTTAGCCTAAATTGTGGCTTGTATAAACAAGATTGTAGTTCCAGGATTTTCAGAGTGTAACATCGATACAACTCAAAGAAGTTGTAAAGATAGGATCTAATCGTTGAAACCCTGAAGAGATTACTTACCCAGTTGTCTACTACCCAAATACCTTGAGTACTCGTGCTCCACAAAAGAAGGCACGTCCTAAGTACCCTACATTGTGTATCTGATCAGGCTCATCAAAGAAGCCTTGTGCGCAGACACTTACATATATCGTACGAGCAAATATCAGGGAAGATTGTAAGATGCACTAAAAAAACAACAAGTCGAAAGCAACAGAGATTACAACAATACTTAGCAATATTTACAATACAAAGCATTCATATCATGTTCTCAATACAAAACTAATGTTTTCTTTAAATCCAGAACTACTCAAGGACAAGATGATTGGCTACTTCTTCTGCAATGGGGTCCACCTCCAACAAATACTCCTGAAAGAGTTTGTCAAAGTAGTCCTCTGCTATACCCTTCGCAACAGGAGCCAGATCAGCTTGAGGATAGAAAGACTTGACGAAGCTCAGCAGTTGCTTGGAGACAGACTTTGCCATCTGAATGTAGCTAATGAATTTCCCTGGCACGTCCTTGAGTACTTCAGATAGCGGACAGGGCTCTACACCCTCAACTGGAGGCTCCACCATATCTGCTATCAGCTGGGCTGCATCATATAGCTCCTTTAGAGCGAGTTTGAAAGTTTTCAGCTTAGCTTCGCGCTCTCGGATGGTCTTCATGGCATTGACTAGATCAACTACGCTATCCTCACGCATCTGCATCTCCTCCAGATCATGCTCCAACTTCACAATGTGACGCAGCAACTTGTCATGCTGATCTGTCACCCATTAGAAAGCATTCTTCTAGTCGGTGATTGATGTCTGAAGCTCTGGTTCCAATTTCTTATAATCTGTGCAACATTAGCATGGGGTCAGTAAGAGCAAGTGATAATCAGTAGTTGAAAGATAGCAAAGGAGAGGAGACTACCTTCAATTTTCTGATTGAGAGACTTATTGCAAGCAACAAGACGCTCCTTCTTGTCCTCGAGATCCCGAATTCTGTTCCGCAAGGTCGCCGTCGTGCTCTCGTGCTTCATCATCAAGTGAGAGGTATACAATTTTTCCTTAGCAAGCTCTTTCTACAATGCTTCAACATGGAGTACGGCATTACCATACCCTTTGAGCATCTCTAACTTGCGATGGGACTGATTGATCAAGTCCTAAAAATTAGAAATTAGTACTCAAAACCATCAAATGAGTACAAGCTAGCAAATATTGCGCCAGCAAAGCAAGGTAAATTCAACTCACCTCTGCATAAGTGCCAAGATGACGGTGCATCTCCATGATAGTAGCTATCATCTCTAGGTTCAACAATGGATCATCGATCAGCTGGATGTCCTCCAGAGTTATCTTCCTATTAGTGCTAGTCCTAGCTTCCGCACTCACATGAGGGACTATCTCAAGACTTGTCAACGTCCCTACTTGGGAAGATGCATTGATGGCCACGGCATCAAGAGTTGTCACCGCCTCAACTTCTATCTCTGACTCGGGGGCTACATCTGCAGCCACTGCGCCAGACGTAGTCGGCGCTTCACCACCAATCCATTGCTCCAAGGCTACAAAAGTAGTCACTACGTCCACAGTAGCGGGAGCCTCCTTAGGTACTTGATGCTCAGAGGTCGAGATATCAATATTGGTCATCGCACCAAAAGCAACCATCGCCTATTCGGGTACTTTTTCTTAGAGGCTAGCACTACAACGTCAGTCAAAGATGATATGACATCTCGCATCCTGCTTCAAAAGGCATAGCACCTAGACTACTCGTCGTCGCAGGCTAATTCTCTGGCTGTGAACTTGCTTGAGCTAGGGCAACGTCCTGGACTGAGAGGCTACTGCCATCGGTCACAGGCCTCAAGCTAGTGTGGTGGAACCGCCCCAAATTAACCTGACTAAAATGCACTTACGTTGCCTGACACGTGATCGTGCACTTTAAGAAAGTCAACTTGGTCGTCCGTCGGATTTCAGCCAATAAACCACTTACTCAGGATCGAGAAGCATTGCTCACACGAAGGTGAGTGGCATAGAGATTAAAACATTCCCATCAGATTAACATAGTTCAACAATTTATTACATCAGAGTTTTCGAAATTCAAACAGAGTTTGCAAGGTTGTAAACAACAAAGAAGTAAAACATGCAGAAGCTAAACGTTGATACATAATACCATGGCGAAGCCGACCATGATATCAATGACCCCTGCCCTCGCCGTCCGAGGAGGGATCCCACTCGACTGTCCAAATCGGAGGGAGCTGGGTAGGCCAAGTGGTGCCAGCAGCCAAACTATCAACATTACCTGAAAAGTTATGCCACAAGAAAGGTTGAGCAACTAATACTCAGCAAGACTGACTCGACAGGTGATAACTATTCACCGACTCCTAGACATGCAAGGCTTTTTGAGTGTGGGTTTGTTTTTACCAAAACGCCTAAAATTGGTCCTTACTTTTAATATTTTAGCTCAAGTTCTAAGTTCATTAACCAGTCTAGATTAGCAACTTATACTAAGCAAGCATTGTTTCCAAACAATTATAGAACAAGCATTAATATTAATATCATCCTCATGTTCCATCTTTACTCAGTGCGGACTAGCGATCAAGCAGTCCCAAACTGTGAGAGGCAGATGAATCGATTCAAATTTATTAACCGTGCATTGCGAACTTAATCCCACGACATCCGTGCACCACGAAGGGTCGCTTCACTTGTCAGCTGTCCCCATCGATCCCTTAGGCACGTGTCATGTCCAAACTTCCTTTGGCATGCAATGCTCCAAAGTCCCAGCCTCTGCCGTACTATGACTGCACTTGCACCCACATGATGCACCATGAGAACGACCTTCCAAAGACAATAGGAATATAAGCCATGCCCCAGTTCAATCAGGTACTAAGCTTCCCTATCCCATACTAGGTATGAGATTAGTACTTTCAAACACTTGATCACAAACGCTGACATGTTTCGATCTTAGCAAGTTCATTACTAGACAGACGGGGCAAACCACCACATTGGAACCATTCCCGGTCCCGTCCGTCATCCTTATAGTTGTAGTATGAGTAAACAACAACTCCTATAACTCACGAGTGACAGGCAATCACTCGACTTTTACCGAGTCCTATTTAGCACAACAACTACTCGACCTTAGCAACTAGTGTTCAGATTCAAAGGTACTAAGTTCATGCATCTATGGTTTCAATAAACTCCTACAAATGTAAATGCATAATCATAAGAATCAACATATTGCATAAATTTAAAATAGGGAAGCATGCACCGGGGCTTGCCCTTAGATTTAGAAAAAGTTAGCGGGTCTTCGGGGTCTTGATCTAGCTCGAGCTCAACTTCCGTGTGATGTAGTTCTGCGGCGGGTTCCTCTTTCGGCATAGGGTGGAGGTCGGCGATATTAGCTTCTACACGACATGCACATGCAGAAAGTTCAAATTTTCCTTGCTTTCGTATGAAGGATGTAAGACATGACTTATTGCTGAAATGAAAGTGCATTTTGACCACATTCACCTAAACAAGGTTCTAACTTTCATTATCTTCATGAAGTAAGGTGGGTTGTGGTTTAAAACTCGGGGTTGACTTTGATGGTGATTGTGTACATATATAAGATTTTGCAACTTAGACTTCACAAGGAAGTGAGGGGTCGTTTTTAGGATTGTTCGGGGTTCATTTGGAAAGTCATTTATCTCTGAATGTTTTCTGTACCTCTTCCAAAAATTACCAATTAAGTTTACTAGGACTTACATTTTCTTTATTCAATTAAATCGGTTCGTCTTCCATAATTTTTTTCCACAATCAAACAGTAACGTATGACATTGAGAAATTAGCAGTACCTCACTTATGTCATCAATGAGTTACTTTAAAAAAAATTTGGGATCCATTGGATTAGTACAAAAAGAATTAAAATTATTTTATTAACCAAAGGTAACGTGTACTTAACCATTTTTTATCTCAAAACCTACAGCGAGTTTTGGGGTGAAACTTTATCAGTGGATTGAAGGCATGTTACAGAGACTTTGGTGAATTTTTCATGATTTTTGGTAAAGGACATCTATTTTCCATATTTTACTCCTATTTATCTTGTTGTAAAAAGAAAGGTGGGTTTTGTCAAGTTTTAGTCAAGGTTTCATATTTTCGCCGTGAACTACACTTCAAAACTAAGCTACTCCAAGTGGTTTCATATTTTTCTCAGCTCTGGATTAAAACTGATGGAAAAAGAAAGATTTAACCCTAGATTTCAAATATAAAGCTAAAACAGTGATTTAAAGTTCTACTCTAGGGTCTTAACTATTTTTCCAAGCTTCCGTACTCAGAAACATACACTACAGAGTTGGATTTACCTTTTTAGCATTTTTCTTCAATTTAATATGATTTAAAAGGCCTAAGCAAGAAATAAAAATATAGGGTATTATTTCCAACAGTAACATGGGCAAGATTATTTTTATGTGAAACTAGACAGTTCACTGAGTCCAACAAAATTTATTTTGTATTTTTCTGACACTACAAGGTTTTGTCACTAGCGCAACGTCACGAAATCATTGCAATAGGGGTCATTTCGTTGCAATAGGGCTCTATTGCAACGATTTCGTGTCATGGCGCTAAAAATCATGTCATCATGTAAACTGGCATTGCAATATGCTATTACAACGACACAGGCAGCCGTTGCAATAAGGTGGCGTTATTGCGATGACGTGTGTCATCGCAATAAGTGAATATTACAACGCCCATTGTCGTTGCCATAGTGGCTATTGCAACGGTAGGGGTCGTTGCTATAGAGGCTATTGCAACGACATTGCACTGTTGCAAACAAGCCATGATGCAATGCAAGAATGTTGTTGCAATACGAGACATATGCTTTGCAATATGCTAACAGGCTATCTCAACGAAATACTAGTCATGGTTATATGCGTCAACCATATCCCAACGAAATATGGGTCATTGCTATATGCTTAATGGATATCGCAATGATGAGAAAGCGTCGTAATAGGCGTACAAGGTATCGCAACGATGTACATGCTGTCGTTATATGCTTCAACCATATCGCCATGAAATGTGTCGTGGTTATATATGTACAGGGTATTGCAACACAATACGAGTCGTGGTTATACACTCAATGGTTATAGCAACAACGTGAAATCATCGTTATATGCTTACAAGGTATCGCAACGATGCTTAACAGTGGTTATATGCTTCAACCATATTGCAACGACATATGTCGTGGTTATATACGTACAGGGTATGGCAACATAGTACGGGTCGTAGTTATATGCTCAATGGATATAGCAACGACGTGAAATCGTTGCAATAGGGGTACAAGGTATCGCAACGATGTATGTGCTGTCGTTCTTGTTCTTCAAGCCTCTCTATTCTCTCCTGAACCATTCTCTCCTCAAGGGCTGCCTGCTTTCATTTTGGATTCGACAAGTAACCATGGCCACGTGACCTGCTGTATTTGGCTCCTATTGTTTCCATTTACGTTTCCTAGAAGACTTGGTCTTCCTTAGCAGGTCCAGAAGTGTGACTTATTGGTTCTTCTTCATCTGATTGTGCTAGAGATAATTTTCTGCTTGTACTAGTCTGATGGCAAGAAACAATTAATTGTAACATTAATTTGGTCATGGTTTCATACCAAAAAATAGCTGGTAATGTACAGGCAATGTTATGATCAAATTAGCACTCAGTACTCACATAAATACTGTCAGCCAACTGATTTGTCCATCTTCCTTCCCTAGTGTGAGTAGTCTTCCAAAGTTCCAAAAGCGGTGGCTCAACACCAGTTATTGGATCTCTCTATGATTGCAACATTAAACGCCAATAATATATCATTGTGTAATGTACTGAAACTTGAGAATAAGTAAACAAATCTTTACCTTTTCCCAACTCCACTGTGAGAAAGGTTTGGAACCCCCCGAGTGAGTTGTTCTTAGCATGCCACGATTCGAAGAGTTTGTGCTGCTCTTATTCTAAACAATCATCCCGTAAAGTAATGGTTAGCGATGAGAAGTTGAACTCAGGATTGTGTTCTTTTACTTACAAAAGAGGTTGTACCTTGAACTCCTTAGTTGCATAGTACATGTTCAAATAGTGCCACTCCACAATGTCTATGTCTTCAGGCTTATGTTTCATTCTCTCATCATAACTGTCATATGCCTTGTATGTAGAATGCAAAACGGATCACCAACTTTTGTAGCATGCATTGGCAACCTTCCATATCTTTTTTTTCAGACTCTCAATGGTCTCAAGGTCCCAATTATCCTAGTTCAAAAGAAAATTTGTTATGTATGCTACATTCATAATATATGTTTCCAAGAAAATAGAGGGAACAA
The DNA here is from genome assembly GCF_000263155.2 of Setaria italica. NCBI lineage: Eukaryota > Viridiplantae > Streptophyta > Magnoliopsida > Poales > Poaceae > Setaria > Setaria italica. The sequence continues at coordinate 7,294,154 of NC_028456.1, read as the reverse complement.
GACTAATATATATAAAACATTATAATGCAGCATGAGGTGGCCATTGACATACCATTACAGATTTTGCGATATCCTCCTTGACACATGAACACACATCTTTCCAATTTCTAACTCCAATTATTGGAGCCTTCTGCTTTGTATACAAAACAACCTCATCCACAAAGGTACGTCTATTATCTCCATAGGGACCACCCACTTTTTAGGAAAATTCGATTTTTAGTTTATTCTGCAAGCCACTCTTCGATCTCTTGGCCACCGCAGCTAGCCCTTTCAAGCATCGTCGGCCAACTTTCTTGCCACCTACTTACAATCCAAAAATAGAAACATATATACATTAAGTCATGCACAATAAGAGCATAAAAAACTACAGAAGGTGTAAAGCATTTACAACCTTTTGTTTGCTTTGGTTTCCTAGCATGAGTTGGCCATTGTTGTGGTGGTGTGTTGCTACTACCATTGCTTTCCTCACGTACTTCTGTAAGCTTTGCTTGACCTCTATTATCAGCCACTGGACAAATGAAAAACAGGTGCACTTAATGGATTGTACAATTTTCATCAAAAATAAGAATTAGTTCAGAGGAAAAAGGATTGACAAATATCTCTCAGAAGGCCTTTGTGCCTTAACCATTTAGAGTATGCTTTTATTGTATCATCCCTGTATTCATCATATAGACCTGCAAGTTACCAACACATATAATTATGTGAGTACATTATACAGTTATAGACACATGTGCATAGTGTAGTACAAACAGCATACATACCACATTTTGGGTCTTGGGCATCAAGCCAATCTTTGTATTCATCAACGGCACGATCATTACTAGAATCATCATCAGCATCACTAACATCATCAAACTCATTCACCCTTGGTCGTTTCAGGGGTGTATTGTTGACAGCTCCAACCACTTCTTGTTTTGATATTATCAACCTTAGTTTCCTTTCTTCAGATGATTTCATGTTCTCAAGCAAGCATTCTACATCTTTGCTGTAATCAATTTGCAGGACAGATGCATTAGCATTTCCTATTCTCTTCTTGTAGTAGTAGTAGTCCCGTAGACCAAATCCAAGTTCTTCTTTCAAACTCAACAACCAAACTAAGTCTACTTGTTTCCTGTCAAATTTAGTCTTAACCTGGCGCACTAATTGTCCATCTACCCCCAAGCAATGTACCATTACCTCCCACTCACCTGTCAACTCGCATGATCTGTATGTGCACATAGGTATCAAAACCCCGCATCAATGAATGAAGATGTAGTAGTACTAGTGCTATGCAAAAAAATAATCAGTAGTAATCAGATCTGTGATTTATGAAAGCATGTGCCAATGAGGCAGCATCAAATCGATTGTACGCATTAATTCTTCAAATATTTTCTACCCTAACCCTACAAGGCGTTTTAACCCTACAAGGCATAAAAGGTGGATGCGAACCTGTAACGTTGGTCTTCAATCTCGGCCTCCTACTCAACTATGACCGTACTTGGTCGTGTGCTCCGTTCTGCATCACCGGTCATGGAAGGAGAATGAGTCGCCATGGATGGAGTCGCCTGGGCAAAGAGGAGCCGTCGCCCCCTGACGCAGCCGCTGTACTTGGTCGTGTGCTCCATTCTTCATCGCCGGCCATGGAAGGAGGAGCCGCCATGGATGGAGTCGCTTGGGCAAAAAGGAACCGTCATCCCCCCTGATGATATTCTACATCGCTGGAGCCGCCATGGAAGGAGTCTCCATGGAAGGAGAAGGAGTCGCCATGGATGGAGCCACCGTTTTGGGGGCAAGTGGGGAGGAGGTTGAGATATTTGAGGATTTTGGAAAACGTAGGAGGGAAACTGTTGACGCCGGATTTTTACACATGCTTGGAATCGGCATCAAAGAAGGAGAAAGGGAGGCCGATGCGGCGGATTAGGAGCTACAGTTGGGAATCGGCCGATTAAGGCTACAGTGTTTCAGCCAACTGGCGGAAGAGATCGGTGGAGGTTGGCCGATTGGGAGTCAAAGTGGCTTAGCCAGTTTGGGCCTAAGGTGGGCCAAGATGAAGATTTGTTGAATAAAGAGATAGGCCCGTGGGAAAATAATAACCAACTCGAATATGAGTCGTGTTTGTGAATATTTGTTGTCGTTTAAAATTAGAGATAAATCCTAGTCGGTTAGGAAATCAGTTGTAACAGGCTATAAATAGCTGCCTCGAGAGGCTTGTAAAAAAACACATCATTCAATACAACAAATCTACTTTTTCCTCATACTTTACTTTCAAGTTGGCGACTTCGCTAAAACATTTTTCTTTCACGAGTTCGTACGGATTGGTAGGGCTACATCGACATGATCTCCGGCTGATTCTATAAGTTTCGTTTATCGAGTAATATCTAAGCTTTAACTTCGAGTGTATCGCTGTTGTTTCTCTTGGATTTATTCACTAGTTATCGATATCAACTAGACTCATAGGTTTTACCTATTATTTTAGTTTTTATCACCAGTTGTCTAGCTTAAGGTACGAACTGTCGGCTTTTATTATTTTTATCCTTTATCATCATATAGCCGATTAGATCTACTCCAAGCATTGTTTTTGTAGTGTTGTTTAGGTTGCTCTAGTATTTTTCCTTACAATTGCTATGTGAGTTATCGGCTGTTTTATAGCTGGTCATCTCTACAGTAAGTCGGTCGATTCGCTGATACGCTTCTCAAGGCAGATCGGAAACCTAGCCGATCAAAACCCCCAAAATTTAATATTCTTTTTTCCTTGTCAATCAACAGGTCAGATTGACTGGCACGCCGCGTGAACCGCACCAGGGCGATAACCCGAACAGGAGCTAAGAAGATTCTCTCAGGTCGTGTGTTCGACACTGAGGGTTAATCGGCCGATTTTCAACGTCAACAGAAACATTGCATTAGTGCTAAAAATTTGAGGCACAACCTTGGCAGGATGTAGTGGGTCCCACCTATCCTTTTTATTTCGGGAGCGTTCGGCTGGACTTATAAGCCGGCTGAAAAGCTAAAATGGTTAATTTGTTGTGAGAGGAAAACACTATTTGGTGGCTGATAAGCTGAAGTGTTTCGTAATTTTTTGCACTCATGTTTGGTCTCAACAAACCTATCTACAATTTGCACTCATGTTTGGTTTCAACAAACCTATCTACAATTTTATCTAAATTTGTGCAGTTATTATTCATGAATGTGGGTCGGAGGATGCATGACAATCTCACCATGTACCTATGATCCCTCAATTGAAAACGAAGGAGAAATGAGCCAAATTAATCACAAACATAGTTCCAGCACTACAAGTTGAGCCAACCAGTCATGAACATCATTAGGCAAAAGCAAAAGAAACGATAAAGCTACACTACTTCACAATTGCATACAAAGAGAGAAATATTGATCGATCCCCATTCTCTTTTCGAACTCCACAATTTCGTGGCGTATCCTGCAGTCCTTGTTGCAAAATAGCGCAGCTTGTTCGCAGCCCTTATCCTTGCCGCAGTTGCCTCGAGTACACAGGAAGTCGCCGTGAATTGGTGCCGGTGGAAGCGGTTCACCATGCATGCGCCACGTAACACTGTTGACCAGGTAGGCGGCCTCCTCGCGGCACACTCGGCAGCCATCGTTACGCAACTTCTTTGGGCCTGCGCTCCCAATCGCCACCGAATCATCCTTGCATTCGAGGTCGCATATGTACATCTTCGCGATGTCATCATCCGCGGCGCCGATGTTGTTCCTGTACAACATCAGGGTGTACAGATAGGCCCCCACATTGTGCCCACCCGCCGCGGCATGGGAGAGTTCGTTGAGGGATGGGTGGGTGCCGGCAAAGAAATCAGCTATCCCTTTGAGGGTGTACGCCTGCGGGTTCGCCACACCAACCAGAAGAGCGAGGAGGTTGTAGTACCTGTCAGGATCGAGCCACTCCAAACCCTCCATGTAGATTCATAACATTGCCATGCGTTGTCCGATGAATGGGTCACTGCACGCACGTTCCATGACCCTGCAGACCACCCGTAGGTTGCCGAGGTCTTCCATGGGCTTGAAGGAGGTCACAGCAACATCGCCGACGATGATAATGAGCACCTCCATAGGGAGGTTTGTGAGCAATAGGCATTGCCTCCCCGACGCCATGAACGTGGAGAGGTGGAGGTTCACCAAATCTAACGGGGAATGGTGGAAGGGGGCGACAGCGGGCTACAAGCTGAGTTCTTGAAAAGCTCTTTTTTGCGATATGGCGAGGAGACTATGAAGAGGGGCACAGGAAGAGTTATTGATATTCCCCACTGTCGGTGCCTTGGGAACTACCAAACAAGAAGCGGAGGAGATGAGGAGATCGGGCGGCCCAGGCTTTTCTCAGGTATGGTAGGCAACCGCGCGCTGGAATAGGCCCCGCAATAACTTCCCAACATCCCGTCCCATCTCGTCTAGCTGCTGTTCATTTCAATTTTCAATCACATCCCATCCAATAATAATGCGCGGCCTTGCAAAAAGTATGAAGCAAAAGTATTAACCGCATCCATCCCAAACTCATAGGCATACAAAGGGGTACAGTTAGCATGGTGTATGCATGTGTATGTGTAGATGCATTCATAGGCATACATTGTGTATGTGTTTTGTAAAAAGAAAATGATGTAATCGCTTATGTCTATATCTCTTAAAGCAATTTATTTAACTATAATGCAATTGAGAAAACAAGAATCATCGATGTTGAGCAATTTTTGTTTGCTATCTCATGAGTGGCCGCGGAATGCTTCAAATAGTGCAAGGTTTCATTGTACTACTTCCAAGGATGCCACATCTCCCATGAGCACACAACCGCTACTGTTCATTTCAATTTTCAATCACGTCCCATCATACTATAGGAGAGGGGACGGGGAGATAAGGAGGTACCGCCATTTCTCGGATAAAGGCGACTGTGTGACCGTGTGGACAGCAACAAGCAAAAGATACGCTAAGGCTAATCCCAATCGAAGTTTCATAGAGGTTTCATGCACATTAAATACGGTGACACATCAGCATATGTGATGACATGGCATGGTAGTTATGAAGTGAGAGAGGGAAGGAGTTTCATCAGGATGAAACTGTGTATACACTGTTTCCTAGACTATGACACCTATTGAAACTTGCATTTGGGGCTATAGAGTTTCATTTCATCTAACCATATCCAATCACATGCCTCACAATTAAATGTCATGGGCAACCTATGAAATCGTGAAATCAAACTATGCACTGGGACTAGCCTAATTCACAGTTTATACCGAGATTTAGAATGAGAACACGTACATGCATAGGATGGTAACAAGATCGATCTTCATTAACCACATATATAGTTCCAGAGGTCGTCCATGGGCTGGTCCGAGGTCGCAGCGATGTGGATGTCGATGTCAGTGAGCACTTCCACCGGGAGCGTTGCCAACAACGGTTGTTGCTAGTTCGCCGCCATGAACACGCGCTTGAGCGACAGATGCTATGATGGAAGGGAAGGGGGTGTGGTGGAAGGAGGTGTTGGGGGGGGCTATAAAATTAAAAGCCCTTTTCCGTCAAGGAGATAAATCGAGCGGCGGGTATGGCAAGCGTCGGCAACAATGGTCGGGAACAGAAACCGTACGTGATTTTGACATACGTATAGCCCTGCTAATTGGGTTGTAACCCAAGTTGTAACCCCACCAATCCATTCTCACAAGAAAATAAATATAACCCACCCCAAACCAAATCTCCATCATCACACCACACCACCCCAAAACTTTCCATTGCATAAGTTATATAAACTGCTTATCAAATATGGTTACAACCCAATAAAAACCCATTAGGTACCCAATAAAAACCCATTAGGTAGTTTTTTGTTTGAGTTTGTATGCAACATGAAGTTTTAGTTTTAGGCTCCGACTCTTGACAGGCGAGGCTCTAGGCTTTTATCGATTCTTAACGGGTCTCAACCCCGGGTTGAGAGCCTTTTGGACCCCAAAATACACAATACCACACACCCCAAACACCCTCTAAACTATTTGTTTGTAAAACCCAAACCAAACCATCTATTAGGCCAATCCATTACAAACCAACCCAAATGAGCTTATTATAGAAACTAAACCAATAAATCCAACCCAATTATATTAACAGGGCTACATATGTAGTACTAGTATGAAGTATTTACTATATGTCTATTGACTACTACACACCAATATGCCGACGTCACATCAAGAGTTCAATTATTCATATCCCGATCTTGATCTGAGTCTGTAGTTTTGGAAAATTGGTGTGTACAAAAGACGATGAGTTTACTTTGCATTCTTAGATTTCAAATGTGTATCGTATAGGTGTATCATATGTATGGCATACTCTCTCAGTCCCAAAAAGAATACAACTCTCACTTCCCAAGGAGTCAAACAGTTTCAAGTTTGACCAAATTAATACAAAAATGTACTAACATTCATATCTCGCAATCAATTTAGTACGAAACTATATTATTACATGATTAATCCATTGATATTTATTTTTATATCATTAATGTTAATACTATTTTGTATAAATTTGGTCAAATTTAAAATTGATTGACTCCTCAAAAAGTGAGACTTGCATTCTTTTTGGGACCGAGGGAGTATTTAAGTTTCATATATATATATATATATATATATATATATATATATATATATATATATATATATATATGTATATATATATGGCTATATATATGTATTATAGGTGTATCATGTTCAATGTCACACCTTCTTTGCCTTGAGGTGATTTCATGTGGGAGCTAAGACAATGTTTCAGTGCAAACTGGTAATCGTCCTCCTCAATGACAGGATTTATCGCATAAACCTTCTTGATGTTCGCGGGACATCATCTTTACCAAGGTTTTGGGTTCGTGACACCAAGATACACTTATCTTTGTATTTGTATTTGTGATAAACCAAGCTAGTGATATACACTTACCTTTGTATTTGCGACAGCATCTCCAGTCATGCATGCACATTGTGTTAGGACTTAAGAAAATATATATTGGAATTGTATAAAGCAACATGAAAATGAAATTGCGTTTGAAACTACCTCTACAATGCAAAATTTCATGGTGTAGTTTCATATCCACTGCATGCAAGACACAAACTGTGTTGGTAACTGTGCATACATGATTACATCTAGATGAAACCCCTCTTATACCTCTCTCCTCATTAACTCATGGCCACATTTATCTGGAAGATCATGCTCTGCCTGGTGCACCATTTTGTCCTTGAGGGGATTCAGCACGCAAGCTGCAGCATGCATAACGCAGGCCTGCCGCACGACTACGGCTGAGATTACACAAAGACGCAGGCCTAGTACTCAAAAACTCTATTGACTAGTAACACTTTTGATAGAGTCGGAGTGCCCGATCTTTCGGTGAGTGGAGATAAATTCGATTTGGTGGAAGTAGACCCTCACGATCCGACTACGACGAGCGAACCCGAAGCGCCAATGCAATCGCTGAACCAACTCCCGATGGTTACCAACCTCACCGGTGCGAGATCAGCCTGATCACGAAGATCGATTCCTGTCCGCAATCGAAGAACGAACAAGAAAGAGAGGCGAGCAATCTAAATATCACTCGAAGGTGGAGTTCTGAATCACAAGGACAGCGCGTATTTGCGCGTGTTCAAGAGTAGCTAAAGCTAGATGTAAAACAAAACTCAAGTCGTAAACAAAAAGGACTCGGACTAAATAAAGGGGGCGCAGCCCCTGGAGTCCGAAGGGGTCACGGCGCCCAACCCTAGGCGCCCCACCTGGGCTGCCCTGTTGGGCCATCTTCTTATTCCGATGGGCCTTCGTTCCTTAACAGCATGATGAAGTTTAATTCTCTCGCACGGGCTCGAGTGATTGGCCCAACTGGATGAGCAACTGTAGGCGCCTGAGGTGGAGGAGCAACTGGAGGCGCCTGAGGTGCTGCTGGTGTAGATGTACTCGTGGTGTCCTCATCATCCTCCCCTTCTTGAACTGAAGTCGTCCTCGACGGCAACTCCTCATCTTCGCCCACATACGGTTTCAAATCTGCAACATTAAAACTCGTGGAAACACCAAACTCCGCAGGCAGGTCAAGGATATAAGCATTATCATTAATCTTGGTTAGCACTTTAAAAGGACCAGCAGCACGTGGCATCAATTTAGAACGACGTAAGGTAGGAAAACGATCCTTCCTCAAATGCAACCAAACCAGATCACCCGGTGCAAAAGTAACATGTTTTCTCCCTTTACTACCCGCAACCTGATATTTAGCATTAGCAGCAGCAATGTTTTGTTGAGTTTGCTCATGCAAGCTAATCATTTGATCAACATGTGCAGCGGCATCTATGTGTGGGGTGTCCTCGGCATCAAGTGCAAACAAATCAATAGGCGCTCGAGGAATATAACCATAAACAACTTGAAAAGGACACATCTTTGTAGAAGAATGCGTTGCATGATTATAAGCAAACTCAACATGAGGCAAGCAATCTTCCCAACGTTTCAAGTGTTTATCTAAAACAGCCCTAAGCATAGTGGACAAGGTTCGATTAACCACCTCAGTTTGTCCATCAGTCTGAGGGTGACAAGTGGTGCTAAACAACAATTTAGTTCCCATTTTATTCCATAGTGATCTCCAAAAATGACTGAGAAACTTAGCATCACGATCAGAGACTATTGTATTTGGAATACCATGCAAACGAATAATCTCGCGAAAGAACAATTCAGCAACATTGCTAGCATCATCAGTCTTATGACAAGGTATAAAATGAGCCATTTTGGAGAAACGATCAACAACCACAAAAATACTGTCCCTCCCCTTCTTAGTTCTAGGCAATCCCAAAACAAAATCCATAGAAATATCAAGCCAAGGGGAAGTAGGAACAGGCAAAGGCATGTACAAACCATGGTTGTTTAATCGTGACTTAGCTTTCTGGCAAGTAGGGCAGCGGGCAACAAGGCGCTCAACATCAGCGCGCATCCGGGGCCAAAAGAAGTGGGCAGCCAGCACTTCATGCGTCTTGTAGACGCCAAAGTGCCCCATGAGACCGCCTCCATGCGCTTCCTGTAACAACAAACGACGAACCGAGCTAGCTGGAACACACAGCTTGTTAGCGCGAAACAGGAACCCGTCCTGTATGTGAAATTTGCCCCATGGTTTGCCATGAATACAGTGGGCGAAAGCATCTTTAAAATCAGCATCATCCACATATTGATCCTTCACAGTTTGCAAGCCAAAGATTTTAAAATCTAAATGTGACAGCATGGTATAGCGACGAGACAAAGCATCAGCAATGACATTTTCCTTCCCGCTCTTGTGTTTAATAATGTAAGGGAAAGACTCAATGAATTCTACCCATTTAGCATGACGACGGTTCAGGTTTGTTTGGGTACGAATATGTTTTAAAGCCTCATGATCAGAATGAATTATAAACTCGCGATGCCAAAGGTAGTGCTGCCAAGTATGCAAAGTGCGCACTAAAGCATAAAGCTCCTTATCATAAGTAGAATAATTCAAGCTAGCACCACTTAATTTCTCGCTAAAGTAAGCAACCGGTTTTCCTTCTTGTAACAAAACAGCACCTAGCCCAATACCGCTAGCATCGCATTCAAGCTCAAACACTTTAGTAAAATCAGGCAACTGCAAGAGAGGAGCATTGGTTAACTTATCTTTCAAGGTGCTGAACGCAACCTCTTGCGAATCACTCCAAGCAAAGGGAACATCCTTCTTTGTAAGCTCATGTAGAGGCGCTGCAATGGAGCTAAAATCACGAACAAACCGACGGTAGAAACCTGCAAGGCCAAGAAAGCTTCGAATTTGTGTAACCGTTGTCGGTGTAGGCCACTCCCGAATGGCATCAATCTTGCTCCTATCCACCTCAATGCCCTGTGGAGTAACAACATAGCCAAGAAACGAGACACGTTGTGTGCAAAACATGCATTTTTCGAGGTTAGCAAATAAATGGGCCGCACGCAATGCATCAAAAACAACACGCAAATGTTCTAAATGCTCTTCCATAGACTTGCTGTAAATGAGGATATCATCAAAATAGACAACTACAAACAATCCTATGAAGGGCCTCAGAACTTCATTCATCAAACGCATAAATGTGCTGGGAGCATTTGTCAAACCAAACGGCATAACTAACCATTCGTATAACCCAAATTTCGTTTTAAAAGCCGTTTTCCATTCATCACCTAATTTCATGCGAATCTGATGGTAGCCACTACGCAAATCAATCTTAGTGAAAATAATGGCACCACTAAGCTCATCTAGCATATCATCAAGGCGTGGTATAGGGTATCGGTAGCGAATGGTAATGTTATTAATAGCACGACAGTCTACACACATACGCCATGAGCCATCTTTCTTTGGAACAAGTAACACAGGAACGGAGCAAGGGCTAAGAGACTCACGAATGTAACCCTTGTCAAGCAACGCCTGTACCTGGCGCTGGATTTCCTTCGTCTCATCCGGATTTGTACGGTACGGTGCGCGGTTCGGAAGCTGGGCGCCGGGAATGAGGTCGATCTGGTGCTCAATGCCACGAAGTGGTGGAAGTCCCGGTGGCAAATCTTTTGGAAAGACATCAGCGTACTCCTGCAAAATGTTAGCAACCGCAGGGGGAATATCCAAAGATGGTGCATCATCAAGTGAAACGAGCACACTAGAGCATATAAGGGCATAGCATGGCAAAGGAGCATCGCGTAACTCATCAAAATCAGCACGTGTGGCAAGCAAAACAGGAGCATTCAACTTGATTTCAGAATTAAGAGATGTCGATGGTTCAAGTTGTTTAGCAGTTTTAGCAGCTCTAGCAAGATCATCTTTAAGAATTTGTTCAGGTGTCATGGGATGTATAATTATTTTCTGACCCTTAAACATGAAAGAATAGTGATTTGAACGACCATGATGCAAGCTATCAGTATCATATTGCCAAGGTCGCCCAAGTAACAGAGAGCATGCTTCCATGGGAATAACATCACAATCGACAAAATCAGAATAAGCACCCATGGAGAAAGGAACACGGACTGATCGAGTAATTCTAATTTTCCCACCATCATTAAGCCATTGAATGTGATATGGATGTGGATGCTTACGAGTGGGTAAAGACAACTTTTCAACCAGCGTGGTACTCGCCAAATTGTTGCAGCTGCCGCTGTCGATGATGATGCGAATCGACCGCTCCTGCACAACGCCCTTGGTATGGAAAAGAGTGTGTCGCTGATTCTTCTCGGACGGGGCGACCTGTGTACTAAGAACACGCTGCACAACAAGACTTTCATACCTATCGGCGTCGCCCGGGTTGACATGTACCTCCATAGCTGCATGGTCAGTGGCAAGCATCGCATGTCGAGTATCTTCAGAATCACTAGCGGAAGAGTACTCACCATCGTCACGAAGAAGCAAAGTGCGCTTGTTCGGACAGTCCCGAATCACATGGCCAAATCCTTTGCAACGATGACACTAAATATCCCGTGTACGGCCTGTGGGAGGGGCGGTGCCTGTGGAAGGGGCAGCGCTTGCAGGTTTTGCCGTTCGCTCGCGCGGTGTCGTGGTGGGCGTGGGTGGCGCAGGGAGAGCGGGTGCGGAGTTGGATGGCGAGCTTCTTCCTGCAAAAGAGTTAGAATATGTCTTCGAGCGGCGTCCCTGCACTTCACGTTCGGCTTTGCAAGCATATTCAAATAATGTTGTCATATCGGTGTAGTCCTTATAATCAAGTATATCCTGAATTTCGCGGTTCAAACCACCACGAAAACGTGCCATAGCAGCGTCGTTTTCCTCCAATAACCCACAACGAATCATTCCTATTTGTAATTCCTGGAAATATTCCTCAACAGATTTGGAACCTTGCTGAAAACGTTGCATTTTATTAAGCAAATCGCGAGCATAATAAGAAGGCACAAATCTGTGGCGCATAGCAGTTTTTAATTGCTCCCAAGTGGTGGGAATGGTATTGGGATGTTTGTGTTTATATTCACGCCACCAAATTAAAGCAAAATCAGTAAATTCACTAATAGCAGCTTTAACTTGAGAATTAGCAAGAATATCATGGCATGAAAATTTCTGTTCAACTTCTAATTCCCAATCAAGATATGCAGCAGGATCATATTTGCCATTAAAAGGTGGAATTTTAAATTTAATCTTGGAAAAGGAATCATTACCACCGGGACGGCGTGGCACGCGGCGGGCACGGCCTCGGCGGTCGCCATCGTCCTGGTCCGAGTCACCACCATAACCCTGCTGCAACTCTGCGACTGTAGTGTGCAATGCATCGAGTCTTGCCACAACTGAGTCGAGTGTGGCCTTAGCGGCCGTCTGGGCAAGGTCGAGCTGATCACACCGCTCGGTCGTCGAGGAGATCGTCGAGTCCAGCCGTTCATGAATCGTCTGAATGTCGGTGACAAGCCCTTCAACTTGCGCCCGTATGCCCTGCAGCTGGTTAGCCCCCACGTCGACATCATCTGCCATGGTTAGCGCAAAGACAAGAACACAAGCGACGACAAAATAGGGGTGTAACAGCTCACAAGGCGCTCACACTAGTGCTGTTATCAAATTCTTATCCGTTCTTACCACGCACACAGGGGCGAATTGCAACCAACCGGTGGAACTCACGAAAGATTGGAGGAGCGATTGCCTGGAGAAACAAAATATGCTCGTCGTAGAACTATGTGGAGTTCTGGGAAGGCTGCACTCAAATGAAGGATTAGCACAATCAAACAATAATGCAAAGTTGAAAGATAGTGCCAACACGTAACAAGAGTTGCTGGTAACAAGGAAAATCGAAAGAACGGAGGCAAGGTGGAGAGGGCGCACCTCTTTTTTTTTTCACAGAGGGTGCCCCAAAACTGATAATATGAACACAGAGGATCTCAAATATCAAATTGCGGCACACTCTCTCTCTCTCTCTCTAGAGTAAGGCGAACCTCAGAAAGATGTACCAAGAAAGAGGGATATGGATATGAAAAGTTGGCACGGGATGCGTGGGGAAGGGCGTGGTATGCGTGGGGGGGGGTTACGGAGTTGCCCCGGAGGGTCGTGACCCAGGGGGGTTCACAGCGCGCGCAAGGAGTTTCCACCGAAACAAAACCGGATCACCTTCCTTCTCCCTGTTGGACTCTTTTTTTTTTGCTTCTTTCCTTTTTTTTTTTGCACTCTCCTTTTTTTTTCTGATTGCTTGCTATCTTTCTTTTTTTTTTGGATAGGGGAGGGGGCGATCGGAGGGGTGGGATGGCGCGGCGCGGTTGTCGCGAAGGGGGGGCAGTGGGCGTGGCGTGGTAGGGTTGGCGAGCAGCGGAACGGCGGCGGCGGCGGAAACGAGGGTTAGAGGAAAAACGAGAAACAAGAGATTAAACACAAGTAACCAGCAACAATTGAACGAGTAGGCACACAAATTCAACAAAGACACTTATTGAAAGAATGTGCGAGGCTAAACGGTTGCTGGGATAAGGATCTAACCTGAAAAAATTTCTTTTGGTTTTTGTGGACTGTAGGAAGGGAAAAACACTCGGTAAAACTCACCGATCAACCTGGAAAGCTGATACCACTTGATAGAGTCGGAGTGCCCGATCTTTCGGTGAGTGGAGATAAATTCGATTTGGTGGAAGTAGACCCTCACGATCCGACTACGACGAGCGAACCCGAAGCGCCAATGCAATCGCTGAACCAACTCCCGATGGTTACCAACCTCGCCGGTGCGAGATCAGCCTGATCACGAAGATCGATTCCTGTCCGCAATCGAAGAACGAACAAGAAAGAGAGGCGAGCAATCTAAATATCACTCGAAGGTGGAGTTCTGAATCACAAGGACAGCGCGTATTTGCGCGTGTTCAAGAGTAGCTAAAGCTAGATGTAAAACAAAACTCAAGTCGTAAACAAAAAGGACTCGGACTAAATAAAGGGGGCGCAGCCCCTGGAGTCCGAAGGGGTCATGGCGCCCAACCCTAGACGCCCCACCTGGGCTGCCCTGTTGGGCCATCTTCTTATTCCGATGGGCCTTCGTTCCTTAACAGCATGATGAAGTTTAATTCTCTCGCACGGGCTCGAGTGATTGGCCCAACTGGATGAGCAACTGTAGGCGCCTGAGGTGGAGGAGCAACTGGAGGTGCCTGAGGTGCTGCTGGTGTAGATGTACTCGTGGTGTCCTCATCAACTTTGGTAGTGCGGCTCCTTGGAGCTCTGGCTCCTCCTGCTATTTCACTATTCACACACTGTACCAACACTGTTCATCGAAGGCTATTTTCTCTGTCCTCACCTTCTCCAACACAAACCATGTAGGCCGGTGGAGCCAAAATTGTGCAGCAGCCGGAGCACCAACTGGACCTGACATTACATGGTAGCGCAGCAAAACATGACACGCCCCGATATGGTAGATGGTGGACATGACACATCAGTATAAATTATGAAGATAGCTTTCTCATGCTTTCGTACCTAGCATATCATATACTATGGTCTTCGTGACAACGACCAAGGGACGATGTAAGCAAAACGAGGTCATACAATGCAACATGGAATATGTAAGCAAGTAAAATGGTTCATATGTAAAATGGTTTTTTTTTCAGTACCAGTAAATTATTACATCGACCTAAGACATAGATTCATCACTAGTGCTACTAATTACTGTCGGCGCTGCCGCATGCATCGTCCCCCTGCTACCGGTGGTCCTCTAAATGACATAGATCAAACACACGACGCTAGAACATAAATCAAACACGACGCTAGATCAAACACTAGTACTACCATTACATTAACCAGTCTTGGACGACATCATGCACAAGCAAAAGAAATGCAAAAGATAACGATAATTCACAGGTGCATATAGATATACAAAGACTGAATTAGTCAACTATTCTCCGTTCGAACGCCAAAAGCTCATGGCGTAGCCTCCAGTCCTCGCTGCAAAACAGCGTATCTTCTCCCCAGCCATTAGCGAAGCTGTAGTCGCCTCCATCGCAGGGGAATTCGCCGTGACCCGGTGTCGGTGGTAGCGCAACCTTGTTCCACAGGATTCCCACCACGAGGTACACGGCGTCCTCACGACACTCCCGACAGAGCAAGTTGTGGAGCATCTTTGGGCCAATGCTTCCGCTCCCCGCCATTCCTTCTTGGCCCTCCAAGCAAAGGATGTACATCTTGGCAATGTCATCGTCCGTGGTGCCGCCAGCGTTCCTGTACAGCATCGGAGCGTACAGATACACCATCACATTGAGCCCACCCACGGCGGCACGGGAGAGCTGATCGAGGGATGACTGGTATCCCCCGAAGAAGTATGGTATCCCTATGAGCAAGGAGGCCTCCGGGTTCCCCACATCAACCAGCAGACGGAGTAGGGAGTAGTACCTGCCCGGCTGGTTCCACTCCATCTCCTCCTAGCACCGGAGTAGTGCCATGTGCCGTCCAACGGCGCGCAGGCCGCACATGCGGCGCATGACCGTGCAAGTCAACCGTAGCCTGCCGAGGTCCTCCATGGGCTGGTCCGAGGTCGCAGCGAGGTGGATGGTGATAACAGTGAGAAGCTCCGTAGGAAGCATTTTCAGCGACGGTTGTTGCTAGTTCGCCACCATCAACACACGCGCTGTCGCGACGGAGGAGGCTAAGATGGAAGGAAATCAAAGGGGGCGCGGTGGAAGGAGGCAACGGGACGCATGATGGTACAATGGCAGCCGAAGGTGGGGGCCGGGCATAAGGGCATAAGGGTGTGTGGGTAGGTGGAACTGATGCTACATTAAACAGGCACCCCTCGGAAGAGGAGGCACCTGCGTTGGGAACCGGCACGAGCAGCTGCTGTGCTCTTGTGTAAAAGGGCGGCTCTTCGTGGGAACCACGCGATCAACCAGCATGGCTAGGGAGTTGCTGGGCCTAGGCGCAAAGCAGGGACACATAATCACTCAAAGGACAGCGTGCCACGCATCGGGCAGTTCTACAGTTGCATGATGACTTTTTCGGCTGCTACACCTGCTACTGCCAGGCCAATTAATCTACTGCTGTAGCATCAGAAGCTGCAGCACAGCTTGCCTAACAAGGTGGAATGTCCCGGCGGGTACCTCAAAACTAGCGATGTTCATCGTGCTAACGGTGATAGCAATACAGTAAACATTAAAGGCTAACCCCAATGGAGAGTTTTATTTTGATGTTTCCAAGATAGCTACATAAGCAACATGAAAATGAAAATGTGTTTGAAAGTACCTCTACAATGCAAAATTTCATGGTGTAGTTTCATATGCACTACATGCAAGACACAAACTGTGTTGGTAACTGTGCATACATGGTTTCATCTAGATGAAACCCCTCTTACCTCTCTCCTCATTAACTCACTGCCACATAATCAAAAATGCCAACATGGCACCCTAATTAATGTGCATGTTGAAAAGTTATGTACAAGGCCCTTTAAAATAAAAAGTTCATCCAAAAAAGAACCATAGAAATAAACCAATTTAGCAATAGAAAGGAATTATAGATCAAACAAGGATTCCACGGTTTTTTCATTACTAGATCATTACATAGGATCGGACATATAGATAAATAAGAACTAATTATTATACTAATAACAACACCTGCTGCTGCTACTCCCGCCTCCCTTCTGGTGATCCTTCAGCTGAGCCACCGCCGCCTCCTCTTCCTGTTTCCTCCAGGCATCCCGGCGCCGGCGGCGTACCATCTCCAGCACCCTCCTCCATGCGGCGTCCTCCTCCTTGGCCTCATCTTGGAGGGAGAACTCGCAGCCGCGTTTGAGGAGGAATTCGTTCATGTCCTCCACTGCTTTGGTGCGGTCGCTCCGGTCCTCCGCTTCCTACTCAGCCGTCTCCAACGAGTTCAAGATGGCCAAATGCACTGGATCAAACTGATGAACCTCCTCTTTCAATTCCTCTATCGTCTCCCTGTCGGAATCATCCTCGAGGTTTAACTCGAGGTTACTCCGAGTCGGACGACGACTACGGCGGAGGCGACGATTGCGGTGGAGGCGTCGGGGGGCGAGGCAACGGCGGCGGCGGAGGTGTCGGGGAGCGAGGCAAGGATGGTGGCGGAGGTGTCGGGGGACGAGGTACGGAGGAGCAGGGGGTCAGAATCACCCACGTAGTTGGCAACCGGTGAGGCATTGTGATGAGGGTTGGTTGTTTTTTGATGAAGCAGGAGTAGGGGGTCGAGGGATACGCTGCCCTTAGGCAATGATGGGGGCATTATATACTCCCTCCATCCCGTTTTAATTGTCACTCGGGACCCATCGTCTTCGGCTCCTGACCGATGAGCCGCTGACACGGGCGGCCCACACGCAATGACCAATGTTCATCATGTAGTGTTGCCAGTCATGATAGATAATCACTCAAAGTAATAAATTCCTTCAAAATTACCAAAATAAGGTGATAGCTCAATGGTTTGTCCTCTGCTCTGTAATTCGTAGGCTTCGATTCGATTCAGGGTTGCAAGACATTTTTTTTTGCATTTTCTTTCAATTTATATTCCTATATTTTTAAATTTACAAGTTTTTTAGTCCAATTTTTTTGCCAATTTAGGTTTATACAATTCCAATATATATTTCCTTATGTCCTAGCACAATGTGCATGAGTGGATATGCTATCACAAAAACAAAGGTAAGTGTGTATATATATCACTAGCTTGGTTTATCACAATGAAAATACAAATACAAAGATAAGTGTATCTTGGTGTCACGAACTCAAACCTAGGTAAAGATGTCAAGCTGCAAAAAGATGGTTTGTGCGATAAATATGTCCTTGAGGAGATTGATTACCAATTTGCACCGAAACATTGTCTTAGCCCCCACATGAAATCACCTCAAGGAAAAGAAGGTGTGACATTGAACATGATACACCTATATGATATAATGCCATATATATGATACACATTTGACCATAATAGATTCCAACTTGCTTATTCATATGCCCCTGGTACCTTGGACACATTCAAAAAAGGTCTGTTCATTCTAGAGAAAGTAAATATTGAAGCAAATGACAAAATGTTAATACAAGGGGTCGGGTAACACAATGTAAATAAAACCACGTGAAAAGAAAAAGTTTTTTGAGAAATTGGAAGAAAGAATCACCTTATTTGGACAACAAATGCGAAAATTTCATGGTTTAGTTTCATATGCACTACATGCAAGACACAAACTGTGTTGGTAACTATGCATACATGGTTTCATTTAGATGAAATCCTTCTCCTCTCACCTCATTAACTTACTGCCACATCATCAGAAATGCTGACATGGCACCCTAATTAATGTGCATGAAACCTCTATGAAACTCCCACTGGGATTAGCCAAGGGACAGAGGGAGTACGCTTTTAGAAACAAAATCTACTCATTGTCCCCTACCACTCTTGGATGCGCCTCATCTGCAGGTTGACTCGTGTCACTGCCGAGTGGGCCCATTCTCTACTAGGCCCACACGTCAGTGATATCTAGCCTACATAACTGTTGAATGCGTCTGCCTTAGGAACCGCCATGGGAGGGGCGCAGTCTCCTGAATGCCCATAGCGCACTCGGTTCACAGCGAACAGGAAGGGAAGCCGCCCATTTTTGGTTTCTACTTTGACCCCTGCGGTTGACATGGGGGTCCCACCTATTCATCTCAATTACGTCCCGTCGAGACCCTTCCATTCCAGTTCCCTTCCGCTCTCAACTCCACTCGCACAACTCTCCACTCACAGTTGTGTGCCTTCTCATCAATTCACCAAATCTAGTGCGGATGATGACGGGGGGAAAGCGTCGCGACCACAACTCCAGAATGCAAATTCACGATGAGTTTTGGCGCTTCATGTAGTCTCCATCGGCCTCAGGGCCTTCATCGACCCGCCGCCGCTCATCCACCGCCACAGCTTCATCAACACGCTGGCGATCGTCCAGCTCAGGCCCATCAAAAACCCGCTTCGTGATACACGCTAACGTCACGCCCCCCCCCCCCCCCCCGCCACCCCACATAGTTTGTGATGTTCCGCCGGGCCATGCAGGAGTCCCCGTCCCTGATGTGTTCTACCAAGTGGTGAGTGCCTCCCTCTGCTACACAACATCGTTGCTTTCTACAGTGAGATTAAAGTGATAAAAGATTAACGATGCATGTAATCCATTTTTTTCCAACCAATCCTTTACACCTATATGAATGATTAAACTTCGATTCATCAGAATTGCAGATTCATAAATCTTAGTTGAAATAGAGTAATCTAGGCACATGTTTACATGATTGTACAACATGGTGTGGAATGAAAAAACATTGTTAATGATATTCTTTGTATGGTGACCCTATTTTGCTTGTAATGAAGCATGATGGAATTAACAAACTATAAGATCTTGTTCCTAGGAAACGCCGCGGCTGCCTTGGAAACTGCCGAAAAGAAAGCGAAGAGACGCCTCTTTCACACGCTATGGAAAACATCGCCGACCGCAAGGCATATAACGCGCCGCCGATTCTAAGGTATGGCAGGCAACCGTGCGCCGCGATTTTTCAGTTACTGCTTTCACCAGAGCGGCTGACATGCAGGTCCCACCTACGATAAAAAATACTAGGCACAAAAAAGCAATAACTTCCCAACATGAACAAGCAAATGGGCCGCATCAATTCAATGATGACCAGTAACAATGATACATGGAATCTTATTTTGTGGGGAAGGTGTGAATGAGATTATCAAAACATGTGGCTCCTTGGCCAAGACATTGAGTGTATATAACTGAGGAAAATTGAAGCTAGAATTTCGCATGGAGATTGGAGAAAAAGAAGCAATGGAGACGTCGAGGAACATGGAGAAGAAGATGGAGCAGCTGGCGGCCAAGGCGGAGGCCAGGCCGATTAGGCTGCGTTTTGCCAGGCCGATTGGCCTAGCCTCCTTTCGTGGCCGCTGCCGCCCCCATTCGGATGGAGGTGAAGAGGTGCGATCCTCTTCCCAAATCTCCGGCAATGAGCCGTCACAATGCTCGGAAGTTCATCATCTACTCAAGTGATGAGGAGGCACCGATGATGCAGGTTAGAATGGCCTTCGTCGCACCAACAAGGCGTTCAACAATGGTTCGTGCGATCAAGCGCAAGAGCGTTGTGGATAAGACGCCCAAGTACCAGCTGTCGGTGGACTATGGAGTTTATAGCGACTGGGAGGACTACGATGAAGAAGAAGATTCCAACAGGTACTGGGATAAGACCTCTTTTCGGAAGAAAAGAAAGGAGGAAAATGAACGCCGTCAAGGCAAGGGCAAAGAGAAAGTTCTAGAAGATGACGGGCCAGAACTGGAGGAGCATGATCGTAAGTGTTGTACCACTTGCAGGAACAACATCCACTACCTCTTCAACGCCATTGACAGCATCAAGCGTCAATTGCAAGCTTTGGATCGGAAGGTTGAAGTCGATTATCACCGTCAAGTGGATGACTTCGAGTTCTTGCAGAGGAACGTGGGGAAGCTCTACAGGATGTGCGGCAATATGAGGAAGAACAGAGCTAATGTCGAAGGAATCAGCGAGGGTTCCTTGTGCGAGGACTGCGGGAGGCGTCACTAGGAGTGTTCAGTTGTTTTTTTCCAAAGTTTTAGTTTCGCATATCTAGAATTCATGTGGGAGTGTCCACCGATGAACGTAGTTTGTTTAATTTTTAATTAATATTTCAATTAAGATAGTTAGTTTCGAGTTTGTCAATCACAACCGGGGGGGCAATTCTAGAAGGGTGTTTTTCAATAGAGAATGCTAGCTCATGTTGATAGGATATCCAGTGGACAATCGCTCAACAGCAGAGATTGAGGACACAATCAAGTCCTTTGGAAGGCTCATCTTGTGGCAGAGGGACAATGTACTTTCTAGAGTCATTGTCAAAATAAGAACTACTAATTTGGTGGATATTCCACATTATATAATAATGTTGGAAGGAGATGACCTGGAGGGAGTATCCCTGATAGTTCAGTGTGAGATCATTCAACATACCGTGATTGGTGGTATTTTGATGGATGAAAAAATTCCTCCTGGTGGTTTTGTGGATGACTTTGTAGTACCTGGCTTCCTGGGCCCCAAAGAACTGCTACCTCCTTTTCAGCCTCATGGCCCTCTCAACATCGACATCAACCTAGCATTGCCTGACTTGAATGCAAATCCTGATGAGGCCATGCCTCAAGCACTCCCATGGCCAGAATTTGATGACGTAGACTTTTAGGTTGAGAACCAGGAAGAAGAAGTTCAACAAGACGAAGTGGACCTCCACATTCAGGAACTTCCAGTCCAGGAAGCTGAAGAAGATATGCCTGTACATTAGAATGTTGTAGCCAATATATGTGGATGAGCCATGATAAGGTTCTCGAAGTTGACGGACTTCCTTTTACTCTTAAATTAATAGAATGTTATTATTTATTGACACTTGTATGTAATCTTTTTTTATCACGTGCGTGTGCACGTGCACTTCCACTAGTTGGAAAAAAGAATCAACGGATTTGGACAACAAATGCAAAATCTAAACACGTTTAACATTTTCACAATTCGAAATCCTCCACCCCTTTTTCCATTTGGTTTTTATTTTTGCCAAAAATTGGGTTGGCGCCGGCATGCAGCCATTTACCGCCAATTCTTTCCTTTGCCTCCTCCAACTTGGTTCCCGAATGCACACTCGGTTCCCGAATACGCGCGCGAAGAGCTGGACCCACTATGAAAAGTACTCTACGCTTTTAGAAACAAAATCTACACATTCTCCCCTACCACTCCTGTCACTGCTGAGTGGGCCCATTCGCCACCAGGACCACACGTCAGTGATATCTGGCCTACATAACTACCAGCAGCGTGGACTCCCACTTCCAGAGTTCACTTATGGCCCCTTCTTCTCCACCCCCTTTCAATGTGAAATCTATCTCCCCCAACACATCCCATCGCAATCCCGCACGTGCGTCTCAATCCCTCTGCTCCGCTTCCCTTCCCACCATGGCTGACCGCAAGAAGATGCACAACTCTAGTAGGCAGCTGCGTGACAAAGCCACCGGGTGATTCAAGAAGAAGGGACTTGGCACCTCCACCAAGGCTCGGTCGAGGCGCTCGATCCCTAAGGAGGTGATGTAGAAAAATTAGATTTAGTATACCATATATTTCATTTCATGATTTGGTGACATGTTAAACTTTGCGATCTCATGGTAGGCGCGAGTAAGCAGACCGCACGACCCAGTCTGAGCCCGCCCCATCTTCACCGAGTCTACTCCCTCCAAGGATGAGCGAGACGTCCAATATGACTGGCCAGACATGCCAGCAAGTCTCAAACTAGTATGTGTTCTTTATTTCGAATAAGTTCTAACACTATGTGTTGCCATGTTATGATCCTATTAAAACTGAGCAACACTTTATTTTCCCTGTAATAAAGGTCACCGGAGATACCTGCAAGGTTGTTTTCCCAAAGATGTCATGTACAATGATATTCACTCATGGGAGCGATGATGAGCTGAACGATGGACCTGAGTTGTCTTATATGCAAGTGATGTTCCTACCCTTTAAGTTAATCATCAATTGGTTTCTATTATGTGTTGTTTTGGTTTATCTAGTCAGTTTATCTTTTTCACATGCTAATTAACCCCCTTCTTAAATTTCAGGTGCGAGAGATGGCAGAAGAGCTTCACGTTGCTATCAAGCGCAAGCTGCAAAAGGGCCATTTCTACATTCTAGAAGGCAAGGACGACTAATGTGGAGGAGGGAGTAGCTTAATCCTTGTTGATGTAGAAGTATCAGTACTCTTAGTTATAAGAGTTATGTTAGTTGATCCTTGGGGAGCACATGGTAGAATAATAACAGTACTTGCTCTAGAGCATTGTTACTAATACCGAACATGCACTTAATCTTATATAGCCTCACAATAAAAGATATTTGGGTAGCCTCCTCGCAACCTAGGTACAGTTCTTTCCTAGCTTCTTCCATTAACTTAAAAAAATTTCTTGATGACTCATTTGGCTTCTGATCACCTCTAATTTCACCATGTATGGCACCACTAATTAGCGATGAAAGAAGTTTAGTGGATGAGACGCCATCATCATGATCACCTTCTTCACCTTCACAAACGTCCCGATCATCATCGTTCATAACAACACGTTTAGCAGATCTGCCAGTATGATGTTGTTTTATGTAATGCGGATCGAACCCTCTGGTATTCAAGTGCAACTCAACAACTTCTTTATTTTGATATGCCATGCGACGACATCCTCTACATGGACAAGGCGTAATCTGTCCTGGTAAGGGGCTAGCATCAAAGGTATCTTCAATGAATTTAGCAACTTTGTTTTGCCACGCAGCATCTGTATGTGACAATTCCATCCAACTACGATCCTCATGTTCATGTGCCACATTGCAAAAAAAACCCAACTAATATTTTAAGCACAAGCTTGTAGTATACTACTATACAAATCCTGAATAACCTCCTAAATAACCTACATAAAATATAGGTTCCTCCATCGGTATTATTACTATCAACTAGTATTATAAAAACTAAATGAATATATATACTAAT
Organism: Setaria italica; assembly: GCF_000263155.2. Classification (NCBI taxonomy): domain Eukaryota; kingdom Viridiplantae; phylum Streptophyta; class Magnoliopsida; order Poales; family Poaceae; genus Setaria; species Setaria italica. Next base: position 7,270,753 of record NC_028456.1, on the reverse strand, counting down.
AATTGAATAACTCAAGTTTTTCAACATGCACATCAATTAATTAATTAGTTGCGATAGGTCTGAATCAATTTTATACCTTGCATTGAGAGGATGGAATTGGACAATGCCCATGTCCTCCCGCGTGTTGAGAGATCGTAGAGGACTAACAAGGGGACCCTTGAATTCCTTGGCACTCAGCAACTCGCGAGCTAGCTAGGGATTGGAAGACGACGTACGGCAGGCGGCAACCGTGCGATGAAGGAGAGGAGTCGTGCGAAGAAGGAGGGGAGGCAACGAGAACGTGGAGGACTAACATGGGGACTCTTCCTTGGCACTCGGCAACTCACGCACTAGGGAAGACAATGGCAGGCGGCAGTCGCACGGTAGCATCACGCGAGGAGAAGCGGAGGAGACGAGTCATGTGAAGAAGGAGGGGAGGCGACGCTAGGATGACATAGACCAGGATTAGGCCTCTCAGCTCGTGAAAGAAAGGCCTGCCATATGTGTGGGCCAAAATAAAGGCCCACCAACATGACCAAGCTGGCAGCACCCACAAACTCATCTATTGCAACCATGTGTTCCCCTATATTACAACAACTATATATTATTGCAATAGCACCTCCTGTATAGCAATAGTTTCAGTATTTGTTGCTATAACCAAGATTTCTTTTGCAACAATAACATTTTTGTTGCTATATCTAATACTAGTTGCAACGATTCATATTAGCGTTGCAATATGTAAGACTCATTTGCACCATTGTATATTTTCATTGCAATAACCAAGATTTCTTTTGCAACCACACTATTTTCGTTGTAATAACCAAAATATCTTTTGCAACAACACCGAGTTCATTGCTATATCTAAGACTCTTTTGCAACGCACGATAGTACTTATCGCAATGTGTTATAATCATTGCAATATGGACAACTAATTGCCACCACTATAAAATAGCATGGCAATACGTCGCCGCAATTACAACCAACAAATATTCGTTGCGATATAGCGTACCTATTGCAACGACTAAGCTGTTGTCGCAACGCTACACAAATGGTGGCAATATGACACCCCTATTGCAACCAAAATGGACTATTGTCATAATAACCCCTATGTATTGCAACGAAAGTCTCCTGTTGCAAAAAAAAATAGTCGCATTAGTGACAAAACCTTGTAGTGTGATTTTTCTACGATTTATGGTGCATTTACAAAGTTGAATCTAATTTCTGCTGATTTAAAACAATAAACTGAGGCAAACTTACGATCTAACGCTTGTGTCTAAGGTTTAATTGCGCAGGGTTCCCTAGTTTTTACGCTGAGGCCCCTGGATAAAACTCAATCGATGCAAGGGTGCCCTCGAGCATGCACAGCGGCGGCGGGATGGAAAATCCCGGTGATGCGCCAGCGATTTCGGGGCGGGAAGCGGCTAGGGAGGTTCGCGGGCTTAACTTACTGCGATTTGGTGTGGTTGGGGGTGGCGGGGAAGTTCGGCAGTAGCGGAACAGCGATGACCAGACCCGTGGCGGCGGCAGCGTTCCTAGCAACGTCAGGCTCGGCAGTAGCAACGGTCAGGTGCAGGGGCTCCACGAGGTGGTGGCGAGGGTCTTGGTGGCGTCGGTGAGGGGCGGCGCACGGCGGAGTCGGGGGCTCCACGGAGGAGTGGCTCGGCAGCACTCAGAAACAGGGGAGCGCTAGCACTAGGGTTGTGGAGGGCGGTGTAGGCGGTGCATTAGTTCTTTTATAGGGCCAGGGGGAGCGACAGGTCGAGGCGGGGATGGGGAGCGGGTGGATAAGACTGGAGGGAGCGGTGGGGCTGCGGGTCGGAGCTCCATTGGCCGTGGGATGCCATAGGCCAGAGAGGCGGAGGTCGCAGGATGCGATCTCACGGCGTTTGGGCATAGCGGATTCGGAGCGCGGGGAAGCAGCTTTGCCACGGGCGACGGTTGGCGGAGGCGGGGTGTCGTGCTGTCACTGTCCGGGCATCGGTTGGCAGGCGGAGCTTGGCTGGTTCGAGGTGGTGGCATGGCGCAAGCGGAGGGGTAGAGCTAGCTCAGGACAGGGTGAATGGGATGCGCGGCGTCAAGGAGCGGGATAAGCGCGCTGGGGGATAGGGCAGTCGCGGCTCGACTTGTCTAGTCATGGCCGTGGATAGGCAGGTGGCGGGCCGTCGGTGAAGCTACGCCATGGGGTGGCCGGCGTGTGGGGCATCGCGTTGCAGCGTGCCTTGGACGCGGTGCACGCGAGGCAGGTGAATGGCCAGTTAACAGGGCCAGGTTTGAGCACGTTTAACTTCACATTTTTGAACTGCACTTCAAATTTTACCTTTATAAAACTTGTAGTCCTATTGCCCAAATTCAAATCTTACAAAAAGTCTTTACTCAAAATCAAAGCAAATTTGAATATATGAAGCTCCAAAAATGTGCAGAATGTCGGCCTCATGGGACTTAGACAGTTTTTGGTTTTACTGCTTTTCAGCATTATGGCCAACTTTGGCTAAGTTTTTGAGTGGCTTCCTAATTGAATCATGCCAAGATGTAATTGAAGGAATTGTTCTTTGATCTTAGGACTCCAACTCTTAGTAAGTAATTTTCTCAGGTTCAATTCAACTTTTAGGAGGAACGGGCTTGCCAAGATGCGCGCTCTGAGTGTTCTTCCAAACTTAGCGCAGAAATGCATTTGTGCTGGTTTGACTGATTTGGCTATGTTTGACTGCATTTTTGAAAACCTTTTCTGCATATTGTGGCCTAATTATTTTAATCAAAGTTGTAACACACTTGTAGCACTACAACTTCTATTAGGGGTCTGACTCGGGTTTGGATATAGAATTGTGAGATAACAGGTTGCAGAGTTGAGGAAAAACATGAATTTGCAGGATTTTATGAACTCCTGATTTGATTCTTATTTTTGACCTTCTCCCACTCCAAATTATCCAAAAAGATATTAATAAAAGTTTTTTTAAATTAAAATTTTTACAACTCCTATCTGGGCAAAATTTCAAGTTTGTAGACAAAATCTCAAGTTTCCTAGTTAACTCCAAAAAGAGCTTTTTAGGGGCAAATTGGACATTTCACTTCCTCTACTTAGTGACTAATGACTTTCTTAAGTCTAACTACACCTACTTAAGGTAGAGTTGTTATAGCTAGGCTCTCCAAGATTCATATCAGAGGATTTCCTGCATAAAACAAAGCTTTTAGCGACACAACAAGTCAATTTTGAGCTACAAATAGAACTTAGAAAGAGCATGAAAGATTACCTTGACGATCTCCTTAGCTTCAACATGGGTTCTCCAGACAACCATAATGGCTTGATAGCTAGAGATGGTGCTTTCGGCGCAGCCTGCACATCCACAATAGGATCTTGGCCAGCCTTGAGCTCCGCCTCTGCTATTTGAGTTGTATCTGCGACAGCGGGGTTCATCATCTGAGGATCGCCCTGAGCAACACCTTGAGGCTTCAAATCATCTTCAATGTCGATCACCTGCTCGATGATTGGCAACCAGTCTTGCGTAGCTAGAGCAGCCACTTTTTCAGCATCCATAGCCAGCTCGAGTACCTGCAAACCACCAATGTCATCTTGAGTAGACATGGTGGTGATATTGGAATCGCTTACTTGGAGTACACGATCCTCAGGATCTTGTCCTTCCTCATAAGTAATTACCACGGGAGGCACATCTTCTACGGTGACAGAATTCTTCACGGGTTTCTTCCTAACTGCAAACTGCTTCTTCTTTTGTGGCGGAGGAATTGCAGCTTCAAGCTCATCATCAGCTGTGTGCTTCCTCGATCCAGAGGATGACCCGGCCTTAGTAGATGGCTAGGCTTTGACTTCAAATTCCTCCGTAGCATCAGAACTAGTGTCGTTGGAGGCCTCGAGTACTTCCTCTTCCTCATCATCACTCCTTACACTCTCCGCCGTGTGTACGCAAGGAGCAGCTTCACAAGTATCTTCCGATCCGGGAGGAGGAGGAGCAGAGAAGTACAAAGCAACATCTTCCTACAAACCCAACAACTTCAAAATAAGTACTCGGGGGCTACAACCATGGGTACTTACAGGCTTTGGCGGGTTGGCGGCGCTGAATTCCTACACAATAGTGGGGATCTCACCCACATTTTTGAACATCTGCTTCAGTCTTCCCATAATTTCATTTGTGTTGAGTTCATCAGGAGACAATCTGGTCGGATCATTGATACCAGTATACTCATAGCCCCAGTGGCATCGCTACTGCAAGGGCTGGATTCGTCGCTTCATAAAATTGAAGGCTACTCCAACTGCAGTGAGCCATTCTTGCTTTATCTTGGCTATTCTATCAATGAGCTCAAGTAATTGGAGGCAATCCCCATGTGTTGGCTCATCAAGCCACCGGTTTTTCTAGGAGGGGCGATGTCCTGTCAGCTCGGGTAGTTTTAGATCATGGTTACCAATGTAGCACCAGTTTTCTTTCCACCTGGCATTGGAATCTATCATCTCATACGCTAAATATTGGCTACCGAGTTTCTCCTGCATCTAGATACTAGCTCCTCCGACTATTTGAGTGAGATCCCTCATCTGTTGCTACTTTACACAAAATAAATTTTGGAATAACTAGAAGTGGGGCCTAATTCCAAGAAAAGCTTCGCAGAGGTGCACAAAAATGGCAGTGTGGAGAATTCCGTTGGGGTTTAGATGAATTAGCTCCAATTTATAGTAATCCAGAAGACCTCGAAAAAAGTCAGAACCAGGCTAGGCAAGACCGCGCTCGATGAAGTGAGCGAAAATTAGTGTTTCATTGGAGTGTTCCTCCAATGGCCACAGATTGGCGTAGACGGATCTCCAACTGATGATGTCTTGATTTTGGAGCAGCTTGGCGGCCACAAGCGCCTTGAGCTCCATTTGACTAGCAAGGAACATTTGGATACGTTCCGACCAACCTAATAAAGCCAAACGCTCGGATTGCCCCCGTTTTGATATGTTCAGACCTCCATAATGAATTAGTCATAACTTTTGATTCCTGATAGCTCTGGTGGTGCAAGAGTACTTGATGGAACAGGTTGGAAGTCTAGTTTCCAATGCAACAAACCGCATGTCCATTGGACTTCCGAATAAGGTGTTATGACTGATTTTATTGAAGACTCCATAGAAGGTGAGAAGACGCGCGAGATTGAAAGATCACCTCGTGAATGCTTCACCGCTTGGATTTCCATCTTCCAATGAGGAGACTTTAGCTCATACCAATCTAGAAGGGTTGTTCCTAGTATAAATAATATCTATGTACTACTGGAAAAACAAGTTGAATTTTAATGAATAGATAACTGCCTATGGTTTTGCAGCCAAGTTGCTAAGTGCCTTGCACACCCTTGTTCTTCTTGAACTTGTGAAAATATATCTCTGAGGTCCCCTAATTCGTCCTCTACGGCTTTCAGTTAGGCTGCATCATTTTGTGTGGATTAGTCCCTGATTGTGGTTCTACGGTCGTTCGATGATTGAGTTGAAGTCTTCAAGGTTTCGTTGCCTCTTACCTCGTCGCTTGGTCGCATCCACCCCGGATCGTGGTTCTGTGCTCATTCGGAGATCGACTCGGAGTTCTCTTTGGTGCCTCTCTCCCCATCACTTGTTTGCATCCAACCTTTGTCAGGTATAAAGCTGCTTGCAGCAAGTTATCTTTGTTACGAAATCTACTGCCGTGAAGATCGAGCCATCCAAAGGACCTTTCTTGTGATGGTCCATACCACCTATGAATCATCAAATCAGTCGGTGATATGAAAGTTGCAATAGCTAGTTTATAGACTTTAAGCTATTTATAGCCCATTGTCCGGCGATTTGAAGGGTGTTAGAGCTTGAAAAAGCTATAGGCTTGGTTTACATATTTACACATGAGCTCTCTCCACCAAAGAGCTCAAGAGAATATTAGGCAATTATCATAAGGCTTAGGTCTTGATTAGTGCTAGTTTAGGCCTATTAGAGCACTACTTCAGGGTTAAGCTTAGAGTTAGGCGAGATTTTCAAATCTCTTTGTTATTGGTGCTTTTGTGCACCAAGAGTTGCAAATTTGGGGCTTGTAAGTCTTGTGACACCCTCCAACTGCGATTTTAAAGTGGTTGTCAGTGCATGTGAAAGGGAGGAGAGGACCTTGATGTTTTGCCAAAGCTCTACCGAGTGAAAAGCGGCGATGAGCATATGGGAGATGCACTTGCCTATGGGGAAGGACCGTCAGGTATCCACAGAGTTACTTAACTGGGGAGCTTATGTCCTTGCGCGAGCATTCCCTTAAGAGGGGCTCCAACAACGAGTACTACTAGAAAGTTTTGATTTCTGATATCTCGGTAAAAAAATGCTATGTCTATCAGGAGTTTCCATTCTGTACCACTTTACATTCCACATTTTCTATTGCATTTTACATTTCGCGTTTACATTTCCTAAAAATTGTTTTGTGTGGTTTATAGGATTGGAACCTATGATGAAAAACTATTTTGTGGTAAAGATAGTAACACATAGAAAAATTCAGTGCACATCCAGATAGACTTTGAAATATGTTTTTATATGTGCTTGAAGCTTTAGTAGAACATCCAATTCAACACCTCCTGCGGTGTCATGGTCCATTCATTGTTCAGTTATCACAGCGCATCTTCCCGGTGCATCGACCGTCGCACGCACGGCTTCGTCGGCTTCGCTGACTACTGTGACCTATAGAAGGAACGCATCTAAGTGTCTGTTTGGATACACACTCCTAAAGATTAGGACTCCACTTTTTTAATACACTTTTAGGACTTGTGCATCCAAACATGGGTCATAAAAGTGCACTCCTAAACTTTAGGAGGGCTATTTTCATTATGAGGGCCAAGGGGTCCTAATGGGTCTTTTTTCTCCTAAAAGTGGTCCCTAAAACCCCCTTTACCCCTGTTGCCCTCCCCAAGCATTTAATGATGTGAACAATGTAGGAGCATTTAGAGGAGTAATTGGGAGTAAAAAAGTCATTTTTCCTCTGACATCCTAAAGATTAGAATTCCATCCAAACAGTCCTCTCCTAAATTGTAAGACTACCAATTTCTGAATCCTAAAGTACTTTAGGATAATCCTAAACTTTAGGAATTTGTATGAGCCTAGACCAACGTCCCCCTCGGCTTCCTCATTTGCAAACGCCTCATTATCCGATACATCCTGCAGAATTTGTTTTAAAATATTGCGGGAATACATTCTGCAGTTGCATAAAGCCTGAATTTGTAAAATGAACAGTTTCATAGTTCAGGCTAGGAAAAGAGACGTGTTTCTACTTTCTAACCATAAACTCATCTCATTAATGCACGCCCCCTCAAATGTTAGAATCGTCTTTGACGCTACCTGAGCATCATCTGTCTTCGTCTATCCAAGGTTGGCCCGCATATGGATTGTTCATTGTTCAGTCTTAAAATTTAATCAAGTCAAGGCTTCAGACTTCTCATTTTCTCAAAATGATTGCTAGTGCCTAGTACAGGCGTACAGCGTATGAGGTCGACCCAACCCTTCTTTGGACTGTGGAAAAGTTCTGACTTTTTTATGAAGCAAACGCTAGTCGTTTTTAGCTTCATTTAGTTGTATAAAACGGCCAATTAAATATGACTGGAGGTGGTACAATTAGTTGATTTTGTTGTCTAAAATAAGGGTGTTTAGCAGCACTTCACTTAGGAAAAAATAGTTCCACTTCACTAACTTTACAAAACTCCCTACCAAACACGTCTATAGCTCCACCAACTTCAACTCTAAAAAAAAAACACGTCTAGCTTCACCAACTTCAGCTCTAAGAAAAAAAAGAAATTGAGGGTTAGATCCATATTTTTTTTGAGCATCCAAGGATACTCAGAAATACAATTTCAGACCTCCGGGGTTGTACGGTAATTGACACCTTTGCCACCGGTTACGTACGCACCTGTTCGCGGTAGGAAAAGAAAGAAGCACTCTTTCTCCCGTCGCCCCTCCCCTTCTCTCGTCAATTTTCCCCGCCGTCGCCCCTCGGGCTGCGCCGCCGCCGCACCCGAGGCCGCGCCGCCTCTGCCATCGGAGCCTCGCCTCCGCCTCCCGCTGGCGCCGCGCTGCTGCTTCTCGCCGTGCTAGGCCGCGCCCCCAACCTGAGGTCCTGCGCCCCGTGGTGATCGATGGCTGGGGCGGCATATGTTGCCTTGCCGCTCGCCGGCTGACGCTGCGAGCTTTTGTTTTCTCCTTTCTCTTCTCTGCTTCCCTCCTATGCCCAACGCCACAAGGACGCAGCACCGTTGCCATCGCGGGACTCAACGCTCCTCCAACGCCTCTTCCCGTTGCCATGGACAATGGCCAGCAGCTGCTCGAGAAATTGCTTGCAAAGTCTGTGGTCCATCCCGTCGTTCAAGCAGTTAGCTAGTTTCTGCTGAGTGATTTTTGAGTTCGCGCGGTGGCGGAGGTCCAAGATGAGGCGCTGAGAAGACGAGGAGGGACTCGTCGTTGAGCGGCAGCCCGTCGTCGTCTCCCGCTGCCGCGCGGTGGGCAACGAACGATCGAGCGGCGCTGAATTGGCGAGGAAAAGAGAAGGCTGCTTGGATCGGATATCGCGTTGGCAGGTTCTGCTGGTTCTCCAAAAATTCAGCTCAGTCTATTGATTCCTGCAACGAATTCCGATCCGACCTTTGCTTCGATTCCGTTGAGACGAGGACTCGGGCTTGCTACGGATTGAATCGGGATCTTGGGATCACGGATTCCCGTAGGCCAAAAACGAAAGCAGACTCTTGACAAAAGAGTAAAACGATCTGCCGATTTGAGCTGCACGCGAGAGAGAGAGAGGAAGGGGAGGGGAGAAAAGAAAAAGAGCCTAACGAGATTAATATTGGATCCATTTATAAAGGTAAAATACATTATTTATAATAAATCCTCGTGTTTTTAGCGCTGGAGCACTGCAATCAGTTAAACACATACAATCATTCCATATTTCAATCAGCTAAACACGTATAACCACTCTATATTTTTCAGCTAAACACGTACAACCACTCTATATTTCAATCAGCTAAACACGTACAACCACTCTATCTATATTTCAATCAGCTAAACACGTACAACCACTCTATATTTTTTTCTAGACTTTTTTTCTAGATTTGGTGGAGATATTTTTTTCTAGACTTGTTTTTCTAGATTTGGTGGAGTGGAGCTGAAAAACATGGGATTCGTGAAGGGGAATTGTTTTTCTAAATACAACGGTTCATCGCAATGGCTTACTGATGTCTCCAAACGATTTGTTTGCTACAGATGTTTACAGTCTCAAAGATGTGCCTTTCAAGAGTTGAAGGATCAATTCACCCACTACACACAAGAACCATGCAAACTAGTATATAATTACCGAGTCAAGCACAATTTACCAGAAGCAGCAGCACTGTACTAATCATCATATGTAGCAGCAAACTACTATGAATTTATATATATAATACGCCCTTACTTATTACTTGATCACCTACACATAATAGAGATTATGCCACCACGCTGGATGGAAGGCAGCCTCTGGTCGCTGGCGGCGGCTTCAGCGCGGGTAGGCAGCGATCTCGACGCCCTTGTTGCCGAGTGCCGACGACGGGGGCGCCTCGTAGGCGCTGAAGAGGCGGTAAGAGGAGATGAGGGAGAGGAGGATGAAGCAGAGCACGGAGCCGAAGGTGATGGCCACCGAGGTCCGAGCCTTGCGGCAGAAGACGCCAAACACGCCGCACGCCTCGCTCCACGTCACCTCCTTGTCGCCGTTGTAGGCCAGGTACAGGAGCTCCGCTGCCGCCGCGCCGGCGGCCAGGATCAGGTACGTGAACACCTGCAGTACACAGCATGCCAAGGATCAGTCTCATTCTCTCCCCAAATATAGTCGCCATGTTCCCTTCTGCAATGATCTGTGATTGGCGATCACAGGATCAGCCAGTATTTGAGTAGTGAAATTAACAACAGGTTAAGCTGTAGTTTTGTACATAAATGCTTCAAACTCTGAACAACAGTGAACAGAGTTGGAACAAATCCACCATTGAACTGTTTAGAACCGGCAAAGCTAAATTCTGTTTCGATGTGTTAATTTCGTTTGTTCCTCTGCTCACGGTGCACTAAAGTCCAATCCGGTATTCAGGCAAGCACGCACGAATTTGGCATGAACCTTTTAAAACGAACAGATCCTCTAAAATCCCTTGGCTCACCTCTTTCCAGGCTCCAACAGAGCCGAAATTCCAATCAAACGAACCAAGCGATTTTCTTGGAATATCAAAGTATAATCTAAGAGTACTGACAATTGTAAGTCGCAACAACAAATATGTGTCCAGCGCAAGAAAAAATTCTCTTCTTCTAACATGGTTGCTCATAAAAATCGTCACGTGTTGTTGGCAAAAGAAAGAAGAGAAAAGACATTCTTCAGAGTACTTTCAACATGCTGCTTGCTACCAGCTGAGTGAGTAAAAGTGAAGAGTGAGAGAGCAGAGCAGAGACGGATCGGAAGGCACAAGAAGTCGGACCTGGTCGAGGAGGAAGACGACCCAGGAGCGTGACACGGTGGCTGGCCTGGGCACGGCGGTGTAGAAGGCCGTGACGAGGGAGTAGGCCGCGCAGAGGCCGTTGGCGTAGACGAGGTACTTGAAGCCGCCGAGGTCGGAGTAGGCGACGGTGCCGTACTCGTTGGTCTGCTGGTCCTTGAGCATGATGGCCATGGCGGCCACGCACAGCCCCAGCGGCGCCGCGCGCAGCAGCGTCTCCACGGGCCGCACCCGCGCCGCCGCTGCCTCGCCCGCCGCCAGCTGCTGCTGCTGCGCCGCGTCCGCCGCCCCGGCCGCTCCGCCCACCGCCTTCTCCTCCGCCATCTTGGACATCTCCGCCCCTCTCTCTCTCTTCCTCTCTCTCAAGAAGCAACGTGAAGAGTCGCGGCAGGGCACGCAGCTCAACTCTCTCTCTCTCTCTCTCTCTCTCTCTAGGAAGTAGTAGTAGTGCTAGCCGGAAGGGAGGGAAGAGAGCGCATTTAAGGGCGGAGGCGTGGGGGAATGGCGAGAGTGGTTGGAGCGCAGTGAGGGGGCTTGAATGCGCGGAGTTAATGGCGCGCGCGGTGGGCAGGGCCGTATGGCGCATGGGGGATGGATGGAGTCCGTCGATCCCGATGCGATTGGTGGCGCGGCGCCCGGCCACGCCGTGCATCGCGTTGCGTCGCGTCGCGTCCTCCACGACGCGCCTGCCTGTCGTCATTGCTGGCCGGGGCCGCGCGCGTGGGCCGCGTGCGCCCGACGTGCCGCAGCAAGGGTCTGTTAGGGAAGAGGCGCGCGTGTGCGTGGTGAACGGCCATCCTAAAGCATGCATGCGTTCGCATATCCTGTCACTAATGGGTGTTTGTTTCCTACTTTGATACTAATTAATTAAGAGTATTAAATATATAGTGAGATAAATCTATTAAACCTAATTAATCCATAATTTGACAATGTGGTGCTACAATAATCATTTATTAATGATGGATTAATTAGATTTAATAGATTCATCTTGAGAATTAGCTCAGGGCTTCTGCAATTAGTTTTATAATTAGATTATGTTTAGTCCTCCTAATTAGCATTCGAATATTCGATTTGACAAAAGCTAAACTTTAGCCTAAGGATCCAAACACGCCCTAATTTATTGAGAGACACCCTCCCGCTTGACTTGAGTAAAACCACTGGGATTTCGCTTTCAGTAACAGTTTCAAACCCTCCTTAGTACTGGTTGTATAACCGGTATTGCTATGACGGTACTAAAGAGGGGCTCATTTAGTACCAGTTGGTGTTTTGCGCTAAAAAATCAAGTCTCACGTTGTGCGCGGTCCATGAGATTCGAACCCACAACGTCAAGCCTTGCACGAACCTTCCTTACCATCCCACCTACGCAGCGCATATAATGGAGGTGGATATGCTTTCCTTTTGAAGTAACCCGTGGAGGGCCTTTAGTACTAGGTCCTAACACCACCGATGCGGCAGATTAAAAGCTTTAGTACCGGGTGGTGTTAGGACCTAGTACTAAAAGGTCTCGGGGGTTCCAAATTTGAACCCGATACTAATGCTAACATTACTATCGGGTCAAAATGTGACCGACGTGTACATCCACACATCCCAAACTAACTCCTTTCTATTATTAAATAATATATCTTATAGATATTATTATTATTATTAATCAGGATATAATATTGATTATCTTGTAGGAGTAGATGTTGGAACGGACTTATATTTAAGGGACTTATATTTAGGAAAGAGAGTACTCCCTCCATTCCAAAAAGAGTGTCCCATTAGTTCTATTCTAAGTCAAATCATCTTATGTTTGAATAAGTTTATATAAAATATATTAATACTTTTAATGTCTAGTAAGTTTCATTAGATTCGTTATGAAATATATTTTCATAGCATACCTATTTAGTGTTATAAATATTGATGCTATTCATTGCAAGCTTGATCAAACTTAAAATAGTTTGACTTAGGACAAGCCTAAAGGGACACTCTTTGCAGGACGGAGGGTGTACCATCCATCCCTAGGGTGTACGTACGTATGCACGGGTGTGTTATACTCCCTCCATTTATGTTTATAAGGCGTACGCGCATATCAAGATTCAAACTCTAATAATTTAACCAATATTTTTTTATGATGCAATTTTGAAATGGTTAGATTTGTAATCAAATGTACTCTCCAATGATTGTAAGTTTATAACCATAATATAAGATGAATTAATGGTCAAAGTGTAATTTGGAAGACCGTGCCATGTCATATCACACATTATAAATAAAAATGGAGGGAGTATGTGAGTGTATATTTTACACTCTAAAATATCGGAATCGAAAATGTAAGGTCCTGTTTGGGAAGGGGGTGTTAAAGTTTAACACCCCACTTTTAACACTTTTTAACACTTTCCTATCCAAGCACTTGTGTTAAAAGTGGGGTGTTAAAGTTTAACACCCCATTTTTCATAAACACATAGAGGGGGTGTTAAAACTTGCTAAAGGTGTTAAAAGTGGTCCCCTAGTCCACTTTTTCCTAAGTAACCCCTTCTCTCTCCTCTCCTCTCCCTCCTCCCCGCCACCAACGCCGGCCTCCTCCTCCTGCTCATCCTCTCTGCTTGGCCGGATCCGCCGCGCCGTCATGGATTGAACCAGATCTGCCGCGTCCTCCTCCTCCTCGTCTTGGCGTTGACGCCATCCTGGTCCACCTCCTCCTCGTCCCCTCATCTTGGCAGGAAGGGAGGCGACGTAGGCTGTGTCGTCTTCGCCCTCACCCGCCACCGCCGTCGCGGATCTGGAGGAGCGGGGAGAGAGCGGCCACCTCGGCTGCGTCGTCTTCCTCCGCGGGGAGGACGCGGACGCCACCCACGTGGCACGCATCCTCGCCCACCTTGGCCACCTCCTCTGCGGGTACCTCGCCGTAGGCGTCTCGCCTGCCCCGCCACCTCTGCCGTGTCCTTCACCCGGTCCACCACGGCCATTGTGGCGGAACCGTCCAACTTAAACTGGCTTAAGTGCGTCTAATTGCTGTCAGAACAACAATTATCCAAAACGCACTTAAAACAGTGTAAGTTCGGTAGTCCGTCAAGGGTTCTGTTCACAGAACTCCTTGAAAATCTCCACGGTTTGTTCCATAGCCATACATCAGGATCGCTTCCATGATGGTATAGCATCAACAAACATTACATTTTTACATACATAACAGAGGTACGATTTATTACAAACCATAGATTGAAAGAAACTTAACGGTGCAAGTTAAACCATTGCTAAAATTTTAAACTATAAACCAATCCGGGGCAAGTAATTAAACATCTAAGTTTATTCTGGGGTATCATGAGACTCATGAGATACCCTAGTTCTTTAGAGTTTCCTCCTCGGTGGGTCCCTGCTGGGTTTCTAAAAACAACAACAAAGGATCCCCTGAGTACGAATTACTCAGCAAGTCTGACCTGTCTAACCAATATAAATACTTTTTGTATACTGTATGATAGCTTTATGGTGTATTGGCTGACTCACATTTTGCAGAAAAAGCTTACTATAAGTGAAACCTTAGTTTTCTCTTTTACTTTAGATTGAGTTCATTACCTGACCAATCTAGATAATAAAAATATTTTAGCAACCAGATGGAACTGAGCCATACAACATATTTATTCAAGCAAATGGTTCCCTTCTCTTGGTTACTCTACGATGCTCAAGCAATGATCAAGTGCATTCATATCCGAGAATTGCGGCGATCCGGACCGATTTACATCCTGCAGGAGATACCTGACCACCAGCTATGTACAATTGTCCGGGTTGCACATAACGACCTTTCGATTAGCTGTACCCAACGATCGGAATTATAACTACTCAAACCCAGGGACGCACCCCCACATGGGACCCCACGTCTGGCCTGATCTCCAATGTGAGTTTCAGGCTACGCCCCCGTCCTTCCACTGCACGCCAAGCACGGGTACGAAATATTTCCGATTAGAGAGCCAACTAACCTACCGGGCTTGCTGGTTCCCATATGGCAGTAAACAACCAGGTAATATCACTTGATCACTGGTTAAAACAACGATCGGTCCTTAATCAAATTAACCGAGTAGACGGAACTACGGAACTCAAGACTCCTTTCTTGATTCCATCCAAGCTTCCGTCCACTATCTTCCAAAATAGGTCATTTCCTTGGTATACATGTGTATGACAATGTTACCATAGGTTGCTGAGTACCATAGGTACTCAGACAGGATAAAGGTAGCGTCACTATGCTTTGCTAAGCATGGGATACTTACTAATTATTGCACAAGTGGCAAAGATGTCCTTAATAACAAGGTTGGATTATGCACAAAAGTAAGTTTTCAATCAACTCCTAGACTTAATGCATTCATAAGGAAATAATCAATAGTTGGACACATGAAATAATGACTCCAAAAGTAGATAGGCTTAAATGCACCGGGGCTTGCCTAGGATCAACAATGTTAGTTCTTCGGAAAACCCCTTCAGTAAAAGAGGTAGTTCAACATTTCTCGGACTCTGCCAATCTTTAGATGAATTCCACGAATTCCACTGTAGGAGCTTCAACGTCTACGATTTAGTACATGCAGGAGTTAGAGATGCAAACTTTTGAATACATAACTATACAACTTTCCTTCATGATAAAGTTGCAAGCCAACAAGTGACTATACAACCCATCTTCATGACAAAGTTGCAAGCCAACACTAAACTACCCATAAAGATTAACCCACAATTTTAATTTCCTTACTGACCTACCTAAGCCTTTTCTTTTATTTTAGAAAAGTATTATAATAATTTTCTAATCTCAAAACTTAATTCCTATGGATTAATAATAATTTGTGAATATGAAAACATTATTCAACATTTTATGCATTTAATAAAGGTTAAGCATTTATTTAAATACCTTAATAAAAAGGCATTAAATAAATACCTAAATTTTTATTATTTTTTCCTAAGGTATAAGAATTTTAATGCATAAAGGAAAATAAAACAATCCTACCAAAATTGGTTTCACTAATTTTGGGCACTCCTAAAAATTCCTGTGATTTAAATGGTGAAAATCGTATTTAATCTATTTATCTAATAAAAGAAAAACCTAAGGTTTATCCATAAACCCCCGGCCCAAATCTTTCTCACTCAACTCCTCCCTAACCCCTCTCACTTGCGCTGGGCCCATTGGACCGGCCTTACTTCCCCCCTCCTAATCTACCCGCCGGCCCACCTTTACTCCCTCTCCTTTCTCTCTGGCGCATGGGCCTGCTGAACCGGCCCAACTTCCTCCTCCCTACTCCATGTCTAATGCAAGGGCTCTCTTGGGCCGGACCCCTCCTTTCTTTCCCCCTTCACTTCCACCTGGGCCTCCAACCGACAACCCCCCTCTCCACCTCTCAACTCCCCTGGCGCATGGACCCCCAGCGCCACGGGCTTCTTTCTCCCTGCGCCAAAACAGGGGCGCGACAGAAGGGGGCGGGGCTCGCCGATGGCGCCTCCCCGACGGCGTGGTCGGGCTGGTGAGCAACCCCAGGCCGGGGCGCACCCGCGGGCGGCAGCGGCCCTCCTGGAGGCGGCCTGTGCCGGCTCCCCATGAGCGGCGGCGCCATGGCCGATGGCCGGCCGGTGTAAGGCCCGGTGGCGGCACAGAAACAGCCTCCGACGCAACCTATAGCCTCTACGCGACCTAGCTATTCTCCGAGGACCAACAATCGAAGAGAAAAGGGTCGGCACGAAGGAGCTCACAGAAAGGACAGTGGTGGTGGCGGGCAGATTAAAACAGCGGCGATTCGGAGCTCGACGATGAGAAACTGAGTAACGGTCAGCCTCAAGGCATCATGGTGATGCTACAGGGGCTGTCGGTGGGCGGTGGCGTGAAAGGAATGGTAGCGAGGGTGATGGCCAGCGGCGGCGTTGCTCTCCCGAGCTTCAGCTCGCACAGCAGTAAAACAAATGGCGGAGGGTTAATTTGATGAGGGCGAGGCGGTAGTGATGCGAACTTTTACCGTGCATGTGTGCCACCTCGACAACCTATAGGCCTCCATGAGCACGGACGTGGCCGTCGCGCTAGCCGGCGGGCAGAAGTGCCGGCGGCGGCACGTCTCTATTGCTCTGCTCGTTTCCCTCTTCCTTCTTTTTCTTTGACTCCAAATTTCAGACCTCAAAATTGACCAATCTGAATTCAATCTCTCGAAGATCCCTTAAGCAATCCTGTAGAGTAATCTAAGAACTTCAATTGATAGATTGGCCTCTACCCGAGATGATTACTCTAAGACCGAGATTTCTACTAATTTGTAGAATTTCTACCAAATTTGAAGTATTTCTACAAATTTCTAATAATTTCTACGAATGTCTACAAAATTTCTTCTAATTTTTAAGCATTTCTACCATATTTATACAAATTTCTACTAATTTGTAAGAATTTCTACCAAATTTGTAGTATTTCTACAAATTTCTAATAATTTCTACGAATGTCTACCAAATTTCTTCTAATTTTTAAGCATTTCTACCATATTTCTACAAATTTCTACTAATTTGTAAGAATTTCTACCAAATTTCCACAAATTTCTACTAATTTTTGAAGCATTTGTACTAATAGTAATGTACTAAAAACTATACTAAATGTATACAAAATTATACTAAGCACTTATACTAAATAAGTCTTAAGCATTTCTACAAACTTCTACCAATTTTCAAATCATTTATAATAAAACATAGTAATTTCTATAAAACATAGTAATTTCTAAAAGTTATACAAAATGTATACAAAATTATACTTAGCATCTGAACTAAATTATACTGATTTTCTATTAATTATAGTAATTTCCTACTATTTTTTCAACTAATAATAGTAATTTCCTACTGATTTCTACTAATCATACTGATTTTCTAACTAAAAAATAAATAAAGGGCCCTTGCATGGCCCTGCCATACGCGTGGAGAGGGCCGGGGGTCGCGACGGGGGTGGTGCCATATGTCGACGGGACGGTGGGCGGCAGGGGTCGGAGCGGAGGGCGACGGCGGCCAGGGCGGTACGGCCCAGCGGCAGTGGGGATGGAAGCGGCGCGAACGATGGAGGCGACAGCGACAGAGAGGCGGCAGCGAGAAGGCATCGCGGAGGGAGGCGGCGACGAGGGGGCGTGATGGAGTCGGCGGCGATGAGGTGGTGCGACGGAGGAGGCAGATCTTGGAGAGTGGTCAAAATTTCGCTAAGTGTTGAAGGGTGGAGGGGGGAGAAGACGACTGTTACCTTTATTCCCCCCTATCCCGGTTGCAAATTGCAACCGGGACTAAAGGGTCCTTTTGTCTCGGGTGCCAATTGCAACTAGGACAAAAGGCCCCCCCTTTAATCCCGGTTGCAATTTACAACCGGGACAAAAGGGTACAACCGGGACTAAAGGGTACGTTCGCGTGGGAGGCGAAAATTACCCTTTTGTCCCGGTTGCAAATTGCATCAGCAACAAAAAGGTCCGTTTTCTATTTTTCGTCTCTCGCCTATTTTTTGGAAATAGATTTTATATATGCTTTCACTAGATTTTAGGAAGGAAAAAATAAGAACTTTACAAATTTCGAACATGAAAAAATATATTAAATTAGCAAGTATATTTACAATAAGTTTGAATGAGTCATTAATTCTATACTAGTTCTTTTAGTTTCTAAATAATTATTTTTCTACATCACTATCATCAAGAAATTATTCAATTAAATAATTTCAATGCGTGAAAAATTCAATTGATGTATGTGGTTAACATTGTTCATATTGATCAAATAATCTTCACTTCAACTAATTTAAACACAAATTTATATGTGTTTTGAATTGGTTTTGTTAAGGAAAAAATAAAAAATTTACATATTTCAAACATGCAAAAATATTTTAAAAAACATATTTCGAATAATTCTTCACCTCAAGTAATTTAAACACACATGAAATCATAGATACGTTAAATTAAAAATTGTATCAAGTAGTACATGAAATTATAGAACTTTACAATGTAACTTTACATACAGGTGAAGCATATTTAGTGCATTACAATGTAACGTTAAAAAACTTCTTCTTCACAAAAGTTCCTTGGTCATGATCGCGGCGTAAGTACAGAGCCTCTTCGTTGGCTAGCATGATTCTTGGGTCAACTTCAACAGTGAATGGAATCGAGCCATCAAACTGATCGTAATCATCTGATTGGTCTGTTTTGTTCTTGACTCCCACGATTTTTCTTTTACCTGGAAGCACTATGTGGCGTTTTGGCTTCCATGGCTCTTCTAAATTTTTCTTTGGTTTGCTAGACATGTCCATCACATAGAAAACCTGATGCACATCATTGGCAAGTATGATGGTTCATCATTATATCCAATCTTTGTTAGGTCCACTTTTGTCATTCCATACTAATCTTTGGTTACGCCAGTTAGCTTCACCCATTGGCAATGAAATAGAGGGATGTTCAGCAGTCCGTATTCGAGTTCCCATATCTCCTTTATGAAACCATAATACGAGTCCTTGCTACTGTTGTTGTCTATGGCATCTATGCGGACACCACTATTTGTATTCGTGCTTTTCTGGTCTTGGACTCTCGTGTAAAATGTATAACCATTTATCTTGTAGCCTTGGAATTTCACGATTGTGCTAGAAGGTTCCCTGGCTAACCAAGCGAGTTGTGGATGAATCTCAGAGTTACACATAAGGTGTTAATGCAATCAAGAGGGAAAAGTATCCATGTGATAATGTATAATCCAAGCATCGGATTTCATCGGGTGTTCGGAAACTAGCATCTGTTCGAACAAAGTATCATTGCTCAAACTTGTTTTCCTTCCAAGAGTGCCCATTCCCCGCAGCCTCCCCTCGTGGCATGAAGTTGGAACCTCAATCAAATTAATTAAGTCAGTAAAATCAACACAAACCTCAATGACCTCCTCTGGTCCATATCCCTTGGTGATGCTTCCTTCTGGACAGGCACGATTAAGAACATAGTTTTTTAGGACTGACATGAACCTCTCAAAAGGCCACATATTGTGCAGGAATACTAGACCAAGAATAGTCATCTCTTTTACTAGGTGAACCAGGAGGTGCATCATAATATTGAAGAAGGATGGTGGAAATACCAACTCAAAGTTGACAAGACATTGCACCACATCGTTTTGTAACTTTATTAGCATGGTTGGATCGATTACCTTCGGCAAAATCACATTGACAAACATGCATAGCTTTACGAGCAGTAATCGAATATTCTCTAGTATAATACCCCTTAGTGCAACCGGAAGCAACTGAGTCATCAACATGTGGCAGTCATGGGCCTTGAGATTTGTGAACTTTTTTCTTTCATATTTATGATTCCCTTTATATTCGAGGAGTACACAGATAGGACCTTGATACTATTCAGGCATTCAAACATGCTATCCTTCTCTTCCTTGCTGAGAGTGTAACTAGCAAGACGTAAGTAGTGCTATCCATTATCTGTCTTTTCCGGATGTAGGTCATCTCGTTGCCCCATACGTTTCAGGTCCTGTCGTGCTTCCAATGTATCTTTTGAGCTCCCATAAACACCCATGAATCCTAGCACGTTCAAGCAAAGATTTTTCATCAGGTGCATCACGTCTATTGCGTTGCGGACCTCTATGATTTCCTAATAAGGTAGCTCCCAAAATATTGACTTATTATTCCACATGGTTGCACGTCCATTATCGTCGTTCGGAACAGGTTCGCTACCAAGATCCTTTCCAAAGACTACCCTTACATCCTTTATCATCTCAAAAACACACTTTCCATTATGGTGTGCAGGTTTTTTATGATTGTCTGCCGCCCCTTTGAAATGCATCCCTCTCTTTCTCATCGGGTGGTTAGCAGGGGGAAATCGACGATGGCCCATACAGATGACCTTCTTATAATGCTTCAAATACATGCTATCTGTGTCATCTAAATAGTGGGTGCAGGCCCGATATCCCTTGTTTGTCTGTTCCACAAGGTTACTCAGTGCAGACCAATCATTGATGGTTATGAACAACAATGCTCGTAGGTTAAAGCTCTCCTATTTATCCTCATCCTACACACGTACACCTTCTTCCTTCAAAAGCAGTAAAAATTCATCAACCAACGATGTTAGGTACATGTCAATGTTGTTGCTGGGTTGTTTTAGGCCTTGGATAAGCATCAACATCATAATGAACTTCCGCTTCATGCACAACCAAGGAGGAAGGTTGAACATACATAGGGTCATAGGCCAAGTACTATGACCACTACTCAACTCACCGAATGGATTGAATCCATCAGTACTTAAACCAAATCTTATGTTCCTTGCATCACTTTCAAAGTTCAGGAATGCTCTATCAATTGATCTCCATAGGGCCCCATCCGTGGGGTGTCTTAGCATTTCATCTTGCTTACGTTCTTCTTCGTGCCATCGCATCAACTTAGCATTCGCCTTGTATCTGAACAAACACTTCAAGTATGGTATTATAGGGAAATACCACATCACCTTCGCGGGAACTCTCTTCTTGGAAGGCTGCCCCTCAACATCACCAGGATCATCTCGCTTGATCTTATATCGTAGCGCTCCGCACACAGGACAAGCATCCAATTTCTCATATTCATCACCATGATAGAGGATACAGTTATTAGGACATGCATGTATCTTCTGAACCTCCAATCCTAGAGGGCAAACAATCTGTTTAGCTTCATATATTGTCGACGACAATTCATTATTCTCGGGAAGAATCTTCTTGATAATTTTCAACATCCCCTGAAATGCCTGATTGGACACACCATTTTTAGCCTTCCATTGCATAAATTCTAGTGTGGTACCTAGTTTTTATGGCCTTGCTTGCAACCTTGGTACAACAATTTTTGTAATCATTAATCATGCGCTGCAACTTTTCTTATTCCTTCACGGTTTTGCAATCTCTATGTGCATCCCGTAGCACCTAACCAAGATCATTAGTAGGGCCATCTTCTGGAAACTCATCTTCATCAGCCTTGCCCATTGTAGTATCTGCAAAAGCTTCGCCTGCAGCCCAGTTCGGAATGTTGTTATCATCCTCCTCTTCTTCGCCGTCTTCCATTACAACCCCTCTTTCACCGTGCTTGGTCCAAACCAAATAGTTAGGCATGAAACCGTATCTAAACAAGTGGCTGTGAATAGGCCTCCAGGAAGCCTATGAATAGTCCTTCTTGTTACTGCATTGGAAGCATGGACAACATATGAACCCATTCTCTGGCTTGTTCGCTTTGACCACTTTGAGAAAATAATGCAAGCCATCAACAAACTACTTGCTCCGTCTGTCCGTGTTATACATCCATTGCAGGTCCATCTGCATCGTATTACGCATGAAAATGGATTACGCATGAATTTGGATTATGCATTTTTTCCTTTTTTTTTCTTTCTGTTGTACACAGCTAATTTTAATATGATTTTTAGCTTGCACGTCTCTAATATCTTGCCAACGTTATAAATATTAGGTTGTATGGTAGTTGTTTTTTTTTGTATCAAGTCAAATATATTATTTTTTCATCCTTCAATGAGTACAAATATTAGGTTCTCTTGTTGCGAATAAGTGTGTGATTTTCGTTTCACATCAAAATTCATCTTTACGTGCCTATTGATGGTTATTTGATATGCTTTACAACCTATCTACATGCTATTCATGATTGAAAGCATGTCAAACTTTGTAGTGCAAATGATACTAAAAGTTTAGATATAGATAGAAATACACATATTTAAATTTCAGATCCAAATAACATGATACACTACGACAAACCATCCACTGAGTACTATCTAGGAGGACTTTAAGCATCCTTGGGCAGCGAAGATGAAGGTTTCACTGACCCAGCCTCATCCTGTGGTTTATTTGTACCTCCTACAATAGTAGTACTAAGTGGATGTGAAACACCCAGGACTGGCGGTGAAGGATAACGACCACCAAAAGGAGGTTCCTGACCCACCGCAACAGCATCTTCATGATATTTTTGCAAATAACGAAGCATTGCTTTCTCCCACGTGCTCCTTTTCTTCAGCTTATCATGAGGGCCAACTATGGTTTTCCCCTTGCTGTGAGAGGAACAACGATTGCCCCCACCATCACCACTACCTCCAGCAGCAGAAGCCATCTCTATGTACAAAAATTCATACCTTAGCACTGTTTGCATACACACATCCTCTCCATTCTCCTTTATTCTAACCGACTCATTTTTCTTCCTCTCTAAAGCATAAAACAAAGCATAACAACAATAAATGAAAGGAGAATGAAGTAGCTAACCTTCACAACACTTTGGATGAGTGAAATTCCCATGGAAATGAGGAAAAAAATTCGGGCAGCACCTCCCCTAGGCTTGCTTCAGCGCCATGGAGAGGAGGATGAAGCTCTCTGTCTTGTGGAGTGGAGTGGCTCAGGCTGAAGGAGGAAGAAGAGGCCTCTGTCTTGCGAATTTATAGGGTAGGAGTTTTTGTCTCGGTTAGAAATTCCAATCAGGACAAAAAACACCTTTTGTCCCGGTTGGGAGTTTACTTCCGGTTGGAAACACCAACCGGTACAAAAGGGGGACCCCTTTTGTACCGGTTGGAATTACCAACCAGGAGTAAACCATAAAGGGGGGGCCGTCAGTGGTAAAAAAAACTAGCCGTTACAACCGGAACTATAGGAAGGGCTTTAGTCCCGGTTGTTATTTACAACTGAGACTAAAGCTTCCCCCCCCCCCAATTCAACCTACCGTGGCGCGTCACCTTTAGTCACGGGCCAACTTTAAATTGGGACAAAAGAGGCGTATGGAAGGTGAGTTCTCTACCAGTGTACCCCCTCCCCCCCCCCACACACACATAAATTTTTTTGGCCCAAAAACCAAGTTGAGAGATATGGGTACCCCATGGGTCCCCACCGACCAGGATACTAGCCAATCTTGACAAGTGAGCCCACGGCGACCAAAACGTGTGGGCCAAGGATATGAAGATACTTGGAGCACAAGTCAAGGAGGCTGGGTGATTCAAATCAGCCCGGATATTGCAAGATACTTGTTGTAATCTGACTCAGATTGCTTTCCATGTAATAATCGACTAGGATTAGATTCAAATTGACTTGTAACCCTAGGTCGTCAGCCTATATAAGGCGGCCAAGGGCGCCTCCCAAGGGCAACCAATCCCATCGAATCTCAACCACACCAGCAATACAATCCAGCAAAACATAGGACATAGGGTATTACTCTCTGGAGACCCAAACCTGTCTAAACCTTCGTGTTCTCGTGATCACCTTTGAGTTCTTGGTCTCGAGATCCTCTCTTCCTACAAATCAACCATTTGGGTAACCCCCTAGTGGACTGTCGGGCTACTAAATCCGATAGTTGTTGTGCCAGGTACGGGTGATTGTAAGATCCTCCCCAGTGAGCTCGATGGCATCTCGCCCCAGCGTCATCTTCCCCAAGAGCATAAAGGATGCCCTTGCCAACCCGATTAAGCTTCACTTTGGGACCATGCCGGTGGATCCCGATTCCGCCGCTTCCTTCATCGACTCAGGGTCCATCGCCAGCTCGGCGTCCGTTGGATCTGCCCCAGCAGAACAAGACCTCCACCCGAAGACCTTTGTGCCGCTCGCCCAATAGATCGGCGACCTCTCCCTCTCTGAGGAATATGGGTACCCCATGGGTCCCTACCGACTAGGATACTTGCCGGACCTGACAAGTGGGCCCGCCCAACCAGGGTATGCGGGCCAAGGACATGAAGTTACTTGGAGTACACGCCAAGGAGGCTGGACGATTCAAATCAGCCTGGATATCATGGAACGGGTATTGTAGTCCGACTCAGATTACCTTCCATGTACCTACCAAGTAGATTAGATTCAAACTAACTTGTAACCCTTGGTCGTCAGCCTATATAAGGTGGCCATGGGAGCCTCCCGAGAGCATCAAAATTCTCAAGCAATACAAGCCACCAAGCATACAAGACATAGGGTGTTACTCTCCGGAGGTCCGAACCTGTCTAAAACCCTCGTGTCCCTTGTGTTCTCGCGATCACCTTCGAGTTCTTGGTTTCACAATCGCCTCCACCTAAAAATCGACCACTTGGGTAACCCCCTAGTGGACTGCCGGGCTTATAAATCCGACAGTTGGCACGCCAGGTATGGGTGATTGTGAGATCCTCCCTAGCGAGCTCGATGGCATCCCGTCCTAGCGTTGTTTTTCTTGAGATTATGAAGGACTACCTCACCAACCCGATCTAGCTCCCTTCAGGAGCATGCTAGTCGGCGGACTTCGACTCCACTTGCCTTCCGTCGACTCGGCACCCACCAACAGCTCAGCATCCATCGGATCTGCTTCGACGGAACAAGACCTCCACCTGAGGATCATCACGCCGCTTGCCCAGCAGGTCGACGATCTCTCTCTCTCTCTCTGAGAGGATTCCAAGCATCCTAGCTGCATCCCGCCCAGCCACGCCCTCCGACCTGATCTCATGGCTAAATTGCTAGGGATTCCCAACATCCTTGCTGCAACCCGTCCATCCACGCCCTCCGACCTGATCGCATGGCTAGATTGCTAAGGATTCCCAACATCCTTGCTGCAACCTGCCCACCCACACCCTCCGACCTGATTGTGGGGCTAGATCACATCAGCAACACCATTGCTGAGTGCATCAACCTCTCCAAGATAGCGCTATGCCCAACAAAGTCGGCGCAGGGTCCCTCCCGTGCCCCTTTGGTTTGAGAAACTCGGCTGCCGTGTTTTCTACGAAACTTGCACAGTCTGTTCAGATCCATTTTGAAGACCCACCTGGACCAGCCAATCCGTAGAACATCGAGCACCTGTGGTGCTTCTACCCTTAGAACTTAAAAGCTATGTATTCTCTTTTCCCTTTTTGTTGAATGAATAAAACCTCCGAGATTCTTTGCGTACCTACTTCCTTCTTGTCCCCTTGCCCGAGCTATTCCTAACGCTCGGGGATTGTCCGACCTGTTCGACAGACCACTCGCTTTCATGCTCAGGGGTTGTCCGACAGACCACTCGCTTTCAAGCTTGGGGGCTTCCCCCAGGCGCCGACCTCTGGGTCTCTCATCCTCCTCCTCCCCCTCTCAAGGCAATACGACTAACTTGTGTGGTCGGCATCCTAGCTCACGAAACCTAGACAACCTTGCGTTCACCCCTTCTACAAGCTTGAGATCCATTCTCAGCAGAATGCTGGTTTGGCAAGGCTAGGCACTTAGCGGCTACAGCCTCAGCTACACGCTGTCCCGTCGTATACACCAAGGAAGGGATGGAGCCCTTTTCTTTCCACGTATGTTAAATCAATTAGATCACTTGTCTTATCATACAATTTGATACACCGCAAGTTTTTTACAGGTCCCAACTCATTCGCTTCATCAACAACTGTCCGCCGACCACTTTGACCATCTGGACCCAACATCGGCTTCGTCAATAGCTATTCACCAACGACTGCCCGCTCAGGCGCGATGTTGACTCTCCAACTTGACCACGAATCAAGCTAAGTTTTATTTATAATTAAATATTTTACGGCTTTCGTATACCTACATACACCTCAGCTCCTCCATATCTTCGTGACTTTCGTTGACCGCCTCGGTTCCTCTGTGTCTCTATGACTTCGCTGACCACCTTGGTCGCACCTTGACTACCTATACAGCTTCGTCCGTCTACTACACGGGCGGTCGGGGGCTACACCCCACGGGTGCCCAGCTCATGCTCGTGCTTTTCCACACAATTCCGACTGCTTTGCGGTTTATCCGTCCCTCTTAATGGTTGCCAAAGTACTCGGGTAGCACATGCCTTAACCCATGAGGCCTGACTCTCATGTGTTGCTTCCTGCTAAGCACGCTCGAGTCCACTCGACAACACCCAAGCAGGGTCAGATGCTTAAACGTAACGGGCTAACTACTCGGGAAAATTACCTGGCCTACAAGAGCAGGATGTGCAAGAGTTTACTTCTTCAACGAATCAAACTTCCGAGTTATTCAATCATTAAATGTTCTACATTATGCTACATAATATTTTCATTGTCTTTTTATAGCTCAGAAACTACTGGGTGTGACTTCCGTGACTCAGCCGACCTCCCAGGCTTGGGGGCTGGGTGCGGGAGATGACTCGGCATGCTTCCCGTTGCCCGGTCGACCTCTCTAGCTCGGGGTGGGAGGTGACTTGACGTGCTTCCACGACTCAGCCGACCTCCCAAGCTCAGGGGCTATGTGCGCGAGGTGACTCAGCGTGCTTCCATGACTCATCCGGCTCCCAGGCTTGGGGGCTGGGCGCCACAAACGACTCAGCGTGCTTCCTGTTGCCCGGCCGACCTCTCTAGCTTGGGGTGGGAGGTGACTTGGCATGCTTCCGCAGCTCATCTAGCTCCCAAGCTCAGGGGCTGGGCACCACAGGCGACTTCACGTGCTTCTGCAGGTCCGGCTCACGCTCGGGGGTTGGGCGCCTATTTCAGGTTTGTGTGCCTCTATGGCTCCGCCAATCCTCGCACTCACGCTAGAGGGTTGGGCATCTATTTCAGATCGGCGTGCCTCCGTGGCTCTACCAGTCCTCGCACTCACGCTCAGGGGCTGGGTGCCTACTTCAGGTCGGCGTGCCTCCGTGGCTCCGCCGGTCCTTGCGCTCATGCTCGAAAGCTAGGGGCTCAGCTCAGGTCAGCATGCCTCCGTGGCTCCGCCAGTCTCGTACTGGAGGGTTGGGCGCCAATCTTAGGTCGGTGTGCCTCCGTGGCTCCGCCAGTCCTCGTACTCGGGGGTTGGGGACTTACTTCTAGTCGGCGTGCTTCCGTGGCTTCACCTATCCTTATGCTCGGGCACTAGGATCTGCTTTTGGGACCAATTATACTAATCACTTCAATACTCGGGGGCTACATCATATGGAGTGCATCTTGCGATGCCCTCCATGTCCTTCACTTCGACCTACTGGATGCCCAACATCCATCAGCTCGGCGCTCGACTTTGCTCTTCGCATATGGCTCTGCGTTCACTCAAATTTTCTTCTTTTTTGAGAACTGCACAGCCTCTCCGTCACTATGACACCATTGCAGCTTCAGCCGACCACATTCCAAGCCTCGCTACGATGTCCTCAGGTTCCTATTTGCCTACACATCGCTTGGGGGCTTGAGGGATATGGGTACCCCATGGGTCTCCACCAATCAGGATACTGGCCGGTTTTGACAAGTAGGCCGGCTCAACCAGAACATGCAGGCCAAGGACGTGAAGATACTTGGAGCACAAGTCAAGGAGGCCGGAAGATTCAAATCAGCCAGATATTGCGGGATACTTGTTGTAATCCAACTCAGATTGCTTTCCATGTAATAACCGACTAGGATTAGATTCAAACTGACTTGTAACCCTAAGTTGTCAGCCTGTATAAGGCGGCCAAGGGTGCCTCCCGAGGGCAACCAATCCCATCGAATCTCAACCATACCAGCAATACAATCCAGCAAAATACAGGATGTAGGGTATTACTCTCCGAACGCCCGAACTTGTATAAATCTTCGTGTTCTCGTGATCACCTTCGAGTTCTTGTCTTGTGATCCTTCCTGCCTAGAAATCAACCACTTGGGTAATCCCCTGGTGGACTGCCGGGCTACTAAATCCGACACAAGTCCTGAAGCCTTCCAGGCCCAAGCTGACACCAGACTATGGCAGCACAAGCGAACAACGAGCGATTCAGCTCTTGCGTGAGGCCGTGACCGTGAGGGGCATCCCACCACGCACCGCCTGGTGCTCCGGCCGCTGCCGCCACCCATTGCTCCGCTAGGGTAGGGCAACAGTCCGTCCGCCACCGGCCATCACCGCTGGTGCCCTGCCTTCTGCGCCAGCTGCCCAGCTGGAAGGAGGCAGCCACCGCCGGGTGCCGGCTGGAAGGAGGAAGCCAAGCAGGTGTTCATCAATCTTCTCCCTAATCTCCATTCAAGTTCCAATTTTCCATTCAATACATTAATTGAAATTTGTACTGCAATTTCATATTTGCAATTGGTAGTACAGAATGAGGAGTAGGACTTTGGCATCTTATTTCTCTTGGGTTACTGCCACACAACTGAATGGAGGAGGAACAGGAACCCCCTCCACTACCCTCAGCTCCCCAACAAGAAATCCCTGGATCTGCATTTGCTCCACCTCCATCTCAAGGTACAGGCCAAGAAACAGTTGGAACTGGAGTTAGTGCTACACAAACACAAACACAAACACAATTGAATCGATTTGATCCCCTTAACCTTGCACCTGCACAAGAGGAAACAATAACAAGGAACACTAGTGTGCCTGCTGCAGAGTTTAGACAGCCTCCTGTAGATCCAGGAACAGTAGGAATTGAGGAGGGAGGGGATTCTAATCATGTGCTTGATCCTAAAGATATTATTGTAGATCCTACCCTTTTAAAACCAATTGAGGAGATGCATCCAAACATTAGGGATGCCAAAAGGGAGTATGTCTTGATTTGTCCATGCCAGCCAATCGGTCATAAATATCCTGTAAGGAAAATCTATGGCCGCAATAGGAGATTTCATGATAAATGGTACACAGATCGTCCTTGGTTGGAATATAGTATTTCTAAGGATGCTGCATTTTGCTTCTATTGTTATCTCTTCAAACCCTTAAGAGTTGATAACTATGGTGTCAAAGCCTTCACGACAAATGGGTTTGTTAAGTGGAAGGATGGACCAAAGTTATTTGATGACCATGCCTTCACGACAAATTGGAAGGATGGATCCAGTTATTAGTTATTGAGATGCATTTCTTGTCTAGATCCAAAGAATTCCTTTGCCAATTATGACCGTGAGAAACTAATTGAACTTGCTAAGATTTATGATGCTGACTTCCCCCACTATGAGCTTTCTAGACTTCGGCCCCAACTTGATAATTTCATTGCTGATGTGAGAGCTGATCCTGATTTCACAAATTGTGTGGACCTTGGTGTTCTTGCTATAAAGATGGTTGCAAGTGATAGACACAACCTTTGCATTGGTTTATCGCCTCATTGAGTTGGCTTTGATTTTACCTGTTGCAACCGCCACAGTAGAAAGGCCATTCTCAGCTATGAAAATTATCAAGACAGAGTTGCGGAATAAGATGGGGGATGAGTGGCTGAATTATAGAATGTTATGTTATATTGAGCGAGAAGTATTTGCAAGCATAAAAATTGATTATATCTTACATCATTTTCAAGAACTAAAGTCTGGTTTGAAGAAGTTACCTAAACTGTCCAGTACTACTTGTTGTATGTTACATTCAAATTATCTAAGAAATCTTAGTTGATTAATTGATTTGTAATATATTTTATTTATATTTCCATCTTGTCTATTTTCAGGTGGTGCTGATGAGGAAATGGAAGATATGACTGTGAATGCACCAAATCATCACTAGGCATTTATTTTTGTATGTTCCCTAATCCCTACTGTTCTTGACTGTTGTATCGCACTAATAAACAGTTATTCAAGCTTCTTTACCAATTTGGACCCTTTACTGCACATTTGCTATTCGTGAACAAAAGTTGGGTCTGCCACTGCCAATGTCATATATCTGGCACTTTTGGCCGCTGAATTTTGGCCCTGGTCGTGAACAAAAGCTGGGTCCGCCACTGCCAATGGCACCACAAGCACCGTACGTATATAGCTCCTCACCCCAGCCATTTGATGTTGTCAAAGCATTTGGAGGATACATATTCACGTTTGAGAGTTGTTTTCACTAAAGAGCTAAGATTGAATTGAAGATTAAAACAATTAGTACAAGGCTTAATATTATGTATGGTAGGGCTGCCCCCCCCTCCCCCATAAAAAAAATACACTATGAAGCTGGTGTAGCTAATTTTCAAGCTTCACTAGCTCCGCTCCTAGGATGCTATAGTGCTGCTACAATAACAAAGGCGAAGCCTCCGGCTCTGGGATGCTATAGTGCTGCTACAATAACAAAGGCGATGCCCCTTAGGACCATGCCAAACGATGTGAGCTAGGTTTGCGTGGCTCTACCTTACAACATTTGTGCGCACCATTTTGTATCCCAGCAACATTACGAAATCTTACGACATTCCAATGTTTGTGGAGAGTCATGGCTAGTTTACCTACAAGGGAGGAGAGCTTTTCTTAGTGTTTTAGCCTTTTAGGTGAAGCTCTATTGAGGAGGTGGTAGGGATCAAGGAGTGGCCGAACTAGGGACACACTTGTACGTAGGGAAGTAACTTAGGCTATCGTTTGACTTCAGCCTAACCCTTAAGAGGGACTTCAAAGAAGACCGATGGAGAGCTTAAGCTGTCCAATATAATACCTTGGTAAAAGGTACTTATGCCGAGAGTTTGCACTCTCTACTCTACAGATTCTGAATTATTTATTGCACGTTACGTTGTACTTTTTCTTCACTAGAATTTCTTTGTGTAGTTTATTGTATTGGGACAAGGGGGCAAAGCTTATTTTATGGTAGAGATAAAAAGAAAACTAAAAGACATACAGAACCTACTTATTCACATCTAGATGAAACTTGTAGGTTTTATTTGTATATGCAGTTGAGCCTTAGTTTTTAGAACCCTAATTCAAACCCCTCCTACCTAAATTAAGGCAGAGGGAGTGTTACTGCGAGTCATTTACTTTGAAAGAAAGAAGAGCGTGGCAAGCACTTTTACCTAAAGCTTCTTGATCTAGGACAATCATTTCAACACCTTCAGAGCTCTTTTATTAGAGAGTATACATCTTCTACGGCTATCATTATCAATTACCCATGGCCTGTTCATTTATATCTAGTAGGTGCCTACTGCAGTGCAGTCCATGGCAGCTGCCTCGTCTCTATCTTAGCCTTCTCACATTCAAGAGCTAGATTCTTATTACGACCAGTGAGATCGTTAGGCCATGCTAGATCGTGTCATCAGTTGAAAGTGATAGGTGTTCGTTGTGATGGAATTTATTCTTGGGCATAGCTTTCTCCTAGGGGGAACGGATCGGAACAACATTAGCGGCCCGTTTATGAGATGGATCAGTATGTACTCCAGCTGCATACAATGCAAGCTTAGTTCGTGCAGTTGCAGTACAGGTGCTGCATCTGCATCGGCGTGTAATGGCAAGCTTAGATTACTTGACGATGTCCAACGGAACCATCAAACCTGTGTTCTGAAAACAGGACGTTTCCTTGCTCTCTTTTTATTTTATTTTCTCCCAGGACCCACGGACGAGTTGCGTTCTTCCGAGAACCTCGTGGGGCTGTTTGCGTCAGAGCATCTCGCTCAAGATACAGGTCATGAAAAAAAAGTGCGTGCTGGCTCTTCCACAATTAAGTCCGTTCCAGGAGTTGCGATCGTCCTCCTCGTCATCGCATCAAAATGTTGGTAACTGAATCTTTTGGTCACGTCGGAAATGATCGATCGTTGGTGGTCAATGTATTTGGTGCCTTGTAAGCAAAACTTTGTGTGTCACCCTGAAATGAGGGAGAAGCTAGGTTATACAAGAGCAATACCTCTCGGCTTGTAGCAGACGATTTCCTGCAGCTAGCGCCGCCTCCCATCCTGTCCACCGATGTACAACATCAACATGAAGTTGCCTTGGGATCACAGTCACATGTGACTCACGCGTACAGTAAACTAAAACGATTCTCTTAGTCGTCCTCTCGTGCCGTTAAATTTACTCTTAAAAACAAATATGCACTCTCTGTAGCTAAATCGCACCCAAGCAAATAAACAAGTTAATAACCCTCGTCAGAACACTGATCACATTTGTTGCACTACAATTAAACTTTCTATCTTTCACTGTGTCAGCTGAAACTTGTATTTAGACCTCGATCGATGCAAACAGCCACTACTGGAAACAGGAACTTTGCCGAGTGTAAAATTTTTGCCGAGTGCTTTCTGTCGGGCACTCGGCAAACACAACCTTTGCCGTGTATACTGGAAGGCACTCGGCATAAATAATACACTCGGCAAAACTGTGGTTTGCCGAGTGTCCCAAATAAGACACTCAGCAAACATCCACACAACACTCGGCAACAATTTGACACTCGGTAAATCGCCAGCACGTGGCCCGTGCGCCATCCGTTAGGGGAGTGGGCCGGCCGTTAGTACTTTGCCGAGTGCCTGACGCGGACACTCGGCAAAGAAACGGTTTGCCGAGTGCCACGTCCAGGCACTCGGCAAAGTAGAAAGTTTCCCAAGTGTTTATGTATAGGTACTCGGTAAAGACAAAACTTTTTTTCCACCTCTGCCCTCCACACTTTTTCTACTTCCCACATACGAAATTTGGTAATCCATCTCAAAAGTTGGTCTATTTTTTGGTCTGTTTGCTATTTTTAATGAATTGATAGCATTAATAGGAATTTGTTTATTTAAGTCAAATTTTAACTGCAAGTGATTGAAATAATGGATTAAAATTAGTGAAAAAATTATATTCATATTATTGAATCCGGATTGAGGTCATAACCAGGAAATGAAAAGAAATTTTGAACATTTTTTTAGAAAACACGACCACGAACGTGTGGTTGAATGGTTGTTAAATTCTAAAAACCCCAAACGAAGTCTGAAAATCACAAGATTTGTCAAGATGTCATGATATTATATGTGGAGGTTGTGGTAAAAAATTAAGAAGGTTTCGCCCAATTTCTGACATATGATGCTTACCAACCGACTCATCTCCCGAAAGAATTCATAGAAGCTAGAGAGGATCCAATAAGATTTGGAGTCCAAGTGACACTTGAATTGGGGTTTGACTTCAAAGCATTTTGTATAGGCAACATACAACATAGATTGGTTCATGTCAAATTTTGAAAATTTTTCGGATCCGTTTGATATTTTTTTATTGATTAAATGGAATTATAGATTTTTAATAGATATAAATTCAATTTGAGCTATAATTGCATGAAATAATGGAATAATATCAGTAGAAAAATCATATAACCATTGTTGAGTGAATTTCACACGGTTTTTCCCAACTATATTAGAAAAAGGTCAGTAAAACACGTTATTGAAAAAGTGTACATGAAATGTAAGTGTACTTTGCCGAGTGTCTAGAGAAAACACTCGGCAAAGGTAACCTTTTGCCGAGTGTTGCCGAGTGTTTTCTCTAGACACTCGGCAAAGTAGGTACACGGGGTCACTGGCAGGCGCGTGTTCCAATTGAATTTTTTTAAAAAAAATTATAACTTAACTTTGCCGAGTGCCCACGATGTGGTACTCAGCAAACCTTTTGACTTTGCCGAGTGACAGATCGCGGGCACTCGGCAAACCAACTGGCAGGCGCGTGTTTCGTTTGAAAATTTAAAAAAAAGTTGAAACTTCACTTTGCCGAGTGCCAGATCGCGGGCACTCGGCAAACAACCTGACTTAAGTCCCGCGACCTTCTGACTCGAACACTCAGATGCCCAAACTCGAAAACTTGCTGCCACCGCCGCCCGCCGCCCTCACCGCCCGCTGCCCTGCCCTCCGGCCCCGCCACCCCCGGCGCCCCTTGCCCCGCCCATTGCCGCCGCCCCGCGCCCCCGGCCCGCCCATTGCCCCTGGCGCCCCGCCCACCGGCCCCGCTGCCCCCAGCGCCCCTTGCCCCGCCTGTCGCCGCCGCCCCGACCCCGGCGCTCTGCGCCCCGCCCGTCGCCCCCGCCCCGGCCCCGCCGCCCTGCGCCCCGTCACTTGTGCAGGAATTGGATTAAGCTCAGTGGTGGTAGCCACAACCGCAAGGTCAACGGCATCATTGGTCTTTTGTGTAGGCTACACTTCCCTGGTCTAGTGGTCGTCGCCGGACAGGAGGTACCGGCCTACACGTGGGACCACTACGTTGCTGCCGCCGACGTCGGTGATCGTGACCACAGGATATTCGCGAAC
The DNA here is from genome assembly GCF_000263155.2 of Setaria italica. NCBI lineage: Eukaryota > Viridiplantae > Streptophyta > Magnoliopsida > Poales > Poaceae > Setaria > Setaria italica. The sequence continues at coordinate 7,236,615 of NC_028456.1, read as the reverse complement.
AAGGCGGAGCGGGTGAAGGCCGAGCTGTGGGTAAGTATTCGCAGCACTACATTGGTTAATACATCAGCTTCGCTGGACATTCTTGAAATAATAATTGTATGCAACGTGTCTATACGCAGGACCTCTATAGATGCCAGGCGGGATTCGAGGCTAGGGCGGCCTCCGTCACTAAACAAGCTGGCAAGAAGCTCGTTAAGGACATGCACTACGAGGCGCGTGTTCAGGCTATCATCGACTTCTATGCTAAATTCAGAAGGATGAAGGTCAAAAAAGAAGAGGCAAGGACAATGAACCTGACCAAGGAAGAATTCATAGCGGTACGTAAAGAAAGTTAATATTTACTATTTTTGAGATTAATTATGTTTAATTTCTTTTGTTATATGTCACACACTTGATGATGTAGGTGCCTCCGTGGTGGTGCCGATCCTATACCAGGTGCTGGGAATAAATGGTGGACGTGTGGTTGCAGACCGGGTGGTTGGAGAACCACCTTGCTTGTTGGGAGCGGCGTCTGCAGATGCCATATGCATCACACCATCAAGGCAGCTTGAGCCTTGATGAATACAAGGAAAAATGGGTACGCGAATCCATTTCTTTATTCTCACACCTAATACTGCATATTTTCTAATCCTTTTGCATTTTTGCCGCAGACGTCATCACATGATGGCCAGGAGTGCTCCCGGTTCAAGACATGGGTTATGTCCAAAAAGGGCAAGGCGACGGCAGACATCGACTTCAACCCGGAGGACCCGCCCGAGGCGTACAGCCATCCAAGCATCCACAGCCGCGTCACCGAGTACACATCAATGGCAAGGGAGGTTCATGAGCCAGAGTTCGATCCGAGCTCTCAGGATATTGATGCAGAAATTGTGATGAGGGTGGGAGGAGGCAAGAAGCATGGCCGGTATTGGATTGGAGATAGCGTGATCGACACTGCCAATACTCCCAGTCTCTCCCAGATCCGAGCAAGGAGCACGGACTCGAGCCCCGCGATACGGGCACGGCCTACCACTGCATAGTTATAGATGCAGGCTCTACAGGTTATTTCTGTTTGTTTAATCTTTCATTGATTTTTACGTACCTTTTGCTTTGCAATAAGATATTGGGATGAAATATTGTAGACCCAGGTGGAGGTAGAACGGAAGCGACGGGAGGACCTAGAGGCGAGGATCGAGGAGGATCGGCAGCTAGAAAGGCAGAGGACGGAGTCGATGTTCCAGTACATGCAGAGTGTTTTTCACAGTTTAGGTCAAACTCCACCACCTATGCCACCGAATCTATTCCCGCCACCTCCACCTCCTGCAGCAACTCCTGTGAGTCATTTCTCAACCTTACAATCAATCTAGAGTTAAAGTAGAAACTACAGGCACTAAAAAACTTACATTAGGAAAGTGACTAATGCAATCTCTTTAACTTTGTGTAGAATCAATCGGCGGCATCCAATGCAGAATCATCTTGGGGGCAGTGGCCACCTACACATCCTCCTCAGTGACTTGTTTGAACGGCTATTATGTTAAGCAAACTTGTGAATTACTTGTTTAGACTAGAACCTATATGTACTTCTGAATGTTATTTGTGTGCTTGTGATGCTTGTGATGCAATCTATATGCATGTGATGCAATTTATATGCCTGTGATGCTTCTGTGGTTGTTTTTGAGAGGGGTCCTTTATATGTAACGAATCTTTATACGTAACGAATCTGTTTTAACACTCGGCAAAGAGGCCATTTTCTATTATTTTGTGACTACTTTGCTGAGTGCTTCGACACAGCACTCGGCAAAGGCGCCATAAAAATCTGGTGGGAGCGACTTCTTTGCCGAGTGCCATGAGCAAGACACTTGGCAAACGTTGAATCTTCGCAGAGTGTCATGAGTGCGACACTCGGCAAACGTTGAATCTTCGCCGAGTGTCATGAGCACGACACTCGACAAACGTTGAATCTTCGCTGAGTGTCTTCCGTCTGGCACTCGGCTAGCGTGTGACTCCGTTAACGCCTTTTTGCCGAGTGTTTTGTTTTGCCGAGTATTTTTAGCACTCGGCAAAGCTTTTGCCGAGTGCACGACGTTTGACACTCGGCAAATACACTGTTTGCCGAGGAAAAGTTCGCCGAGTCCAGTTCGCCGAGTGTTATACTCGGCGTATTTGGGCCTTCACCGAGTGCCTGGGGCATTCGGCAAACGTCCTGTTTCCGGTAGTGAGCTCAATAAACACTGATCGAGAGTATGGCCCAACTACCAGAAATTACGACAACCTGGCTACAGTAGAGTAGTTCACGCACAGGACTGTTGGTGTGGTCGATCTTGCGCGTGCGGCAGACGTCGTCCTGCCATGGATCGGACGTGTGAACCCCGTCGCTGTCGTACGTCGGAGTTAACCTCGGAGCTACGTACGCATCACGACGCCGTAACTGATCGAGGCGGCCAAATTAAACAACCCAGCCTGACCTTCACGTAAAACCACGCGCGATCTATGGACTAGCCAGTACGTACCTTTCAGCAATGGTTCATATCCGTCTAGAACTCGAACGCCGATTGGCTCGCGCCCATCCTTGCAATCATCAACGCCTTGTCTCGACGTCGTCTCTCCTTGCAGTGTCAATAGCAGGAGCGAGAGGTCAGCTGTTCGAAACAGGACTAAACAAAAGAGAGATGGCTTGCATCAGTTTGAACGAACTGCACGCACGCACGCCACGGCGCCGTTAACAATCCGAGGCGAAAATGACACGATCAAATAAAACCAGCAGCCGAAGCAGTATAAAACACGAGCACAAACGATACGGAATTTTCCATCCATTATTGTACCCTTTGCAAGAACCCCCAAGAACAGCTGATAAGCATGTTTCGACCGGCAGCAATGCCAGGAGGGAGGAGGAGCAGCCGCAGCGCTGTGACGAGCTTGACGTTTCTGCTCTGCATGGGAGCAGCGGCCGTCCTTGTGGCAGCGCGGCCAGCTCCGGACGCGCCACATGCGGCGGCGGACAACGGCACGTGCCAGTCCAGGGTGGAGCCGTTCGGGTACAAGTGCGAGGAACACACCGTAAGCGAAACCATACGTTAACTTCAGCTTGTTTGGGAGGAGGGGTTAAATTTAGCACTCCATTCGAGACGGTTAAATTTTAGCCCTGAGATGTTTAGGTGGAAGGCTAAACTTTAGCACCTGTATTAACAAAAGACCTATTTACCTCTGCTTTCTCTCCTCTCCTTTACCCCTCCTCCACTTCTTCCTGCATCCCCAGTTCGATTGCAGCACCCCATTCGCCACCGAAGAGCTCCACGCCGTCGTACCCCTGGCCGCCTTAGGGATCCACCTGATTTACATGCCTCTATCGACACTTGCCACATTTCCTCCCTCGTCCGCAGGCTAGCAACTAAACTTTCCCCCAGCTACAGCACCTCTCCTTCCGCTGGACTCCTTAGGCCCACAACTTGTCATCGATTCGTAGGGGTCGACGTCGTCTGGAGGAGGCAGCTCGTCGATTCGAGGCAACAGCGCGTCAACCCATGCGGTGCATCATCGATTTGGGGCAGCAACTCCTCAATTTGAGTGGCGTATCCGGACTCCGGCTACTTGTCGATCGATAGATCGGGTGCCGCAGCACGCGGGACCCTGGTGAGCGGTCCGTGTGGCAGTCGGACTCCCCTAGCACGACCCACCAGCCGTCGAGCCCAATGCGCAAGACAACGGCGACGAGCATCCGGCGGCACTAGTAGCGCGGGGGCGGGGCCTCGCGGACAGCGACACGGGCATTGAGCTTCCCCTGCGGCTGGCCGGAGGGCCGCTTCAGGCGGATCGTGCGGGAGACCGGCGGAGGGTGGCGGGGCAGCAGGAGGCTGGTGGAGGGTGGGGGGCAGCGGGAGACCGGCGGAGGGCGTGGGGTAGCAGGAGACGCGAAGGAGAGAGAGGGGGTGTGGGAGGGGCAAGTGGAGGAATTTTGGATAAGGGGACCACTTTTAGCCTCTTTAGTCCATTTTAGCACCCTTTGAAGGGGCTAAAGGATTTGGGGAGGCTAAAGTTTAGCACCCCTGTTTAAATTTGATTAAAGGAGGAGCTAAAGTTTAGCCCCCTTCCCAAACACCCCCATCATGTCGGAGCAGTGTGTTGCTCTGTACAAATGTTCTTTTAAGAAGCTTATAACTGTTTTCACAATATTAACTGTTTCCCATGGACATATTAGGAATTACTACTGTACTATACAGTGTGTTGAGCCACTGTTAATTAGTAAAAGCGCGCAGGTGACCACCGCGGACGGGTACATCCTGAGCTTGCAGCGGATCCCGGGCGGCCGCGGCGGCTCCGGCCAATCGCCGGCCGGTAAGATCCCGGTGCTGTTGCAGCACGGGCTCTTCATGGTAAAAACTCCATTTAATTTGGTGGTGCTAATTTTGGGTAAAAACGTTTCAGCAGTAGAAACTGAAGCAGCAAAACGTTGTGACCGTACAAAATGAGATTGCAGTTTGCTTTCTTTTTTTTTAAAAAAAAAGAGATTTCAATTATGGCGCGCAGGACGGCGTGACGTGGCTGATGAACTCCCCCAGCGAGTCCCTGGGCTACATCCTGGCGGACGGCGGCTACGACGTGTGGATCGCCAACAGCCGCGGCACCGTCTACAGCCGCGGCCACACCACGCTATCCTCCACCGACCCGGTGCGTGCGTCGTCGTCCCTGCTCCTCCGTCTATTGCGCCGCGCGCGCGTGATCTTTGGCAAGGATCACTAGGTCCTAATAGTGATCCGTGCAACGGCGCCTGCAGGCGTACTGGGACTGGTCGTGGGACGAGCTCGCCGGTGACGACCTGCCGGCGGTGGTGCAGTACGTGTACGCGCAGTCCGGCCAGCAGAGGATGCACTACGTCGGCCACTCGCTAGGGACCCTCATCGCGTTCGCGGCGCTCAGCGAGCGGCAGCAGCTCGGGATGCTGCGGTCGGCGGGCCTGCTCAGCCCCATCGCCTACCTCGACAAGGTCTCCTCGCCGCTCGCGCGGGCGGCCGCCGACGTCTTCCTCGGCGAGGTACGTAAGCTTAAGGCTGACTGGGAAGGATCAAGTCAACTGACTACGTATGCATTCTTTATTGTGTGTTTATTTTCCTGTCGCTTGCTGCAGGCTCTGTACTGGCTAGGGCTGAATGAGTTCGACCCGACAGGGTAATGGTCCTTAATTTTCACGCTGCTAATAACTTCTCATGGTTGATTGCTCAGATGGACACAAATTTCCTTCAGAGAGTTAATTAAAGTCATTTGCTGTCAGATGCAAGAGTATTCACCGTAAAATTGTTTGCTTTCATCAGGGAAACTGTTCACAAACTAGTGACTGACATATGCTCCCAACCAGGGATCAATTGCTACAATCTGATGTCAGTGTTCACAGGTAAACGGCGATAGGCGAGCCATCCGATTCTTTTTTGCCTTCCGATTGACCATACAGCTCAGACACTTCGCTTTTTTTTTAAAAAAATAATAATACATTGGGGCAGGTGACAATTGCTGCCTCGACAACTCCTCTGTCCAGGTGTTCCTTGCCCATGAGCCACAAGCTTCGGCAACCAAGAACATGGTCCATCTGGCTCAAAGTGAGTGCTAACTCCCAAGTCTAGCAAGCATCTATTTGAGAGAAGTCATCACAGTTCAATTTACTCACCAAGTGTAACTCCACAACCAAACAGTGATCCGCCGGGGGACGATCGCCAAGTACGACTACGGCAACGCAGCGGACAACACGAAGCACTACGGGCAGGCGACGCCGCCGGCCTACGACGTGTCGGCAATCCCCGACGACTTCCCGCTCTTCCTAAGCTACGGCGGCAGAGACAGCCTCTCGGACGTGCTGGACGTCGGCCACCTGATCCATCAGGCGCTCAAGTCGCACGATGGCGACAAGCTCACCGTCCAGTACCTGGACAACTACGCGCACGCCGACTTCGTCATGGCCGGCAACGCCCGGGAGAGGGTCTACGCGCCTCTCATGGCCTTCTTCAAGCTGCAGGAAAAATGACGGCGGGCGTGATTGTCACTACGGTAGCATTGTAAATGATGTGATCGGGAATGTGCAGAATGTAACCATGGAGATGTTTGAATGTCCATATGGTTGTACGCCATGTAATTTCTTCACAACCAAAATTCAAACGGTTACCACAAAGTTGGATCTGGGTAATGGCTTAGTGTGTACGGTGGCTGTAAGAGGACGAAGGGAAGGCAAAAAACATTCTATACCACTTTGATGAATTAATATGCAACGGGAAGACAGCACAGATTATCGTTGCAGTGCTATTCCCTATTGAAGTTCCATTCACAATGGAATTCCTCCAGTTAAGTTCCATCCCAATGCAATCTAGATATGCTTCACCTTCCGATAGTCGCATGCAATTTAATACTACATTTTCTTACTACCATTTCTTTTCATAGGCATTTCAGAAGAAATTTAACGAGTCACCAAAATTTTAATAGGTTCCATGACTTCCTGTCTTTTTTGGGGGACAAGTTTTTAACAAGATTTTGTTCAACCCATGACCCAAATCAAGAATCGTACAAAAATCTCACATATCGTAGACGATGGCTCATACGACAAAGCAAGAAAACTCACATTCCAATAAACACCTAAAAAATGCACAAAAAGACTATCTGAAAAGCCAAACAGTAGAAGGCGCTCTTAAGCAAAGATGAATATGAAAGAAGGCACACAGCAAAACATTCAGCATGAGGGTTTTCCTTCTCCAGCCGTTATTTCAGACATTTGGGACGGCGCGCAGGGTGGCCATCACCTCACATGTCTGAGGTCTGTATTTACAATTATGGATGGATAACAAATGCTGTTATTTGTTTTAGGACTTACACCTAAGCTACTTTGTGCCAGTGGTGTGCATGATTTCCGTCAGTTCTGCAAACACCATGAATTATATGTCCTACCCTATCAGTAAAACTGTCAAAGGATCTGTATCATCAGCACAGAAATATCATCACAGCATTTCGCAAAAAGACCCTGCAAATTTATAGAAGATAGTATCAAATATGCAAGTTTCTGAAAGAGCAATTGCAGACAAAGTGTCCTTTTTCAAACCTTTAGGATCACTGCCTAAAGCAAAATCAAGCACTGTTCAGTTGAGGTCAACCATATCACTTAATCAGTGACGTCTTTTTTGGTAAAATGAATATCCAACAAGAGCAGACAGTAATATAGTCCACAAAACCTGCATAAGAAAAGTAACTGGATCACCAGTTGAATTACGAATTTGCATAATATTAAATTTATCTAACATATATCATTTTACCAATGATGCTGTATATAAAATTACCAAAGCTCAAGTCAGTTGATTGTATGATGGAACTAAATTTCAACATATGGACAGTAGCGCTCAAGATATAGAAAATTACCATATTTATTGTATTCCATCTCTCAAGCTTCCTTATCCTGGATTGCATATCATCAAGAACACTATCTGTAGAAGAAATTTCTCGCATAGGTGAAGATGAATCTGAACTGAAGCTCCCTCCCTGTATTATGATCATTCCAATATATGAGAATAAGTAGACAGAAATCCATGACTTTTATCAGACAAACAGTTGTTCAAGAGCTAAATAGCCCTTGCACATTTTAAAGGCCCAGATGAGGCCATCAATTTACCCTGTTATACATGTAAAAAGAGAAATCAAATTGAGTTTTCTGCTATCATTTAGTTGTTGAAGAGCTAAATAGCCTTGTACTCCATTTTAGAGGTCCAGATGAGGCCGCCCATTAAGTAATAATATATACACTAAAGAGGAGAAATAGAGTTGAGCTGTCTGCTATTTTCTCAGTTGGGACCAGTGCAATAAATAGTGTTAATAGCACCCGCAATAGCACTAGTGGACCCCTACCGCTACAAGGCAGCAGACCTAAGATTGCAAGTTTGGACTTAGCGGATACTATTGTGCTTAGCACCAGCTATTGTGGGTCGCTATTGCTAAAGTTGGGCTGCTATTCGCTATGTTGATGATTAAAGTGACAATGAAGATGTTCCAAATGGCAATAAAAATGTTGAGAATGATAGTTTAGGCGATGATGGGATGACAAATAATGTTCTACTTCACTGACATGAGAATTTAATGTTAATAGTATTTATCCATGCATCTTTTTTTATCTGTTTATTTATGCTTCTTTCTGACTATTGTACCGTGAATTTAATTACTAACTCAAAAACTTTTATTTTTTTTAAAGAAACTTGTTAGTATCTCTATATGCTTCAAAATTTTGACTATTTTTTGAATTCCGATATTAGGACTTACTACCCGCGATCCACTACCCAGGGATTAATCTGCTACTAGACCGCTATACACTATTTATTACCTTGGTTGACACTATGGTTTCAGCTTCCAAGAACTGGCAGGAAATATCTGATTCCTGGTCAAACCGGTCATTTGCAGGATACTAAATTGAGACTAATTTTTATCTGAAATTTGTAACAGAATGACAATGATGAATTAAGGATTCCAGCCAAGATGCCTATAATCAAACTGTGCTGCTTCCAGCAAAACTGGTAGGGGGCAGAAAACCAGCCAATTCTATGCCTTAGAAATGAGACCCTTCCAGCAGTAATAACTACTCCCTCTGTTCCAAAATGTAGGTCGTTTTGGGTTATCTAGATGCATAAGTTTTGTTATGCACCTAAATATAAGATTATGTCTAGATACATAGCAAAATTTATGCATCTAGAAATGCGAAAACGACCTACATTTTGAAACTGGGGGAGTAGATAGAATGCTACATTAATTTAAACAACAAAAAGACATGCTCAATAATATAGGCTAAACAAGAGGACCACAGTATTATCTGTTTGTAAAGCATATTCAAAAGGCCCAAAATGAAGTGATCTGACACTTCAACAAACGTGCCTCATTTATCATATATGGTACAAAATTACCATAAAGAACATTTTACTCGAAGAAAATTGCATAGGAGCTCCCTAGATTTGTTCAACTTACGAATTCATAGAGAGTAGTTAGGTCCCCCCAAACTTAATTCCTCAAGTATACTTAACTTTCAGACAGGGAAACATGTTTTTTGTCTGAAACGTCAAGTAAACTTGACTGGAGGTGATGGGAGTAGTAGTATAATCCGACACGAAAATCTAAAATTTGTGGGAATTTTTTCTTACAAATTGGATTTATTTCGTACATTTATCGATGAGAAAATCTGGGGGTCAGAATTCCTTACAATTTGAAAATGTGAAATGAAATTTCAATAAAATAAAAAAGAAGTCTTCATGTCCCGTTATCAAGGGCCTCGTTTAAAAAAAATACGCCGTCTGGGAGCTTTACCAGGACTCACTAGAAAAACGCCTAAATCCAGAAGTAATCAGAAAAAGAAATTCCATTCTGGGAAAAAAGAGCAATATCGTATTCATCTTCAAGAAAAACAGAGATTGCGTTTTCATTATGGTCTGACAGAACGCCAAGAGCTCCAATTCTTTTTTCTAATAACGTTCCTCGTATGTTAATTGAAACAATATGGTAGCTTAGTGCAGACAATATTATTACTGCCCTCGTGAATAGCATCAAGAAAGGTTCCTAGCATGTTGTACAAAAAAATGTGCATACGTAGAAATCTATAGCAAACATACCTGTGACTGGATGAACTCAACCAGCTCCTGCAGCCTTGCAGCTTGCTGATTGTGAATACCAACAGAAACATTATCATCAGCTGGTAAGCTCTCCAAAATGATTTGAAGATAGCTCTGCATAGCAGCAAGGAACCATGAAACTGAATAAATACAGGAAATAAGTTATGTATATGCCTATGCTTCTCATGGATTGACTCAGGACTCCCAAGTCCTAACCAAACCTTTGTTGTGTATGAACCATCCAAGCTTAGTGCAGAACCAGCAGAGGAAACTATGTCTTTATTTGTCCCTTTAATTTGTAGATATGGAGTTGCCACACCTTGTAGATGGTCAACTTCTATTAAAATCTTCAATGGAGTGAAAAATGCATCAGAATATACTTGGTACTTAAACCAATGTAATTTGAACAGATACAACTGATCCTGCTTCCATCATAATATTTCACATAATGCTATATAAAATACCAGATGAGATGAGCATTGCTTTAGGTATGTAAAGTTACTTATTAAGTAGTTTCAAAGCACAAAATGTGAGATAGGTGCCAGATTCATATGTTCATTCATAATGGTTGTGAGGTACAGGAGATGCAGCAGTCCCTCCCAAGTAACAAGATTGCTCATCTACAGTATGTGTGCTTAATCATGCATAGCACAACAATTATCCCAAAGGATCATTAATCACTGTACAAGCATGTCATAAGACACAATTGCACTGGATTAGGCAGATTTTTACAAGAACAAAAATGATAAAGACTTTGGTCCCATTTGCGATAGGCTAGATGCAAGTTTGGCTCCTTAAAAAAGAAGAGCAACAGTTCTTAAAGAAGATAACAACCTTTCCATCTTGGTAAATGACAGCTGAAGCTTCAATATATGCAACAGCTTGGTAACTACAAAACAGGAACTGAAATAAATTAGTACATTGTAATAGTCGAAGGAATTTCTGAGAGGCTCAAATAATTTAGGAAATATATAGATGGCTTTTGCATATCAACCGAAAATTTACTAGAATACAATCCCAATTTTTTGTTTTATATAGCTCTTCTAGTAATAGCATAGTTCGCAAACTGTCTTAAGTTCAGGTGCACCATTAATTGAACATTCATACTGTTCTTTGGCAATAGTGCCATCATGTGACATCTTACACAGCATCCCACTCGAATGGTACATACTAAAATGGCAACTAAGTGCAACAAGAGACACATTAGTCACAACTCAAGATTTTTTTGTGCGTGTTTGTGTGACGTATGAGTTTCTAAAACTCTTCTTACCGCAGTTCTCCTGTGCATTTGAGGGAAAAAAACTAAAAGTTTGATGTTTACACCTTTGCACCAGCACTTAAATCAAGGAATGCCCAGTACATTTTTTCTTGAAACATGATAAAAGATAGATAATATCAAACAAAGCACCACTTACCCAAGCTTAAGAAGCCCTGCAACAGTGCTGGCACTGATATCAAAATCAACCTTTGGCTGAATAATAAAATTTCCTTCCCTTATAGGCTAGCATATATTGAAGGGAAAAGAAAGGGCAACATGTTACTGACTCGTGTCAAAGAAGCATAAATGAAATAAGATGATAAGTCTACAGACCTCTCGTATTAACAATGCAAATCTTCCTTCACAAATTCTAACCCGGATACACTCGCCTTCCGTGAGCTGTCCATTTGATGGTACGCCAGGAAGCCTTAAGTACACATCAGTAAAGTTCTGGACAGAGCTGCAGACTTTAGTAGCATCTAGTACCTTCAATATGTCTTGGTAGGACACCTAACAAAGGGAGCAAAAACTCATCACTACCCAAAACATGGAATGCACAGTGTTCCCCTAGGCGTCTGCATAGCTGCCCGATGACAAAACCCCACCTAGCTGATTTATCCATCCTAGGCAGCTAATATGTACAAGGCAGTCGCCTCGGCGTACCAAATCACCTATTAGGTACAAAGCATTGATCTGCCTCCCAACTATCAACTATCACCCAGGGGTTAACACTGGAAATGTAGGAATGTAAAGTTGTATGTTTACCTGTTTTTTACTTTTTAACACAAAAAGTGAGCTTTCAGGAGAGAGCACGGGATCAAAATCATTTTGAATCTTAAGCTGCCAAGTACAGAAGGAACGATGCATAAGTCTGAATGCATAATAAGAACAAAACAATGGACAGTTATATAAGGGGAAAATAATCAATTAGATCAACAATTATGTTTCCTGTACTAACATGAGCATGGACAAGATGCGGTTCAATGTATTGCTGAAACAGTGGAAACACAGTGGTCATGATTTCAGTCTGGGAAATAGAAAGGCCTGCACGGCTCTTGTCTCGCTGTATTCTTGTGATAAGGTGTGAATGAACTCCACCAACCTAATGCAAGGGGATATGTTAACCTCAAAACAAATATTTATGGTGAAGTAGGAAAAGGATGGAAACAGACTAGAAATCATTGAAGATTTGAAAAGAAGGATCTTACAACTGCAATCCACAAATCCAGCAATTTCCTTATAGCAGGATGTAAAGTATAGACACCTTCAAAGATTACCTGGTACGCAAATGTAAGTCAAGAAAGGATCACTCCTTATCCATGAGATCTAAGCATTGGAGAACGTAATAAATACCAAAAGTGTGCGTGGAAGACAGTATTATCAAAATCGAACCATATTCTACTACAGTGTCTTCATTCATTCAAATACAAATATGTCAACTTTCTCAGACTTTCATCAATCTATCTATCTATCAAGGTGAATGGGCCCCTAGCTGAGTTGTTTAGATGGTCTTAGTAGCACTCCTCAGGTCCTCGGGAACAGGATCCTCCCCACGCCACGCACCAACAGGATCCGCCAGCATGCTTGCACGCCGGCTGCACCTCCACGCCGCAGCCGGCGCATAGCCGGGATTGAGCCTGAGGCGACTTGTGATGCTTCCTCCACCAGAAACATAAAGAAGGTGATGCGGGCGCTGGACATCCTAGGCGAAACTGGGTATCAGCCAGGAGGCGCTTGACGAATATAGTAAGATGTTCACTTGGTCCTCATCGCTGGTCAATTCACATGCCCAAGCCCTTGCGGCTTTGTTTGGCTGGATTGTCCCTGACGAGGATGTGCTGGAGCAGGAGCTGAGGGCCTAATTCCCTTTTTTCCTGTGTGATCTGTTGGTCGTCTCTTGCTGTGTTATCATGAATCCGTCCAACATCCTATGCTGGAATGTGCGTGGCCTTAATTCTAGGGCCCAACAAGACTCAGTACGTACCTTGGTTAATGCTTCAAAGGTTGATGTAGTATGTATTCAGGAAACAAGGATGGATGGAATCACTCAAGGAATAATATTATCCACTCTTGGCTCGGATTTCTCTCACTTTGTGGAGCTACCTTCAGTTGGGGGCAGTGGCGGGATTCTGGTTGCTTGGAAGCATTGCCTTGGACCTGCGGAGGACGTCCGAGTGAACAATTATTGTGTCTCGGTTCAGTTAAGATGTGTATCGGGCCAACTTGGTGGCTCACATGCGTGTATAGGCCTCAAGGAGATGATAACAAGTTGCTCTTTCTACAAGAGTTGAGGGATGTGAGAGCAGCATGTCATGGACCATGGATAGTACTGGGAGATTTTAATCTTATTGTGAAGGCTGAAGACAAGAACAATGACAATCTGAACCGGGCAATGATGGGCAGGTTTCGCCGGTTAATCAATGACCTTGGGTTGCATGATGTGTACCTGCATGGCCGCAAATTCACTTGGTCAAATCAGCAAGATTCACCCACGCTGGTGAGGCTGGACAGAGTTTTATACTCTACAGAATGGGTCCTGACAACCTGCTGCAAAGTGCCACCACGGATGGATCTGACCATCCCCACTTTTACTCAGCCTCAATGCTGTCAAGCCGGGTAAAGCTACATTCCATTTTGAAGCTTTCTGGACCAAATTGGAGGGCTCTCAGGAGACGGTAGAGCTGGCCTGGACATCTGTCCCAGTGTCTACCTGTCCCTTTGCTACCCTTGCTAGAAAGTTCAATGCTACGGTCAGAGGTCTACAAAGCTGGAGCCACAGGAAGGTCGGTCATGTTAATTCTCAACTGGGCTTGGCCAGGAAAGTCCTTCATCAATTGGAAATAGCACAGGATGCTTGAACTCTATCTAACCAGGAAAGGTGGCTGCATCAACAGCTTAAGAAGCATTCATTAGCCCTCTCATCGCTGCAGCGCACAATTGCTAGAAGTTGATCTCGCATAAGCTGGCTCTCCAAGGGAGATGCCAACACAGCTCTGTTCCATTCACATGCCAGACACCGCAAACGAAAGAACTTCATCTGCAAACTCACTGCTGAGGATGGGCATGTACTCACCAGTCATGAGGACAAGGAAAACAATATTTTTTCCTTCTACAGCAGGCTATTGGGTGAAGCTCATGATCGAGAGGTTACTGTCAATTTGCAAGAGCTGGCCATCCCGCACCATGATCTGTCTGGACTGGAAGCTCCTTTTTCTGAGGAAGAAGTCTGGACTCTGGAAGACAATATGCTCAGTTCCTTCTGACAAGGCCCCAGGGCCGGACCAGGCAATTTCTATAAGCATGCTGGCCTATAATTAAAACTGATGTGATGACAGTTGTCTTGGCCATCTGGAGCAGGAAATTTGGAAACTTTGATTTGTTGAATTCAGCCTACGTCACTCTCATACCTAAAAAGGAGGATGCCATACACATCAAAGAGTACAGACCAATTAGTTTGGTTCACTCCTTTGCCAAGCTTATTACGAAAATCTTAGCCAACCGCTTGGCAGGCCGTCTTGATCAGATGGTTTCTTCCAGCCAGAGTGCTTTCATAAAAGGGCGGTTTATACAGGATAACTTTATGCTGGTGCAGCAAATGGCTCGTTACCTTCACCAACAGAAACAAGCCCGGATTCTGCTAAAGCTTGATATAACAAAGGCCTTTGACTCAGTCTCATGGCCTTTTCTGCTGGAAGTTTTGAGAAATTTGGGCTTTGGACAGATCTGGTGTGACATCATTAGTGGCCTGCTCACTTCTTCATCAACACAGGTGATAGTCAATGGCATTCCTGGAGAGAAAATCACATATCAGCGTGGATTGAGACAAGGAGATCCATTGTCGCCAATGTTATTCATTCTGGTCATGGATGTATTATGTTACATGGTGAAAAAGGCCTCAAGAGGAGGATCTACTTCAACCACTTGCTAGAAGGGCATTGCAGCACCGAGTGTCACTCTATGCAGATGATGTGGTATTATTCCTAAGGCCTTCAGCTGCTGACATTGATATCACTCTGGATATGCTAGAGCTCTTTGGAAACGCTTCTGGTTTAAAAACCAACATTCAGAAGAGCAGCGTACTGCCCATTCAGTGTAAACAAGAGGACAGAGACAATCCAATTGCATCTCCTATGCCAGCTGCTTGATTTTCCTTGCAAATATCTTGGGGTTCCTCTCTCTTTACACAAATTGACCAAGGCTCAAGTCCAACCAATAATTGATAGAATAGCAGACCAACTTCCCGGCTGGAAGGCTGATTTGCTAACAAGGGCAGGGAGGAAAGTTCTTGTTCAGTTTGTGCTTACTTCCATGCTTGTATATTTGACCATGGCTGTGGACCTCCCATCTTGAGCACTTAAGTCCATTGACAAGATCAGGAGGGGTTTCTTATGGAAAGGAAGAAAGGATGCTAAAGGAGGACATTGCTTGGTAGCTTGGCCCAAAGTTACTCATCCACTAGGCTTGGCATATCTAATTTGCAGCAACTTGGTTGGACCCTCAGAATGAGATGGCTCTGGCTACAAAAAACTGAACCTGACAAACCATGGGCCTTCTTCCCCATCCAAGTACATCACTCGGTCAAATCATTCTTCTCTGTGGCCATCATCTCGGAAGTTGGCAACGGCAGGAACACTCTATTTTGGACTAACAGTTGGATCCATGGGCAGAGCCTTGATAAGCTTGTACCACACCTCTTTGGTTCAATCTCTAATCGAGCAAAGAAAAGAACAGTCCATGAAGCTCTAACTGATAGAAGATGGGTTACTGACATAAGAGGAGCTCTCACCCTGGATGTCCTAGTTGAGTACCTTGGCCTATGGGATTTATTATCAGAAAGAGCACTGCAGCCTGAAGTGGAATATTCTCACATATGGCGATTCTCATCATCCGGAAAATATTCAGCGAAGTCAGCATATGAGGCGATGTTTATTGGAGCCATCATTCAAACCTTGGGAAAGGATATGGAAGACTGGGCCCCCGATAAATGCAAATTCTTTATGTGGCTGGTTGCTCATAACAAGTGTTGGACGGCTGATCGGCTTGCCAAAAGAGGACTGCCACATCTTGAGCAGTGCCCTTTTTGTGACCAAGAGGAGGAGACAATCGATCATCTGTTATTATCTTGTGTTTTTGCGCGCCAGACTTGGTTTGAAGTTTTGCAAAAACTTGGTCTGCAAGTGCTTGTTCCACAGACTGAGGATATTTCCTTTGAGGATTGGTGGAACAAGGTTAGCAGCATGGTGAATGGTCAGTTTAAACAGGGGCTCAATTCAACTATAATCTTAGTGGCCTGGTCACTCTGGAACCATCGGAATCGATGCGTTTTTGATGGACTTCAACCTAACCTAAATGGCCTTCTGTCTGTTATTAAGGATGAGCTGCACATGTGGGAAATGGCTGGGGGGTTCTTCAGGTTTTTTACCTTTAAAAAAGCCTGTGCTTCACCCTTCTTTCTTCATAATATATTGATACGCAGCTCTCCTGCGTGTTCAAGAAAAAAAAAGGTCCTGGGGAACCCCGTGGGAGCGAATTTCAGGCTGGGGTTCAAAAAATCCCCTCATCTGTCACCACACCAAAGCACAGGTCAAGGCCTGGCCCAGGTCGCAGCTGTGGTTGGTTTAGTCACATAATGGGTTACGGGCCCCGTGTAAGGGTGGGGCAGAGATTCGGGGGTTTTCTCGCGTGAGAAGGTCCTTCTCTTAGCAAAAACCTAGGGGCTGTCTTACCCCCCGCAGGTCAAGTTTTTCATCTCTCTATCAAGTATACCATAAAATTAAACAGAACCATTCAAACCGGAGATATGGAATTGCATATTCAGAAGATATCACAATGTACCAGAGGATTTAATTCTCCAGAGATGAATACCTTATACTTCCAATACGATAATTGGAAATTTCCAAAATTAGTATCATGCAAGAATAGAAAACTAGGGCAGTTGAAACATAGCAAAATGTACTCAATGAGAGGGTTGGATGGATATATACTTTACCACTCCACTTTCCTCAGAGACTTGAAGCTCCTTGAACCCCTTTCTGCTGAAGTTTTCAAAGTCAAAGCAAGGAACTTCCGCCTTATGACTATTTCTGATTTCCATAATGGTCTGTGTTATAATAATAGTTATAGACAGTAACTAATCAACAATATAGTTGCTAAGATCATGAATTAACACCATAAACTATACAATTTCATAATATAAAATGACCATACATGCCCCTTATTAAATTCTCTCAAAACTCTTTGCTACAACCACTAAACCCCCTTCACATCATTTAATGGGTGGAAGATGGAAACTTGCAACAACAATAGACATTTTGGAATGGTGACTCTCGAGTAACAAGACTCATGTTGTGAAATAGAGGGATTAACGTGCAAACCAAACAATAAGCAACTACAGGTAAATGATAAAGCTACAGACCTATACTGGAACCAGAATACTACCATAAGCACTGTAACTAGGGGGTTGCCGATAATCATAGAGGCCTAATATTATTTTTATGACTTAACTTTCATAGAGAAACAAAAATAAGGCAGCACCTTTTGTGGTTCATATATATTTAAAGAACCGCTGAACCATGAACCGACTACTTTAGGCTCTGTTTGGCATTGATTTCATTAACATGTTTTGGAACTGCTCTAGTAAGGACCAGTTTTTGGTTGCTGCACTGTGGTATCTAGTCCGTTTTTAGACTCATCCTTTACATTGTTTATGTTTCTATAGTTACTCTGAATTAAAGAAAAACACAATTACTAATATCAGCATCTGCACATCCTAACTTGCAGGATCATTAATTGCCACACCTTCAAAATACCAGTGACAATGGTAAGTATGCAAGTTGCACTGATACCAACATAAGGAAATTCGGTAACTGCCTAACCATCAATTTTTGATAAACTAGTTTTGATTAACCTCGCATGTTCAGAAATTTGGAAGCATTCGAAGCATAAGTTACCATACGAAATGAAAAGGTTATAGCACCTTAGTCAGCAAAGCTATATCCAATGAGCTATAATCATCATACTTATAATCTCTCACTTGTTCAGGCTTGTAATAACTTTCCAAGCTTACAACTTCACAGCCAATTATATTTGCCATCTTCTGAGCTAAACTTGTCTTTCCCGATCCACTAGGACCACCTACAAATAATATCAGGAAAAATAGCACAAACTTCAGCACTTAAATCAAAACCCTGAAACGAAATTTGCTAACCAAATGTGGTACCAAAGAGAAAGAGAGGGAGAGAGAGAGAGAGATCTTTGCTATGAAAGTATAGCAGAAACACCAAAAAAAACAAAACTATATTAAGAATGCACTACAGAGGTAGATTAACCCAACCGAGAAGGTTACAGTTTGTGCCTCCCGGAATCTCATGCCTTCTCTGAGTATATGAAAATTAAAATGCACTTGCCTAACCAAGTAATTTCCACGCCTCAGTACTTACTGGATCTTCTTTTGACATAAGTAACTAGCTCCTGTTGTATGATTTGGGGAAGATTTTTCCCAATACTTTGCCTAAGGGCGTCACTACTGTATAAGGTCACCATGGGCCTTAAGAAGTGGGGATGAGGCTAAAGCCAAGTTGTGGTTACATATAAGGCCTTGGAGGGCTTTAAGACGTATTCACACATTAATAAAAAACATAGAGTAAAATACACCGGCGGTCCCTGAACTTGTCTTGTGGTGCCATCCGGATATCTAAACTCTCAAAATGCACCTCTCCAAACTTGTCTCAACGTGTCATCTGGATCCATAAACTCTAGAAGTGCATATTTAGACCCCCAAACTTGTCCTCGGGTTTCATTCGGGTCCCTAAACTCTCAAAATACATTTTCAAATCTTAGAACTTGTCACCTGTCGCTGATGGCAATGCTTCTTCCTCGCTCATTGCCTTCACAACCACCTTATGCTAGTGATCACGCATGTGTTGCTAGGCGCTTGATTGGGGGATCTTAAAATGCACTTTGAGAGTTTAAGGACTCGGATGACACCCTGAGACAAGTTGGGGGACCTAAAAATGTGTTATGGCATCTTGAGACAAGTTCATGGATCTGAAAATACATTTTGAGAGTTTAGGGACCTAGATAACACCCCATGACAAGTTATGGGACTGCCCGTGTATTTTACTCAAAAACATATATGGCAATTATTATTTTTCCCCTTCCCGTTAATCATTTTCACCCCCCCACCCTCCAAAAAAAAAACATTTTCCACAATATTTCCCCTTTCCCTCTCTTTCTAGCTTGTCTAGATCAATCCTAAAGGTTACTTTCCCCCTTCCCTCACCACCATAGTGCCCCTAATCACAACACAGCACCCAGAGTTGGATCTTTGGCAGGGGGTACACAAAAGGAGGGACTCAATGGAGGAGGTGAGGTGAGGATAGGGTGGAACTCAACGACGCAGCTCAGTGGCTATCAATGGGAGCACGGCAGCACCCTCCTCCCCATGGGGTGATGTCCTATTCCAATGCCCCTTTTTCATACCAGCATCTTCCTCCCCATTGTGTGCTATCCTCCCCATTCTCTACTTCTCACCCATGGCGGGCAACAATGAGTAGCACCATCCTCATTCTCTCCCATGTCTGACAACAACAAGAAACAGTGACAATTGTTGCAAAATTTTATCTGAAGCCTAGAGGTGGGTCTTTAGTTTTTCCTGGCAAAGACCAATGTCAAGTGTATAAGGTATCCCTTTTTTGTACTCTGTAAGGTATCCTTAAGGTGCCAGTTCAGCCTTAAGGTCTCCCTTTGCACAACAATAGGGGTGCCCTAGGCAGTTACCGTCACTGATCAGAATCAGTGGATATACTGACATTTAAATCAACACCAGGAGAGCATGATATGTAACCAGTGCAGAAACATAAAAGAGATAAACCCACTAACAATAGTAATACTTGCACAACCAGATTCCCATAAGTATACAGTGATGAAATGAAATTCTGCCTAGATCTTAGCATCCAGCACAGCATACACCACTCAGACCAAGAATAGGTACATTTTTGTCCCAATAATTGTACATCTGTATCCATTATTTTTGGTGTTTTTCCAGTCACTGAAGCCTACCATCACTGGAAATCCATTCAATTAGGATCCTGACCAAGCAGTAGGAACCTATAATTCTAAAATACTTCAGTAGGAACCTATAGTTCTAAAATTGCTATTATGAATATTTGGATTTGTAAGGCAAATTGAATGGTTTCTGAGCCAGATGCAATTCTATATAACCTTTTTAGCCATCAACTACAAAAAGGCAGATGTTTTCTCTACAGTTGAGTCTAAACGCTAAACACAATTCTACAATGTTGAGAAAAAATGGTGGAGGAATTACCAATCCCAACAATCACAGGATAACCTTTGTTCTCCAACAATGCCTGATAGATAACATAATACACAATTAATGTGATATCAGTTACATATGTTTATAAATTAACAATTGGCATACATAGACTTGAGGCTCCATTTACCTGAATTGCTTGAACTGATAGAAGAAGGCCCCTATCCAAATCATAGGAATCTGGAAGAGGAGCTAGCTGGATGTTACTTCTTGAAGAAGAATCTGAAAACATGTAATAGATAATCATTACATGCTATTGATTGGACTCCATGGTCCTAAGCCTCTTCTTTTTCTTTCCAAAATAGTCCATGGAAACAGAATCACAAATTCCCATGCAAAATTAAAGTTAGTAACCTGTGATAAACTGCCATTTTGCCAGAACATGTTCCTGTTCCAACTTTTTGGGCGGAGATCTCGTCCACGGTTGCATCAAGTCATCAAGATTTGTAATGTTTTCAGCAGAAACACGAATTGGTTTAGGTGCAGCAATTTTCTTTTCTTGGCTTTCAGTTAGAAGTGTGCTAGAGACTGGTGGTGGTGTATTAAGTCGCGGAACCCCTAATATCAAAAGGGCAACTTATTAGCAAACTGGTCTAGTTGCAAATTAAGGGAATAATGGATATTTTTACCTTTGCTATCCAATATCATTTCTAGGTATGACTTTGTGATCCATGGCCCCTTTATACCAAGCTTAGAAGATTCCGCTGCAACAACCTAAATTATGTAAGTCAGTTAAATTTTTTCAATCTTTATCCAGTGTTCAATCACAATTTAAGAATTCATAATCATAGATATTTCTCCTCTTGGAGAAACATGTTGACAACACAATGACAGCAGTAGCAATCATGAACATCAATCTTTCAATTAGTCCACTATAACATTCACAACATAAAAGGTCCTATAGCTCCAGGTATCTGATGTTGGCCCAAAATGACCTTTTCCATTAATCACACATAGATACACATAGATAGCAGTTTGGGGGGGGGGGGGGGGGGGGGGGGGGCGGTACATATAGAGATAAGGCAGGGGTAGGTAGCAGGGGTAATTTAGGAATAAGTAGCTACTACATAGATAGATAAGGTGCACATGCACCACCAACTACACCCAACACACACATGACTTATGCTATCACCTGATATACAATTCATAAGCTTCCTAGAAGTAAACAGGTATAACAAATAGTTGATGTATGTTAATGACATCTCTTATTAATATTATAGGAATAGTTGTGTTTTTAAGGGTGCCTCGCCTAATTTCAGCATTCTCATGCAAGACATTAGAGATGAGGCTAAATTGTGTATGGCAGGGGCCAAAAAGCCTTAATAGCGTGTGGCCATGAGAGTTTATATGGTCGATGGTCGTGTCCTAGTTTTATTCAACGAACCACTATGTAATTAGCATCACACAAATGGGTGAGTCTTCTTAGACTCCTTTTCTTCTTAATATAATGATACGCATTAGGGGGGAAAAGACACATCTTAACAATGACATAGGAGGAAAATTTAATATACAAGTGTCAAACTCAAATATTTAATATGAAAATGTGATAATGAGCATTAAAGAAAAATATTAACGAGTTATATGACCATATGCAATAAAAGTCAGACTAAATATTTTAAGCGAAAAAGCAGACATAATTGAAGCACAAGAAGATGAAATCAACAAATTTTAGCACAAGATAAAAGGTACTAGCATTTATCAGATTTAAGGATGGACATAAAACAGTAGGTGGCAAAACCCAGGAATGGACATCATGTTTGATTAATTTAGAAATCCCCAAGATTATAGAAAAAAATGAGTGCGATGCAGAGCACAAATGAGTCATAACTCATCACCTAGCATAGAAGAATGTATACCTTTCTACTTGGGCCTTTTAACACCAAAAAGGTCTCATTTAGGGTGTCGATGGCCTCTACCGCTATCAGTAATTGATCTCTATTGACAGACGTGCTTGTACGTTTAAAGCTAACAACAACACTGTATCCCAAGGCCAACAATCCTCCAAGAGTTGTTCGTCCAACCTGAGATCATTCAGAAACATGCAGCATGGTCAGAATGTTCACCTACAATGCTGTAAGTTTTAGTGGTACAAGGTGTCCCATAAAACAATTTAGCTCTTTATATACGAAGGGCTTCACCCAGACTGACAATAAAAACACTTGTTCGTTGTGACTTAAATGCAATAAAGTAATGAAACATATTTCATCTTAGGGAGTGTGATCCAGTAGAAGCTGCATAAGAAATTATGTTTTAATATCATTCCCGAATAAATTAAGATCATCTGCAATATCTTGCAGCATAAACACGCATTTATATGAAGCACTGTATACCAAAAAGAAGGGCAAGCAGACACACTGTTACGGATGCATTTGCTGATGAGAAATGGCTAGAAGGTATTCAGGGGGAGATATCCTTGGAAACGCAGATGGAATATCTTGAGCTATGGGACATATTAGAAGGGGTGGAACTACAGGAGGGGATTCCTGATAAGCATATTTGGAAGTTTTCAGCCTCAGGAGACTACACAGCTAAATCTGCCTGTGATGCACTTTTTGTGGGAGCTCTCAGCTTAGCACCGTATGAGCGTATCTGAAAATCTTGGGCGTCTCGTAAGTGTCGCTTCTTCATGTGGCTGGTTGCTCACAATCGCTGTTGGACAGCAAACAGGTTGGCTCGGCGAGGCCTTCCTCACCCAGACAGATGTGTGCTATGTGATCAAGAGGAGAACATTCAGCACCTCTCATTGGATGTGTGTTTGCAAGACAATTCTGGTATGACATCCTACTTAGCATCGGTCTTGCTTCGCTTGCCCCACAGCTGGTCGATTTGTCCTATGATGCTTGGTGGGACAAGGAGGCATTGAAGTAAGCGGAGATGCGCGTAAGGGTCTGAATTCCCTCATCATCCTTGGCGCCTGGACCATCTGGAAGCATTGAAACGATTGTGTCTTCAATGGGGCTGCCCCTAGCATGTCTTCGGCACTCAACATTGCTAGGGAGGAAGCCCTCTTATGGTCTATGGCTGCTGCTAAGGGATTATCCCAGTGCACAGCTTGGGGTGATGGTTAGAGGATTTTTTGGTCAGGTCTTCCTTCTCAGTCATAGGTGATTAAGCTCCTTTTTGGTCAGCTTGTGTGTGTGTATTTTGGGTCTATGTATGACTCCAATCTCTTCTATTAATACAATGATACGCAGTTGTCCTGCATATTCAAGAAAAAAAATAGTAATCTCTAGTTGCAGTGCAGTAAATCAACCCCCCAGTAACTCTGGGAGCTTGGTGGATGATGGCAAGTAAAAGGGTGGACAGATTGTTGAGAAAAAGATTTAACTCCCCGGTAACTCTGGGAGCTTGGTCGATATAAAAAGAAAGCAATGATTGTGTGTTCAACAGAGCATCACCGAGTGTTCAAAGGGGGTCCTTCGGCTGGTGGGAAGAGGTCTGTCTGTAATGTGACGCCTAACGTGAGAGCCTTATGCACCTGTCCTATGTATTCAAGAAAAGTAATCTAATGTTTATTACATGTTTGAGTGAAGGATGCCGTTATGCCCTGTTTGGCAAAGCTATAGTTCCAGAAAATTTTTGGATCACTTGAGCTAGATATTGGTAGCTCCAAAAAATCCTGGAACTGGAGGAGCAATCCCAAACAAGCCCGTATATGTGCTCTCAACACTGGCAAACACATACTATTTCACCTTAGTAAGACAGCACCAATTCTCTTTCCAGAATGATAAAGCAATGCAAGTTTTCAGCTCTTGTTCAGCAACATAAGGAAAAATAAAACAGATCCTTTTAAGATCAGTGCATACCTCAAACTCAGCTTTTGGACGGATTATAAAGTATTTGTCAACAATCCTCTGGTCTCCAAGAGATAGGTAGTATCTTATTCCACATTGTCTTACTTTAATCCAATCATCAATCTTCATTTCTTCAGAAGCAAAAGGTGGCCTAAGGTACATCTCAATAAAGCTGGGATAATTAACAAACCAATCATCACAAAGTAAAATGAACACACATAAGGTTGATGAAGGTACAAGGGAACTCTACAGAGGCTGTCAGGATCCTGATCTTGGTAGTATCTTTAACATTTGACAGGAATAATCATAAAATTACAATCCTGCCAGATTTATAAAATCACAAACATTTCTAATGAAAATCGTTGACAAGATTTTGTAGTTTGCACGCATTTGAGTGTGATATGTGCTACCCCATGTATTTACTAAAAAAATTACACAGCCGCATGTACAATAAATGTTGTAGTCCCCCCCCCCCCGAAAAAAAAAACTTTTTTTTGGGTGGGGTGGGGTGGGGGGGGGTATGCTGCCCATGTTCTAAATGGATGCATTTATTCAAAGGATATTCAATTATACGTGTATTGTTTAAATTTATGCCGTATACAGGGTGAAAATGAAATAAAAAAAATACACTGATAGAACTAGAAGTAATGGAAGTGTTGACAAAGGTTATGTTGACTTAGTTTGCGGTCAGGATTGTGTTAGAACCAATCCTGATTCCTGAGCACAAATAATTAACAATTTTCAAGTTACTATCCATGACCCAATATAGGTTTAAGTCCAAGCATACAATTGTGCAATCGCACACTCCTACAATCTTGACAACCTTAAACTCTCAGAACTACTCCAGCTGAGTGTGCAAATAAATTAAGAGGGTGAAGAGGATAGATGCACTCACTTCTCAGTTTCTGCTTTATTTTGATCAAAAGAATAGAACTTTGTGCCATCTGGTGACTACAATAAAATAAGAAAAGTTAAAAAAAAACAAAGCATATAAGTAGGTGGAAAGAATAAGCATAGCTACAAGCAAGCAATTAGTAAGCACATTATGATTGTGTACCACAGCTTAATTTCGCTGGATATTAGATTGTGAGGATAAAAAACCACTTAAAATGAAATGTTGAAAATGAGCATGAGTAAAAAGGCCACATTTCAGTCGAGGTCTTCAAATTCAATATTCAAATGTAACATAGGTTCATAATTATGGCATTTCAGATACAGCATTCGCCACATGTAGAATTTTCTGAAAGCAGTGTGCTCTCCAAGGCCAACCTTTTGCTCATTTAGCATTTACAATTTACAGTTCTGACCAATTTGATCACACATACACTAAAAACACAAGATTGAAATGCATCTGTTTGTAAAATCAGCGCTGTCAAATTAACATTCAAATATGAACATTGAACTGAATTTAAACAGCAGTATTTTTGTCATGAAACGTCACAGGACGATCAGGTAAAACTAGTGAATGACTACAAATATCATTCTTGAAATGACGTAAGGGTTTTCCAGCTAAGAACAGAAATTAAAGGAATCTTAGGTGGAATACTTCAAAGTGCAAACCGGTCTCTGGCTGACCAGTTGTCATAGGCTGGCATGGAACTGGTGCAGGAAGTACAAATGGGAGGCGCAAGGATGTGTGACCCTAGAGCTGTCTGGAGGCAGGACAAGGTACGCCTTGGACCCAGACACGGACAAGAACATACTCCATACAATATTCTTCCTTAATCACAATCGATATGCCTCAGTTCCTTAGGTCGTGATAAGGCCCTAACAAATGTTAGCTAATCACAGCTATGTCAAGAATGGGATACATAACCTCAACACCTCTAATTATCCTAACAAACTGGGAAAGCAAGCAAATTCTTAACTATCTGTTGACCGCTGTGGTCATGTGAAGATGTGGTTGGATATATAAGATTGGCTAGTGCCAGCACCTGGCATATGTGCAGCTCCAATATTGCCAGTATTGACGCTTGTTGTGCTAGACTCACTAAAGCTAGTACCCCAATACTGTGTGTTCAGAACTAGGCGACCAACCATCTAGCAGGAACTGTTATAAGAATTTTTGGTGCAAGGACTAACAAAAGAGGATGCTGACACAATGTTATTTATTCCAGAAAAATATGATTATTCATCTCAATAAAACAAAAATAATACCACATTTTTTAAAAAAAACTTTCATCCAGTCAAGAATACTATATAGTATATAATAAAAATCATCAAAGATTAAAAGAAATGAATCTTGCATGAAATAAGCAGCAACATTGATATTAACAACAGTATTAGTAAACAGCAATCCTTTGCTGACCTCATTTTTGCACTTTAGCTTGTAGTAAGGTTCTCGGAATGAGCAGACAAAGCTGTTGTCAATCCTAATCTGCACCAGTAAATCACTAGCAAACATCATGACCAAAGAACTGAATGAATGCCAAAAAACAAAAGAAGATAACAGCAATGGATAGACAAACGGAGTACTTGTGCATGATGCAGGTCTGGCTCAATGTGCTTCCTAAACAATGGAAATATGCTGTCGATCAGATAGTCCAATGAGCAAGAATCTCCAATATCATGCTGAACTTTAGAAAGCAGACTAAAATGAACACCACCAACCTGAAACTCATTTGCAAGGTTACTCAACAGGTAAGATTACTGTTCTGCGAATAAGTCTTCACAAAAGTAACTAACAGAATGTAGAGAATTATCATGTTTACCACAGCAACCCGGATATCAAGCAATGACCTTAGTGTTGAATGCAGAGCATACGCACCATCAACAATCACCTAGAAGGATAACTTGTATCAGAAGACATAAAATTGGCAAAGAATTTATATTAGTATAGCATGTATTGCTGAGATATTGCACCACTCCAGATGAAGAAATCTTCAGTTCCCTCCAACCTGTGCGTTTCTTCTCTTGAAAATCAACTAGTGGCACCATCGTATCTTTACCCTTTACAAGATCCTGCTCAGTAGACATGACCATATGGGAGTCAACACCATATCGATAAAATTTGTGCAATTAACACTTGAAACAAGCAAACCACATACAATTAAAATAGCGCAATCAACATGTAAAATATTGAGCCAACCAACTGTGCTGAGTATCGATAAGAAAAGCCAGCATTAGTTTTACAAACTTTGGACAAATCTACAAAATAATAATACCAAATTTGTGCATATAAAGGTCCAACAGCAAATCATCACAGTAAAATACCAAAACCATGGGGAGCAGTCTCCAAGATATATTTGATAAAACTAAAACATTACACCATAAGAGGCTGTTTGGTAGTCAACCACATCCTGCCACGCTGCAGGTGTGATGGCGCCACCGTTTAGCGCCGACTTTCGGTGCCACACACTGTGGAGGGATTTGCTACAGTTCTGCGTGTGCCTGACAAATCCATTTCTCCAACCAGGCAGCAGCCAGACTTCTTGTGGCGCCGCAGCACCTTGGGCGTGGCAAGTGGAGGCAGGGAACCAAGCAGGCCCTAAGTCTTCGTAGAGGTTAGGGATGCTAAATCTTGCAGAATCTGGACCTTTCAATGTCCCAATACACTAAGAGATTTAAAGCATTATAAATTCACAGGTAAGTAGATCAGAACCAAGGAGTATTGGGTTTTCCATATACTGACACCATTATTTATTTGGTGATCAGGCACATAAGTTCCCAGCTTAGATAACACTCTGGATTTGCACTTTATTACCTCTATAAGACAATCGGAATGCTTGTTCACACAAGTATGCGATATGTGGCCCTGAGCCCAACCTTTAATGCAGTTGAAAGGCACAGGCACACTGCTGGTATAATGGAAAGAAGATATGCTAGAACTTACAAGAACAAAAAAATGAAAGGATATAAGCTAAGTCTAGGTAATCTATGCACAAGGATAATAACAAGAAGGCTCTAAGCACTAAAAAGGAAGTGCCTAACAGCATGTGACAGGGAAACCAACACATTGCTGTATATATATATGTGTATATATATATATACATATGCAAAGATCTAATACAAGAATAAGATATGTCCTTCTAATTCAGTCGCATGTAGTCACTATTTATTAACTGGCCAATAATATTTGTAAAGCCCAGGTTCCATTTGTTCCTGCACGACCATAACCAAAAGTTCAAACAGCTGTTAAATCGCCATGTAGTCGTCATACGGCAATATCTTTTAGTGCAAATTCAATAAGTGTGACTCCCTTATAAAAAAGAACGGTTCTATCGTTCAATCCCATAGAGGACTGAAAGAGAATTTGATGGCAAAAAGGTAAACACCGGATAGTGGATACTTCTTTTTCTGAAAACAACTCCATGTATCCCATGCGTCCCCCCATTAATTCAATTCTCCTTCAACAACGACCACTAGTGCAGCCCTACCAAACGGTACAATCGGCAAGCGATTGAAGCCCACCAGTTCTCACCACACCTTGGACCGTCATTAAAGCAAGCAGCTGGTGTGCATCTAACCAATCCGACCCAAAACCCAATTGGTCGAGAGGAGGGAAAACCCAGACCCACACCTGGAGGTTGCGCGTGAGTGCGTCGAAATCAATGGCGTCGATGTCGCTGCTGCCATCATCGCCACCAGCTCCCGTGCGGTAGTCCTCCATGGAGACAATCACGACGCACCCAAGGACCGACGCCACCTTCTCCGCCAAGCTGCACAGCACAACACCACGAAAAGCACTACGAAATCAACACCTCTCCCCAAAAATTAGCGCGATTGATAGGGAGGAGCGTATGATGTCGCCGCCGTACCTGGTCTTGCCGGAACCGGTGGGTCCGCCGATGCCGACGGTAACGATGTGTCCATCCTTGCGCGCGCGCAGCTCCTGGATCGCCTTCACGAGGAGGTAGTACCCGCGGTCGAATGACTGGGAAAAACAGCGGAGGAAGGGATTAGGGCGAGGAATGGATAAGGAGAGAGAAGGAGAGGGGAGACGAGGGGGAGAGGGTTTACCACGTGGAGGGGGAGGGACTGGAGGATGGATGAGGATGCGGCGGCGGAGGCGGAGGTCGGGGAGGGAGGGGAGGAGGGGTGGTGGAGGAGGAGGTCGCGGCCGCCGGCCTCGAGGCAGCGCTGCACGAGGTCGGCGTTCATGGCGACGCCGCGGAGGTGGAGTGCGGAGAAAGGAAGGGAGAAGCGTTTGTTGCTTGTAAGTTGCTGGAACTGCCACTGCTGCTGCTTGGCGTGTGGGACGCTGGACCCGGCGGCCTGGGGCAGGGTTGGGCCGAGCCGGACGTATGGGCCAAATTGACAACATATGAGGTAGCACAAAATTGATAAACAAAAATAATTAGGGGGTGTTTGGATACGAGGTGAGAGTGTCACATCGGATGTTCGGATGCTAATTAGAAGGATTAAACATGAGCTAATAATAAAACTAATTGCAGAACCCCTATACTAATTCGCGAGATGAATCTATTGAGCCTAATTAATCCATGATTAGCACATGTTTACTGTAGCAGCACATTGTCAAATCATAAACTAATTAGGCTTAATAGATTCGTCTCGTGAATTAGACTCCATCTGTGCAATTAGTTTTGTAAATAGTCTATGTCTAATACTCCTAATTAGTATCCAAACATCCGATGTGACGGGTGCTAAACTTTAGGAGGTGTTTCCCAAACACCCCCTTAGCTTGGCTCCCTATGTTGAGCCTTGATCCTTCTAGTTTACCCCTTGTTTACTTCCCTCCAAACTCCCAACTTTGACACTATGCAAAAAGAAGATTCCCCATCACATCAAACTTGCGGTACATGCATGGAGTACTAAATGTAGACGAAATCAAAAACTAATTGCACAGTTTTGTTGTACTTTGCGAGACGAATCTTTTGAGCCTAATTAGTCAATATTTGGACAATAATTCACAAATACAAACGAAACGCTACAGTGTCGCATTTATGGCAAAATACCAATTTGGCACCTCCCAACTTGGGAAGTAAACAAGGGCTTATTTGGCTGGATAGCAGCTCGCGAGCCAGCTCGTTAACAAAACGACAAAAAATAGCTGCTCGGCTCGTTAAAAAAGGCCTGGTTCCGGTTCCTTATTTTTAGCACCCGTCACATCGAATGTTTAGATACTAATTAGGAGTATTAAATGTAGACTATTTACAAAATCCATTACACAGATGGAGTCTAATTCACGAGACGAATCTATTAAGCCTAATTAGTCCATGATTTGACAATGTGTTGCTATAGTAAATATTTGCTAATGGTGGATTAATTAGGTTTAATAGATTCGTCTCGCCGTTTAGCCTCCACTTATGTAATGGGTTTTGTAAATACTATACATTTAATACTCCTAATTAGTATCTAAACATTCGATGTGACACGTACTAAAAATAAGCAAAAGTAACCAAACGAGACCGAAGTCTACCGAGCCGAGCCAAGCCCCAGCTCGTGAGTTCCTGGCTCAACGTCCAGTCCTAGCTACATGGCATGCGTGAATCTCCAACGATAAAAGATGTATAAACCTATATACTATTTCTTGTGAACTGTGGATAGGATTCCTTCATTTCTATCCATATCACTGTAGACTGATTTTGCATATGTGTATAAGGAAGAAAGTTACTAAAACTTGTTATTAAGGTTTTTTTTCCATATTTTAGAGTAAAATGAAAACGAAAATAGTAACAAAAATATTGAAAAATATTACAGGAGAGCCGAAACAAAAAATAACCCCATCCCTTGCTGTCTTTCCCGACCACACACAAAAAAGGATTGGATCGTATGTGTTCTTCATGTTTTATGTGAACTATTTGGTGTTTAGACCCTATATTTAATCTGAATTTGATTTTTCCAAATTTCAGTATAGTCTGCTAAAAGCATTATCCCTAACACTGAATAGGTTATAGTGGACGCATTCCAGGTAGTTTGCCGGAGATACCGGCTAAGGCACAAACCACAATTTCTATGCACCTTTTTTCTATTAGATTTGAGCTTACACAACTCACAGTGACTGAGGTTAGTATTATAGAAGAATGATGACTGAGATGATGTGGAGGGAGCAAACCAAACATTAATTAATTCCATATGCAGATATGTGGCACAATTTGATTAAAAGGGAACAAGCGGGGTGATTCTTCATTTGGATCTCAGACTTAAATTTTATTTCCCAATCAAAGCATGAGTTCATTTTTCATCTGTTGGAACCATGATGTTACTTAGAACTAATGTAACAAAGTAAGATCCAACGTGAGTATAATTTATTACTTTATAATTTTTAAAGCACTCAACATTTTGAATGCATTAGTTAAACATTTTGATTAAATTGTTTCAACATTTTTTTTGAAACCTAGTTCAACAGCTATGTGAAAATGTTGAACTCAGTTTTCCAATTGTTAAATCATGTATACCAAGACGTTGTAAAAGACACAAAATCATAAAAATCTAAGAACACACTAAATATTAATAAGGATCAGGAAGGTGAAACAAAAATAATAGAAAAGGTGAAGAAGAAAAATACCCCAGTATGAGCCGTGACGCTTTGGATCTGTTTGCTTT
Source organism: Setaria italica (assembly GCF_000263155.2). Taxonomy (NCBI): domain Eukaryota; kingdom Viridiplantae; phylum Streptophyta; class Magnoliopsida; order Poales; family Poaceae; genus Setaria; species Setaria italica. The sequence goes on along the minus strand of NC_028456.1, from coordinate 7,205,136 downwards.
CTGGAATGCCTAGATACACCTTTGCCCGTGTGCAAGTTCACCAAGGAGCACCCGGAGCAATGGTGAAGATGTACTGCATGAATTGTGAATGTCTGGATTTTCAAAAAAAAACGCATGCCGAAGAACTGCATGAAGATCCGACACACCGGATAGTCTGGTGTCAATTTGTGCATGCCGTGCGCTTATATCAAAGTTGAAATCCAGGGAAAAATTAAGGTCTCGGTGTGTTGTACATGCCGAATGGTCCGGAGGACGCTTGTACTATTGAACAATGAACTGTGAAAACCAATGGCTAGTAGTATAAGAGATCTGAGTTTCTAAATACCAGCTAGCCAGCGATGGAAGAAAAATGCACATGCTGGAGTAATGCTCGAGGTTTATCCGATCCAGAGAAGAGAAGTAGCAGCTTAGATTGGTGAACGTTGAATGCCAAATGCCAAGCGGATCAAAGATGCAACACATTGTCTAGTACGTGTTGCTAGCAAATGGGTTCCGACGGCTAGTTTCCACAATGTAGACAGCGAATGGTCCCTGCATATAAAGTCGTACTCGTTGGAGCAACAACTAGTTTGTGAGGTTATTCATCAAGCAAAATTCAGATGTAGGTTTAGCAAGTGATTAGGACTAGATTAGATCTAGGGAGAGTGATTGATAGGTGTTGTTGCCTGAAGGGGATCAAGGACTAATCCAATTATGTAATCTTGGTGTGGTTGGCACATTGGAGCCTTGGGAGCTTCCTAGCAAGTTTGCGGACTTTTCCGACTTAGTGTGGAGGAGCATCAAGCGGTCTTTATATAGGGAGTTGGAGGCACCTTTGTAGCTAAAGCCTAAAGCTTCCTAGTGAAAGGAGGCAGCATCATGCTTGGTGCAGTGGATGTGCTGACTGGTGCAGAACTCTTAATGGATGCTCCAACATGGATGGAGTGGAGATGGCCTAGGTGACCACATGATAAGTCTCGCTCATCTCTCTGCTTCCACATTTAATTACTGCAATGTTGTTTGAGTGTTTACTTTTCTAGAATTGCCATATGTAGTTGTCAGGTACTAAGTTGCAAGCCTCTTTTGTAGTGGAAATAGGTCCCCTAGATAAACCTTAGATGGTGGTAAAACAATGGTCGTTTGGACTGGGTAATAATAACATGCGCTAGACGGTTAACAATCTCGGGCAGAAAATGGCGCACATACACTACAATTTCCAGTTTGCCGCATTTTAGCTGACAGATTGACAATTGGCATTGCAACAATGCAACTTTAGACAGTTGACATATTTTCTAGTTGAAGTGGTTACAGTTACAACTTACAACTGATAGTATAGCTACGACTATGAGGTATAAATTAACAACAATTTTGCAGGCTTGCATGTTCCCGCCTTGTCCATCTTCCCTCAAACCTCCGGTTGCTCAAGCGGATGCGGTTGCAAGTTCTGGACTTCCGTAGGTACAGTTAGTCAGTGTTGTATATCTTGGTGGCAACAGAGAATCAACATCAGCAAAATATTTTTTCTCAACAGATTGTTCCCTGGTTACTGGCTTGTCAAGAACAGTGTCCGGTATTGCGTCAAGAGTCTCCTCCAAGAATGATTTGACTGTCTGCAGCAAAAACATCTTACAGTTAGTGGTTTTGCCATTTAAGAACTTCAATTTTGGAAAAGAAAATTGAGATCTACAAGACTAGCACTTCATTTTCATTTACAACTTCAAAATTGGCTTCACAACTGGTATTTTGTCAAGATGCCTGAAGTAATGCATTCCAGAAGAAATGATATGGCAGGAATGAGTGTTAAAATTTTGTTGACTTACCTTGCAATAGCGCAATGCAGAGTCAGATTTGCGTTTCCACAGGTTGTTGCCAGGTTCTGAGTGGAACAAGTGTAACAACGGCTGTGCCAAAATCATGTGAGTCTCTTAGCCACCATCAATCAAGGATAAAAGGAAGTGAGCTCAAATGCATGCAAAACGGGAAAAGGATGATACAAGTAGCACTATATTACGCTTTGTATTCTTATAAAATACAATATGCAAACTTACAATTACAACTGCTACCACTTGATCAATTGGATGATAATACCATGCAAAATTTATAAATTTGCTAAATCACTGGAAATGTCTTCCATGAGTTCATTTGTCAGTGTCCCAGGTTCGAATTCATATTCAGGTATAAACTGGGTAGGTAATTCAAACACGCCCCACCCAACAGGTGAATCTTTCAAAGTGTGGGAAATCTCCCCTTTCTTCAATCCTAGAATGACATACTCATTGCTGATCTAGCAACAAAATTTTGCTAACAATACTTATTATGAACTAAAAAGCTGAATACACTATGGTGCAGAAATGCACGTAAGTTATTACATGACAAAGCAAAATAGCATGCATCTGTATGGGAACACAGGAAATGCAGTCAATTTGTGTAAATGGTATACTTGGATTTTAGTTCTGCACTGGTCAAAGTGCCAATGCTCCATTTCATTATAAAATCCAATTTAGCTTTTTTTGTCATAAAAAAGAAACTTCTACCTTGACAAGTTGTCTCACGTTTGGCCTACTGGGGCCATACCGTCCAATAATTGAATCACCATAAAACTGGTAGCTCTCGAGGATCTAAAAGAGAGGGTTCAGCAAAAGGAAGACATAGCTGATAGCTCAAGACAAAGAAATAATAGCTCAAAATATGAATGTCTCCTAAACCTGACGACGAGAAATGCATCTTGTTGGCTTGCCATAGATTTCGCTATCCACATGCCCTAGCATGTTCCATGGACTGGAAAATCCACCAAAACTTACATTATCAAAGATGATAACTGACGTTGAAATTAGTACTCAAAGCAAATCCCTGCAGAAAGGGACAAAATATTGCAAGCATTTGTAATCTCAAAGCCTAAGAGCAGATCTGCATACAATTTTTTGGTTTAGTTTGCAAATTGGAGAACAAAACTAAAATGTAACAAAATTTTTGAAGCAACATACTTATTGTAAGCAGACCGGCCAACCATAACTCCCTGTGCACCTTGTCTTATGGATGCACTAACCTGCAATGGAACAAAACAGTTTCAATCAGACCACCACAAGGTTAAAAGTTATGAAAGGTTGAAATGGCAGCATTGCATAATCCTGATTCCTGACAAGGAAGAAAAATGTGTTTATTAGGAGAGACTCAGATTCGATATCTTTATCTCATGTATATGACAGATTCTAGTTCTCTGCATAATTTTCAGGGTCTATAAACCGGTTAAAAAATAATTGATGTGTACCTAGAGTCATTAGTGATGGACGAAACTCACAAATCAATGATTGTTAGAGAAAATTTGTTATGCAAGATTGTAACATGAGTTTATTGAATTCGACAAATCAGCTGCATTTTCTAGCCACACGAAAACTGCCCCACTTTAGAGGTAGCACAAAATGTAATTACCATTCATATCAAGATAGACCTATACTGGCATAGATACCACACTATTCAGTGAGATTTTAGAAGTAGTAACTTGAAAGAATCGAAGCAACAACAGTGAGTGAATTTCACAGTGACCTACTCTTCCGCAGCTAAAAGGAGCATTCAATGGTCTGACAGACACTTACTTGATCAATAGTTGTTATACCTCCATTTAGAGTAAACTTTACTTCTGGGAAGTCCCGCAACAAAGCGAAATAGTACTCATATCTGCAGTAATGTTGAGAAGAAAAAACTTAAAAACCATTTCAAGCAACCAAGCTCATATAAACCAAAGCATTCAACAAATCATAGCATTCTCTTCTCTATCTAGGTGCGATGCTAGGATTAACAATTCAGAATTCAGACTTTCCCGAGTAGTGACTCAGGTTTGATATGTGGACTAAAAAGCAGCAGCACGGCAAGTAGTAGTTATGAATGTTTTGATAATAAGGCTGAAGAAAATGCACGAAAAGAGCCGCACAATAACCACACATAGATAGGAAAACATACTTCAATGGAGGAACTTTCCGATTCTCTGCAGGACTGATGCCACTAAGCAATGCCTTCCGAGCATGAATGATGAAATGCCTAGTTGGTGAATTTGACACAACTTTATCTACAAAGTCACCTGGTGCAAACAAATCAATGCAGTTAAATTTTAGTCAACAGTATAGTATTATAATATGTCACAATGTTATCACAGTAGGGGAAAAGTAACCATCAAGAAAGATAAATACTCATTAAAAGAATGTAAAACTATGAAAACCAATAGCAATTATGACTTCAAGTAAAAAATACTTTGTCTCTAAAAATATACAATCAAACTACAGAGTTAAAGTCATTCAACATACGATACTGAAAATATAATGTTTCATATCAAATATATCAGCTGGCAATGGAATCAGAAGAAATGGGACTATTGAAGCTATCTAGCATAAAATGAATAAGGAAATCATCAAATCTTGCTGTTTCAGTATCATTACACTTGAAGCATGTGGCACAACACAAGACTATTTTATCAAACTTGAATAACAAGGTGCCACCTGCTATGGGATTGTTTCAAGTACATAGAATTCAAAGTTTGTTCCAACTGAAACTATTTTACCAAACATTTGGGAAAATCATGATAGGTCAAAACCAGACATTGATCGGACATTAATCAACTGTCTGCAGCTACCCTCAGTTGTTGATGTACTACATTTCTTCAAAATTCTGGGTATATGTTAACCTATTCTGCTCACATGTAAAACGAACTGCATTTTGCAGCTTATCCCTGTTTCTCATTTTCTTTGTGCTCATACATGATCCAATAGGGTGTAACCTCAAGTCAGAATGTGTATGATCCAGTACATTGTAACCTAAACTCAGGGGTATTTTTTTAATCTTTGAAAGGCCTACTAAAGATATTAGGAAGTCAAATATGTCTGAAGAAGACTCACATAATTCTTCATAAGAGTCACAATCATCAACACCAATTCTGCATTTAACACTGACAGGGACATCACAATTGGCTGCAATAGCTGACATAGCATCCCCTACAAACTTCAGAAAACTGAATCAAACATTAAATAAAGGACAGAACAAAAACAGATCACATCAAATTTTCTTTGCTATTTTAACTCATGGAGCAAACCTCTGGATCGAACATTAATCGAGCACCGAAGCAACCGTGACCAGCAACTTTACCGCTGGGGCAGCCACAGCTAAAATAAAAGTAATGTGCAAATTATATGAATAACAGAATATTTTGCATAACAATACTAGATAAACACAAGAGAGCTTGTTACTTTAGGTTGATCTCATCATATGAATAAGCATTTGCCAGTTCAGTTGCCTTCGCCAAATTTTTCAGATTACTTCCACCAATTTGCAGCACAATAGGATGTTGTTCCTCAGGAAATGCTAGAAACCTATCCTGCAAATTTCGACAATAAGTATTTGAATCAATCAGCTCTGCATAATTATGTTCATATAACGTGACACGCATGCTATGGACATAATCAGGCTCGATAAATTCTTGAAAGTTTGCAAGAGAGGACGCTCACCAAGTTATCCTTCTGGTGCACAATAGTCTCGGCGACGACCATCTCCGTGTAGAGCCACGCGTGCCGCGAGATGAGCCGCGCGAGCGTCCGGTAGTGGTTGTCCGTCCAGTCCATCATCGGCGCGACGCTGGGGAACCGAGCACGGGACATCACCCCCACGCACCAAATCAGGTCAGCGCCCCCTACATACCCTACCTAAGAAGTACCCCCACAGCTTTCCTATCTGGCTCCGCTCACCTGAACAATGGAGGGAGGTGCTTTCCTGCTGCCGGCACGGAGGCGGAGCTCGCCGCTCGGCACGGCCGCGCCCCGGGGCTGAGCGGCGAGAACCGGCCCCGGAGGAAGGCGCCAGGGCTGCCGGGCGCCAGTGGTTGTGTCAGCAGCGCGTGCTTCGCGGCGGACCGCATCGTCATGGAGTCCCGAACACCCCCGGTTTCGAGTGCGGCCGCCGCCGCCAGCTCTGCTGGGGATACGGTCGCTGCCTTGCGGAGTTGCGGGTGGTGAGTGGCGGCGGCAGTTCGGTCAGGGACACCGCCCGATCTGAGGCGAACGGTGAAGATTGTGCCTTTTTCGTGATGCTTTTTGTCGAACGGACGAACGGTTACCCTTTGGAAGAATTTTTTTTATTTTTTTTTATTTTACGAATTTGCACAAATAAATAGGTGATCCAAAATTTTTCAAAAATAGACATATGCCGCAGAATCAAAGGGCTACCGCCGTCTCACCCGATGATAAACGGCGGTAGCTTCCCGCGTTCACCACGTCAGCTGGCAAATCCGCTTACCGTCCTCTAATCTGGCGGGCGGCACACGGTTTGCAACAGCGCGTGGGACGAGGCTGTTACCGCTGTTCCATCCAGCGGTATCCGCTTTCCGCCGGATGAGTGGGCGGTAATATGCCCTGCCAATTCAAATGGCAGGAGCGGGATAGCTACCATCGGCTGATTCGATGGTAGCTCCCCCGCGTCTTTAAAAGCCGCGGAGCGACTGCCTCGGGTGCACGCACGCCATTTTCTTCAACGTCCAAAACCAAGCGAGAGAGGAGGGAGCTGAGGGAGCGCTCGGGAGAGAGGAGGAAGGGAGGGAACGTCGGGGAGAGAAGAGGAAGGGAGGGAATGATGGGGAGAGAAGAGGAAGAAAGGAAGGGAGGGAGGGAGGAAAGGAGGGGAGGGGAGTAGAGTGGAGATTGAAGCTCGGATCTTCGCTTTGCTTGAGGTATTATTATTAATCTCCTAGTTTAGATTAACTTATAGTTGGTAGATGTAGTAGTTGATGTAGTAGCTATACAAATGGTGTAGTGTTAATTAGTAGATGAAATCTAGGTATTGATATTAGACGTAGAAAAATATAGGTTAGTCGGTATAATGGATTTAGCTTAGGTATTTATGTTGTAGTAAAATTAGTTTGTTGATTTATTAAGATAAATTTAAGATGAATATTATTCGCAATGCAAGAGTTATATTTTGTATAGGTATTTAGAATGTAAGTCTTTTAGGGGTTAGTTGAAAGTATCACATTTAGTTATAATTTTTGTTCATGTCGTGCATATCTTTATATATGTTTTCGGAATGTAGGGGTGTTTAGGGTTAGTTAAATTTAGTAATATTTAGTAATGGTCTCTGTTAATGTCGTGTATATTGATCGGGTAAAATAAAATGAATTTGTTAAAATTGTTATTATTGGCAATGCTCGAGTTAGATGTTTCCACCGTATGTTGAAATGTAGATGTTGTTGGAGTTAGTTAAATTAAGTACATGATAGTAATAATATCTCTTCGTATCGTGTATATTGACACGTATGTTGAAATGTAGATGTTGTTGGAGTTAGTTAAATTAAGTACATGATAGTAATAATATCTCTTCGTATCGTGTATATTGACAAGTATGTTGAAAAGTTTATTTTTCCAAGTGTTCTATGGTCGGGGGAGGTTAGATATGGTCCAGAAGGGGTAGATTTGTCTGAATTTCAGTCGTTCTGCAAAGAATTACCAAGAGCGAGAGAGAACTTGGGCTTCAATATACAACTAGCTATTTAAGCTGTCTGTTAGGGTTGTAGTGAGGTTACGGCCTGACATAAACTTTTGGAAGTTGATACCGCTTGAAGGAACTTAGAACTGGAGGACCTATGTAAATGGTTGTACTACGCGCGGTTTACCGCTGATGTTATTTGTTGAAATGTTTCGGAAGATTGGGTGTAACAGTCATATGCAAGAAAAAGTGGGAGGTACTGAAGTTAGAGCCGAGGAAGGTGTGGAGAGTACTAATGGGCAAAATAAAGAAAATAATGAAGATGGGGTAGGAGAAGGAGATGTAGAGGATGAAGATACAACCCGTGAGCCAAATGGTGAGGCTGATGAGGGGGGAAGACACCCTGGGTTAGTTGAGCAGGTAGAGAGGGAAGGAAAAGATGGCAATGGTGCCATAGATGATGGCTTGTCGGATAAGGATGATGCTAATCCTGTCCCGCGGAACTAGTCAACTTATGACCATTCCAACCTACAGGTCAATGTAGGGGAAAATATCCCTTGGGAATACAGGAAGAATGAGGTTTGTGTAGCTGCTTTGTACCCTAATGGGGATGAGGTGAAGTCAGCTGTGAAGTGATGGTCCACTTTATCTTTGCAATGGGAGTTCAGGGTGGTGAAGAGCAACCCGACAGTATATGATGTGTGTTATGCAGAAGCAATCAAGATGATTCTAATTCTGTTGACGCCAGATTTTGACATGTTTTGGATCGGCGTCAAGAGAGGAAAGGATTGGTCGATGCGGCGGATTAAAAGGTTACGATTAGGAATCGGCCGATTGGTGCTACAGTTGGAAATCGACCGATTGGCGCTACAGTATTTCGAGCGATTGATAGACGGAGTTGGTGGAGGTCAGCCGATTGGAAGGCTGGAGCGTCTGGGCCAATATGGGCTTAAGTTGGGCTAAAAAAAGAAGACAGAGAAAGATTGGCCCGTGGGAGTATGATAACCAACTCCAATACGAGTTGGTTAGATCCTAGTCGGTTAGGAAATCAGTTGTAACAGGCTATAAATAGCCATATTTGGAGATTTCTAAAACAACACATCAATCAATACAAACAATCTACTTTTTTATCGTACTTTACTTTCAAGTCGGTGACTTCGCCGACACATCTTTTTCTTTCATGAGTTCGTACGGGTTGGTAGGGCTGCATCGACACGATCTCCGGCCGATTCTGTAAGTTCCGTTTATCGAGTAATATCTAAGGTTTAACTTCGGGTGCATCGCTGTCGTTTCATTTAAATTTATTCACCAGTTATCGATATTTACTAGAACTATAGGTTTTATCACCAGTTATCCAGCTTGAGATTTGAGCTGTCGGCTTTATTACTGTTGTTTTTATTTATCATTATACAACCGATTAGATATATTTCAAGTGTTGCTTCGTAGTGTTGTCTAGTCTGCTCTGGTAGATTCCTTACAATCGCTGCGTGATCGTCGGCTGTTCTATAGTCGGCTTTTCGAGACAGATCAGAACTTTAGCCGATCCAAACCCATTTAATACATTTCCTTCCTTATCAATCAACAGGTCAGATTGACTGGCACGCCCCGCGAACCGCACCAGGATGATCATCCGAACAGGAGCTAAGCAGATTCTCCCGGGTCGTGTGTCCGACGATGAAGGTCATCGGCCGATTTTTAGCGCCAACACACTTTTGGCACGCCCGGTGGGACCACTTCAACATCCAACATGTCAAAAGCCGCCGAAATCTCCAAAGACAACGTCATCGAGGTTACGGAAGCAGATCTCAAGGATGACCAGAAAGAAGAATTGGCAAGGCACCTAAAGGAATATAGGAAGACATGCTTGCAATTTTTCAGTCGTACCAGAAGCGGGGAGAGCGTCAAGAAAGCTCCTTTTCCAGCTCCCCGCCAGATCACCATCACTGAGGACTCGGGCAAGATGTCTGATATGATTCAACAGTCCGTTTACCAGGCTTTCATCGACCAATCCTCAGTGATGACCAACACGATATACAATGCCGTCATTAGTTCCCTGATCAGCGGAGTAGCTCAAGGATATCAGGGCCAGTGTACCCCATCGTAACTCCAGTCAGAAACTTACCAGGCACATCTCACTCAGCTCCTCAGCCGATACTGACACAACATGGAGGATTCAACGCTTCAATGCCTCCAGGATATAACGGCGGCCATGCTTTCAAACGCAAGCGCCGTCTCAGCCTGCTCAGCTTTCCTCCCTGCAATCACTGCCCTCAAATTTAGTGCCTTGGGGGGCACCAGCGACTGCAGCTGGTTTGGACCAGTCAATCGCTTATGGAAACTCTCTGATCCAAGCACCGTTCCAATCGGCTATCCGGCCGACGCTCCCACAATATCAACCGGCCTCATCAGAAATCGGCAGGGGGGCAGATGCTGCAGAAACACTTAGAAGTGCGGCGCCGATGATGCTGTACGATGGAACGACATATTCGCTACACAACCAACTATTGACTGCTCAGCCGGCCACGCTGCCGCAAAACCCGCCACACACTTTGATCCACCACACGGCCATCGCACCGCCGATCCATCAGCATGTGCCGATCCCTCAACCAGTTGTTCATCAGCAGCAAGTGGATTGGACAGCGAGGATAGCGGAGGTGATTCAAGATCAAATCGGTTTAAAGCCGAAGGTACAGACCTATACGTACAAGACGCCGTACCTACCTGCCTACAACCTGCTGCCGTTTCCCCATCGATACAAGGTGCCTGACTTCACCAAGTTTTCGGGGCTAGATGACACCTCAACTGTGGAGCACGTAAATAGATTCATCATCCAGTGCGGGGAGGCTGCCACACAAGAGGCTCTGCGGGTGCATTTGTTCTCGTCGTCGCTATCCGGATCAGCTTTCCAGTGGTTCACTACGCTACCGCCCAATTCCATCGATACTTGGGCCGATTTGGAGAAACAATTCCACAAGTACTTCTATGCAGGAGTCCACGAGATGAAGCTCTCAGATTTGACCAGCCTCAGGCAGAGGAGCGACGAGCCAGTGACCAATTATGTGTAGAGGTTCAGAGAGGTCAGAAATAAATGCTACACCCTAGTCCTGACCGACGCTCAGCTGGTCGATATCGCCTTCCAAGGTCTCCTACCACACATCAAAGAGAAGTATGCCTCCCAGGAGTTTGACAGCTTGAGTCAAATCGTCCACCGATTGGCTGGTCAAGAAGTTCGCCCTTTCGACCAGCGGAGGAATTTTTAGAAGAAGGTGGCATACTTGGAAGGATCTGAGTCTGAAGAGAAAGTGGAAATCGGCCTAGCAGAATTGGTAAAAGGGAAAAAGCCGATATCATGCCCGTTTGGGAAGAAAGAACTTGAAGTGTTCGGTTTTGACACGTCAAAGGCCGACAAGATCTTCGTTTTACTTCTCCAAGAGGGGAAGATCAAGCTCTCACCTTACCACACCATTCCATCGGCCGAGCAGCTCAAAAAGACGAAATATTGCAAGTGGCACAATGCCACATCTCACGACACAAACGAGTGCAAAATCTTCCGTCAGCAGATACAGTCGGCCATTGAGCAAGGCAGACTCAAATTTGAAATCCCGGCGAAGCCAGTAAAGCCGATGAAGATTGACCAGCATCCTTTCCCTATTAACATGGTTGACACGGGAAGAAACGCGCTTCAAACCAAGGTGCTGACGTCGGAATCGGCTAAGAAAAGCGACATCGTGGACCCCAGAAATCAGGCTACGGTTGAAGATGTTAAAGGGAAAAGATGGGTCGAAGACGAGGGCGAAGGATCGGAGAAACCGCGTAGACCTATCACCTCCCAATTCTTACTCAACAAATATCAGCGGCAGCAGGAAAGTTTGAGACACCGCGAAGAGATGGTCCGCTGACACGAAGACCACTGGCGATGCCCGTTCTTCATCCACTGTTGGGAAAATAACCTCAGATTACCATCAGCCGATAATTGCCCTGAATGCAACCGTCCATATCGCGACAATTGCCCGTTCAAGAGGTCACGCTCCAGAGACTGGCGCGAATAAGAGGATCGGCGCCTTTCAGTGCGTGATCGGCTGGGGGGCAGAGTTGACCGGTATGATCGGCCAAGGGGCAGATTTGAATAGTATGATCGACCGCGGGGGGGGGGGGGGGGCAGGATTGACCAGCACAGGCGACTGGGGGGTAGAGCCAGCGCACACGATCGGCTAGAAGAGATGGCCGACGCTAGGGTGTCAGATGAAAACCCCCTAGGGCGAGAAACAGACTGGGAGCGCGTTAAACCGCTGGCCAAACCAGTGAACCCCAGGTGGTGCCCTGATGGATTGACCAAATCCCAAAAATGAAGGATCCAACGTCTGCGCCAATGGAACAACAAGAAGAAGAGAAGAGGTAGATGGTGGATAAGAAAGATGACAGGTCTTGAGTCTGGCGCCCCAAAAGAAACAACAATGAGGAAGGCGACAATCAGGAATCGGCAGCTGACGTCAGCATGGTGTTCATCTTGCCGATGGAGTTCATGGCTCCCGCCGATTGGGACGACATAACAAGGGTGGAAGAGCAGATGGCGCAATTGGCTTTGGAGCCAATGACAACCACTTTTGAGAAGCCGGAGGATGAAAAATGACAACATCTCAAAGCTCTGTTCCTCAAAGGACATGTCAATGGACAACCTTTCACTAGGCTACTGGTGGATGGAGGCGCCGCAGTCAATATCATGCCATATGCTATGTTTCGAAAATTGGGCAAAAGTGATGAAGATCTGACCAAGACGGACATGATGCTCAAGAATTTCGAAGGCAACGTGTCCTCCGCCCGCGGAGCACTCTGCGTCGACCTCACCATCGGCAGTAAGACCCTTCCCACTACTTTCTTTATTATTAATGGTAAGGGATCCTACAACATGTTGCTCGGTCGCGATTGGATAGACGCGAATTGCTGCGTCCCGTCTACAATGCACCAATGCCTCGTACAGTGGGTCAGCGACAACATCGAGATAGTCACTGCCGATTCCGCCTATAGTGTTGTTGCGGCCGATACACAACAGTGGAGTTGCGAACGCATCAAGTGCATATCCGGTAGAACTTGGGACATCGACTTCCTAAAAGTGTTCGATTTTGGCCTACAGCCGATCCAAGCAGTCGGCTCTGAAGATTCAAATTAGATGGATCAGTTCGTTCGGGAAGATGGGAAGCTTGGGTACGGATTTACATCGGCCGATTCATTGGAGTTGGTGGATTTAGGAGATGGTAGCAAGCCAAGGCCGACGTATATTAGTGCTAGCTTGGATCCCGAGTACAAATGTAAATTGACAAATTTATTGAAAGAATTTAAAGATTGTTTTGCTTGGGAATACCATGATTTGCCTGGTCTAGACCGGTCCATTGTTGAACACTGGTTGCCTATAAAACCAGGATATCGGCCGTATCAGTAGCCCGCACGACGGTGCAACCCTAAAATTCTACCTGATATAAAGGCCGAAATTACAAGATTGATTGAAGCAGGATTTATTTGGCAGTGCCGTTATGCCGAGTGGATTTCTAATATCATACTCGTAAACAAGAAAAACGGAAAGCTGCGCGTGTGCATTGACTTCAGGAACCTTAATCAGGCTACACCGATGGATGGGTATCCAATGCCGACAACCGATGTTTTGATAGATGCCGCCGCAGGACATAAAGTCATCAGTTTCATGGATGATAATGCTGGGTACAATCAAATATTAATGGCCGAAGAAGATATTTCGAAAACGTGTTTCAGGTGTCCAGGCCACCTCGGTTTATTTGAGTGGGTAGTAATGACCTTTGGATTAAAGAACGCCGGCGCTACATATCAACGGGCTATGAATTATATTTTTCACAAACTTATTAGTGTACTGGTGGAAATCTACATCGATGATGTCGTGGTCAAGTCAAAAGGACATCAAGAACATCTGGCCGATTTGCGAGAGGTGTTGGAATGCACAAGGAAACATGGATTGAAAATGAACCCGAACAAGTGTGCATTCGGCGTGTCGGCCGGACAATTCCTAGGATTCATGGTCCATAAGCGCGGGATAGAAGTCAACCGCAAGATCATAGCTGCCATCAACAAGGTTGTAGCCCCGCAGAATAAAACTGAGCCGCAGTCCCTAATCGGCAAGGTCAACTTTATCAGGAGATTCATATCCAACTTGTCCGGACCTATTCAAGCTTTCACTCCTTTGTTGAAGTTGAAACCCGATCAGGAATTCATATGGGGAGAAGAACATCGAAAAGCATTGGAAGACATCAAGCAATATCTGATTTCACCACCTGTGCTAGTCCCGCCACAGGCTGACAAGCCATTCAGACTATACTTATTGGCCGATGAACGGGCTATCGAATCGGCGCTGGTACAAAAGTTTGAAGGAAAAGAGCGGGTAATATATTATGTCAGCAGAAGATTCCTAGACGCCGAATGCATAGTCATGTACCAAGCTCAGACACTACCTGTTATCGGCAGAATGCATAGTCGTGTGCAAAGATGACGTAGTAAAGTACATGCTATCACTGCCAATTTTGAAAGGACGGATTGGAAAGTGGATCCTAGCTCTGTCAGAGTTTGACCTAAGGTACGAATCGGCCAAAGCTGTCAAGGGTCAAGTCATGGCCAATTTCGTGGCTCAGCATTGCAGACCGGAAGTCGCTGTCGTTGAACCAGTTCCATAGACTCTATACTTCGATGGTTCTTCTTGTAGGGCCGGGTCAGGAATCGGCATCGTCCTCTTATCACCTCGGGGGGAAGTTATGATTTCTCTCTGCCGATAGAGGCATCCGTGACCAATAATCAGGCGTAATACCGAGCCGTCCTAAAAGGTATTCAATTGTTGAGAGAGATCAAGGTCGATGCGGTGGAAATTTTTGGGGATTCCATGCTAGTTGTGGATCAATTAACGGGGAAGTCTGAATACAAAGATGATGTCTTGAGAATTTACTATGAAGACCACCTCCAGCTTTTTAAGGAATTCAAGTTTGCGGTTATTGAGCATATTCCCAGAAATTACAATGAAGAGGCCAATAGGCTTGCCCAACACGCGTCCGGGTATCGGCCGATTCAAGGTGCCATGACTCTGGAACTTGTGGCCGACGATTGGTGAAAGGAGATCGCCGATTACTTGAAAGACCTATCCAAGAAGGTGGATCGGCGAGTACGCTTTCAAGCCACGAAATACGTGCTGCTCGAAGATGATTTGTTTTACTGAACGATTGATGGAGTTTTGCTCAAATGCCTGGGAACGGAAGAAGCAAAGGTCCTGATGGGAGAAATTCACGAGGGCGTGTGCGGAGCTTACCAATCGGCTCACAAAATGAAGTGGATGATTAGAAACAATGGGTATTATTGGTCGACGATACTCGAAGATTGCTTCAAATATTATAAAGGTTGTCAAGATTGTCAGAAGTTTAGAAACGTGCAGCATGCACCAGCCTCGGCTATGAATCCGATAATTAAACCATGGCCGTTTAGAGGTTGGGGAATAGACCTCATCGGATAGATTTACCCTCCATCAAGCATGGGACACAAGTTCATATTAGTAGCCATTGACTATTTTACCAAGTGGGTGAAGGTAGTTTCATTGAAGGCCGTGCCATCGTCCGCTATGGTTGATTTCATGAGAGACCATATTGTTTATCGGTTCGGTATCCCTCAAACCATCACAACTGATCAGGGGACGATGTTCACTTCAGGAGAGTTCGAAGAGTTCACCACCGATATGGGAATTAAATTATTGAATTCTTCTCCGTATTATGCTCAAGCTAATGGTCAGGCCAAATCGTCCAATAAGGGGATAATCAAGTTGATCAAGAGGAAGATAGAAGAACAACCCAAGAAGTGGCACCTGTCTTTAACTGAATCTTTATGGGCTTACAGGATGGCCTGCCATGGGGTCACTAAATATCTCCCTGTCAGTTGGTATATGGTCACGAGGCAGTATTGCCTTGGGAATTAAGGACGGGGTCAAGGCGCACATCGCTTCAAGATCAGCTGACGGCCGATGACTATTCCCTCCTCATGAAGGGGGAGCTCGACGATTTGGCAGGTCAGCAATTGAGAGCCCTGATCAGCATTGAAGAAAACAAGAAAAGGGTGGCTAGATGGTACGACAAGAAGGTCAAGGTCAAACAATTCTCCTAAGGAGATTTGGTATGGAAGTTGGTGCTGTCGATAGGGTCTAAGGATCCCAAGTTTGGTAAATGGTCGCCCACTTGGGAAGGGCCATATAAAATCGGCTGATGCGCTCCAGGAAACGCATATATACTGGAAACTATCGAAGGAGTGGAATTCACAAGAGCCTTGAACGGAAGATATCTGAAGAGATACTATCCTAGTATATGGGTGGGTGCATAACTGACGAAAGGGTGCATCAAGATGACGTGGCCAACTCCTATTGGCTCCTGTTGATATAGCCGATGCAAAGATAACATCGCCTTAAGGATGAAACATTCGATTAGTCTGGCTGATTTATTATTCGGTACACACAACAGGGTACGTGGCCGACATGGTACAAGTCGCCTTTAGAACAAAAAGTACCAACACATTTATTGACCATGCTTTTTCTTAATCTCCCTCTCGATCCGGCCTAATTCTATCAAGAGGCGGATGCTCTTTTCCTCCAGATCCTCCATGGCGGCTTCAACCTCGACTTGACGAGGAAGTGGGTGGCTCTTGTCATGAGGTGGTTGGGATGTCCCCGCCACGGCATCCTCGAGGGCGACCGGGCGAGGGAGTGGATGACTCCTTTCAATTGGCGGCCGCCTGGAGCAGTTGGCATCCATATGGTCCAGGATCTTCTAAACGTCAGCGGGGATATGATCTTTAAGTTCTTCGTGATGAGCCCTAATCAGATCTCTGTCCGCTTGCGACAACGGCTCATCGGAATGCATGACCCTGATCACCCGTTCCAGACTAGGGCTAAGGCGTTTCGGCTTAGAAGGTAGAAAACAACCACGCAGCGTCAGATTGATTGAAATATCAAACGGAGGAACAAAAGAAGATTTTGTACCTGATTGACAGAGAAAGAGGAAGAGGAAGAAGACATCTCGGCGTTTAGTCTGAGGATATGGAGATCAAACTACTAGAGGAAAAAATAACGGGCGATGTGAATGTCTGTGGAAACGATACAGGGCCTCATACTTATAGAAGGAAAAGGGTGAGGGGTTGGTAAGACGCGTCCCATCGGAGTAAAAGGTTAATAAATGAAAGGCTGCCACAAAGAACGGTTCAAGTTTGAATCCGCACGTCAACGGCAAAAGGACATTAAATATTTACAGAGCATTCAGTACTTTTACACTTCACCCAAGGAGGGCATTAATAGCCGCAATCGCTCGCTGCCTAACTTGATCGTCCGAGTCTGAAGTCCTCTAGTCGTCATCAGCCGATCTGGGGACTTCTGGCATATGACGATGGAGTTTGATTGCTTCATGGGCCAGGTTCTGCCTCTCCTGCTTCATCTCAGCAATGACAGATGGGAGGTCTTGGAGTCTCTTCTCTTCGACGGCTATGGCCTTGGTCACCTGCTCCATCTCCTTGACAAGCTCTGCCCTTCGCTGTTTAAGGCGATCTATAGCACCAACAATATCTGGGCGAGAGCTTTCAAGGAAACTGATTCGTTGATGTACCTCTTGGGCTCGATGTTTGTAGGAGTTTTCCTCCTCACGGGCTTTCGCTAGTTTGGTGCGATCAGCCATGTGGCGCAAGGCCCTGAACATTGGAATCTGCATTGACTCAATGTATGCGGCGGGTGCCAAAGCCTCTTCTGGAACTCGGCCTCTGATTTCGCCGAGAAGTTGCCGAATCGGCGAGGCGTCTTCCACTAGTCGGCCGATGTCGTCTTGGAGGAGGGTCCGTATGCTCTCAAGTTTGGCACGGACGTCATCAGGGATCGAGCTTAGTGCGACTTGGCGCGAGGTGACTTCTTCATCATCAGAAAGTGCAACCGCAAAAGAAAAGAGACTATTGTTGGGGGTATCTTGCTCCTAAAAAAGAATACAAAATAAAAATACGGATTAGCCGACGGTGATAGGGAATCGGCTGATTCAAGTATTAGGTTCCTTACCTCCTTAAAGCGGATTTCTTCTATTTGCACCGGCGGGAGTACTACCCTCATCTCGGGAACTAGCGCGGGTGGTTCATCAGAGGAGGAGGATTCGACGATGATTGACGCCATGCTCGGGCCAGCCTCCTGGAAAGGATCAAAAAATGGAGCTCTGTAAGTACAAGGTAGGTAATTAAGTTTGATGGCGGATAATGACTGCTATACCTCAGTGAGTCGTCCGGTCGATGGCCGATGAAAGGGCACAATTGACGTGCCCAGGGTAGCCTGCATTAGAAATCGATTAAATTTTGATTAAGGATTGAGAAATTTGGTTTGAACAGATTTTCTCTACCTCAGTAGGAGGGATTGCTGGCATCCCTGCCTTTGCCTGGATGGTGGCTGATTGCTGCGGAGATTGCACTGGGGCGATTTGCGCGGCCTAACAGAAGGAAGAAATTAATATCTACAGGCTACTTAGAAGAATGTAGGGTATACGGAGTTACCTGAACAGCTTCTACCAATAATGATGCAACAGCCGCTCCAGCTTCTGTGGCAGCATGGGGATCGACTTCCTCGATAATCGGCAGAGTTGGCGTAGCTAAGGATTCAACCGACGCCGTCGCTGACTCATCGGCCAATTCTATACGGGCGCGCACTCGGCAACTCGTCTTCTTTGAAGAGAATTTCTTCGGCGTTTGTTTTGATCGGCCGGTGGTGATGTCCTTGATGGCTGGGGCATGATAGCTGATGAGTGGGAATGGTGTGTATGGGTGGCGATTCTCTATCGGCCTACCACTCCGGCTGCGCGTTGGAGGAAGTCAACTTTCGGATTGCAAAAGGAAAATAAGAATTAGCGGCAAATTTGTAATATAAAAGGAAATGATATTGAAATTGGCTGAGAAGAGAGCATGTACCACTGTGTTTGGGTCGATCTTGTCAGGGTCCAGAGCATTGCAATATGTTGCAGGAGATACACAAAAGAGATGCTGCTTCCATTCTGCCCACCATAACTTGAATTGTTGAATAGCAAAAGGAGCTACTATCCAATTGTTCAGATCAATGGTGCTGGAATTGGGCACTAAATCGCACAGCTGATTATAGTCAAGGCCCTTAGTAAGCGCATCTCGAAATTTTGCACGGTTGGCAAAGTAAACCTGAATCGGCAACTGACCAAGGCCAAACTACCGTGCTGCGACTGACGGGTTATAAAACTCGTAAGTTGGGGAGTCCTTCCCAGAGAAGAAATTCGCTGGTAAGATCCCTGTCTTGATCAAGGCGTCCGTGAGATCATTGTCAAAGGAGTTGGGCGTTGAGTCATAGCAGAAGGGGAGCTCAAAAAGTGGCTCTGTTCTCTGGTACGGGTACCAATTGGTAGTTTCTTCACTAAAGCCGTTGTAAAAGCATCTGAAATACTCGGCCGTCTGGGTGGGGGTGAGTTGGCAGGTAGGAAAGGCCGATGCTGCTTCGCCAAAAGAAGTGCACCGTCGTCGTACTGTAGTATTTTCCTCTGACTCGATGTTTGGGAATGTCTTGGTCTCTAGCTGCTGCTGGAAAACTTTGCTCATATACAAATTGAGCCAGAGGGTGATGAACCACCAGGGACCACCAGGATTACCAATCGGCTCTCCCTTTGACAGTTTGACTGCGATCTCGTGCATCATGTGGTAGGCCGATCCTAACAGATGTTTCCCTAGAGGAATGGCGGATCCTCTTGCCAGAGCTTCGGCCAGAGCTTGTGTGTTGGAAGAAGGGACGACTGCTCTGCCACAGAAAAAGTACTTCTCTAGCCACATCATCAAGAAGGCTGCGTATTCTCTCTCTAAAATTGTCCCGGTCCTCATGTTTTTATTGATATACCCCTTCCACCCGCCGATTCCTTTCGTTTCTAGCCGATGGGTCAGCTTGACCAGATAATTAAAGGGTGTATCGGGGGAGGAAATATCGAGGCCGGTTAGCATCAGTACATTGGCTAGAGTTGGGGTCATGGGTCCGTACCCAAAGAGAAACGCATTAAGCGCGTCAGACCAGAAGTAGGAGGCTGCTATCACCAAGGGTTCATTTTTCTCCATCTGGGACAAAGATAGATTGATGCACTAGCCGATTTTCAATTCATCCCATTGAACTCTCTTGGAATTGGTCATTCTTTGGTACCACTCTTTCCAGCCGAGGGTTTCATTCGGCCAAGATCTAAAAGTGCCTGACCACTGGCTCAAATCCATAGGTGATTGCTTAAAAGGGATTCTATGGGTTTCTAAATTAATCAGATCAGTCGGGTCTGGATTCCCCATAGGGCCTAAGCAGATGAGACCAGGAGCTTCGGAAAGGCGGATGGTGATTTGGTGTCTAATCGCCTAAAAAAGGTAAAAAAGGGAAGAACTAAGAATAGATCTAAAAGATGTGTGGGCGGTAAAAATTAAAAGCAAAAAGTTTCAGATGTTTACCTCTGGGATGAAGCTCATCATTGCTGATGGGGTCGCCGATGGAACCGCCGTTGCTGATGGAGATGCTGGCAGAGCCTCCGTTGCTGGTGGAGTTGCTGATGGTGCCGCCATTGAGGGGATGAAGCGGGATGCAGATGAAAGAAGGATCGCCGGAGAATACGATTGGAAGCCAAAAGGGCACTGGGAGAAGATGGAAAGTGATTCGCCGGGGAGGAATTTACTGAGCTCGTGGAGAAGAAGCAGCAGGGAACGCCAATATTTAAAGACGGTCCGAGAGAAGGGGTAAAGGCAGGATTTTTACCGCGCTGTCTACATGAATTTCGAGGGAGCGGTCACCCAGTTCGAAAAGATTGCAATCATCAGCTAGAAGACCGCGAAATAGAAGGAGATTTTTTTTCGTGTTTGTTTCGGAGGAGAGGTTAAAAATGAATTTTAAAGTAAAAGTCATGTTTTACTCCGAAACTGGGGGGCATGTGTTGACGCCAGATTTTGACATGTTTTGGATCGGCATCAAGAGAGGAAAGGATTGGCCGATGCGGCGGATTAAAAGCTTACGATTGGGAATCAGCCGATTGGTACTACAGTTGGGAATCGGCCGATTGGTGCTACAGTGTTTCGAGCGATTGATAGACGGAGTTGGTGGAGGTCGGCCGATTGGAAGGCTGGAGTGTCTGGGCCAATATAGGCTTAAGGTGGGCCATAAAAAGAAGATAGAGAAAGATTGGCCCGTGGGAGTATGATAACCAACTCCAATACGAGTTGCGTTTGTAAATATTCATTTTTCATTTAAAATTAGAGATAGATCATAGTCGGTTAGGAAATCAGTTGTAACAGGCTATAAATAGCCATCTTTGGAGATTTGTAAAACAACACATCAATCGATACAAACAATCTACTTTTTCATCGTACTTTACTTTCAAGTCAGTGACTTCGCCAACACATCTTTTTCTTTCACGAGTTCGTACGGGTTGGCAAGGCTGGATCGACACGATCTCCATTCAATTCTGTAAGTTCCGTTTATCGAGTAATATCTAAGGTTTAACTTCGGGCGCGTCGCTGTCGTTTCATTTAGATTTATTCACCAGTTATCGATATTTACTAGAACTATAGGTTCAGTATGTGATCCCCACAGGTATATGTTCATTACTTTGTCATTTTCCAGTGACCAATTGTTCTCCAATTGCTCAGACTAACTTATAATTTCATCACATAGCTCCGCACCAGTACCAAGGATATAGTGCAGCAGGACCGTCTTCAGCTCCACTCTATGTGGATGACTTCAGTGAGTCATCAATACATTCTTTCTATTCCATTACAAATACAAAACAAAATTGACAATAACACTTCTTGGTTCGAGAATAGTGTACATAGGCCGCGGAGAGACCGATGAGGAGTCCGTAGAAGAGGAGATCCAAAGAACGGCTTCGGCATGGGTGGACTCCTTTTTCAACTATGACGCTGAGGAGATAGGTCCTTCGTAATTGGGTGATGCACCCGTGCCTCTGACACAGGGCTCCACCTAGGACTTCGCGACACTAGCTGCAGCTGCACCAGGATGACCACCTCGTGAGGTTGCCCCTCCGGAGCCCTTCATGTACGACTGGTTTCGGACCAGAGCAGCGCAGCGGGCAGCGAGACGTGGTCATGGTCGTAGTGTTCCTTGTTACAAGTGAGGACACATTTAGTCCATAGGACCTCCTTTATCTTTTGTAGGCCGGTGCAGGCTATGATGTTATCCACATTATTTTTATCCAATCTCGTGTTGTACCAGCACAATATCTTCAGACAAGATGGCACATCGCAGGCTACTGATTTGGTAGAGTGTAGAGTATTGTGTAGGCTTTTTAGTCTGAGAGCAGACGTGATCTCCCTCTCCTCTGTCCCCTCAGCAAAGCAAAGGTGAGCACGACAAAGATGAGTGTAGAGGAATTCGCCGTACAGTACCTCAGCAGTGAGCACGGTCAAGCTGAGTGCAGCATGGGTCGTGGATGGCTCGTCTAGTTGAGACCTCACTTCACCTAGGTCGAGACCTCACTTCACCCTATGATGTGTGCTCCTTTGCAGACTACATTATGTAGGCCGGTGTAGAGACTTTGATAGCTAGGCTAGTGCAGGCTATGATGTCCATGCATGTCCTTTTTCATTTGGCATTATGGACATGGTGTAAAAAGGTTAGCGTTGTCCGACGGACTGGCTTCACAGGGAACCAACTCAACAATTTCCTCAAACTCTGAAGGTCCTTCAGATAAATCCAAGAATTCCCCTTCTGGAGCTTTGGTGTCTACGATTTAGTACATGCAAGGGTTAGTGATGCAACTTTTTTTTTGAACACAAGACTATACAACTTTCCTTCATGATAAAGTTGCAAGCCAACAAGTGACCATACAACCTATCATGATAATGTTGCAAGTCAAAACTAAACTACCCATAAAGATTAACCCACTATTTTAACCCTTTTACTAATCCTACCTTAGGCCTTTTCTTTTATTTTTAGAAAGCATCATAATTATTTTCTAATATTTCTATGGGTTAATAATAATTTGTGAATATGAAAACATTATTCAACATTTTATGCATTTAATAAAGGTTAAGCATTTATTTAAATACCTTAATGAAAAGGCATTAAATAAATACCTAAATTTTATTATTTTTCCTAAGGTGTAAAATTTTTAATGCATAAAGGAAAATAAAATAATCCTAACAAAATTAGTTTCACTAATTTTGGACACTTCTAGAATATCCTGTATTTTAAATGGTGAAAACCGAGTTTGAACTATTTATCTATAAAAGGAAAAAACCTAAGATTATCCAAAAACCCCCGGCCCAAACTTTTCTCACTCTACTCCTCTCTGCCCTCTCTCTTACGCACTGGGCCCCCCACTTGGACCGGCTCTACTCCCCCCTTCCTATTCTACCCGTCGGCCCACCTCTTTCTTCTCCTCTACCCCTGACGCGTGGGTCCCTGGCGCCAGGTCCTTCTTCTCCCCCGCGCCAAAAGCAGGGCGCGACAGGGGGCGGCGCGGCTCGACAGCCGGCGCCTCGCCAGCGATGGGGCCGGGCTAGGGTGGCATCCCCAGGCCACGGCGCACTCATGGGTGGTGGCGGCCCCCCGGGGAGACGGCCGGAGTTGGCCTCTCCATGGCGGCGGGCGACTTGGCCGGCGGCCGGCCGTGGCCAAGCACGACAACGGCACCAACACGGCCCCCGACTCCTCCTAAGGCTCCCTAGCGACCTACGGACTTACCCGCGACTTACCACATGGAGAGAAGGTGGCGGTAAAGGAAAGCTCACTGTGAGCAGGAGGTTGGCGGCGACGGACGGAAACGGCGGCGGCTAAGGGCTTGCCGGCGGGGAAATTGGAAAATGGGTAGGCACGGTCATTGGCGAGGTGCTGGTGGGGATGTGGGTGGAAGGAATTGGTGCGAGAGAGGAGAAACGGTGGAAATCGCCCGGCGGCAGGAGCTTGACCGTGGTCTGCTTGCGGTGGTAAAAACAGGTAACGCAGTAAACGGATAAGAGTGGCGGCGGGAGCAGTAGATATACGAATTTTTCACTGCGTGCATGAGTGCCACCGTGGCCTAGCTGTAGACTTGCGTGAGTGAGGATGTTGCCCTATATATCATGCTGGACAACGGGAGAAGGTGCCGGCGGCGACACATCTCTGTTTCTGCTCGCTTCCCTCCTCCTCTTCTTTTACTCCGAAAATTAGACCTTCAAAAACGGTTGATTTCAAATCCTACGGCCCGAGAGTCCTTTAAGCAAACTTGTAGATAAACTCGAGTACTTCAATTGATATATTAACCTTTACCAGAGATAAACATCCTAAGGCTAGGATTTTCAAGTCTCAAATTTGGGCAGACTGAACTGTTCTGAATCGAGATGATTCAGTTCGACAGGTTACTGTACAGGGCCATTTGCCCTTCTTTTAACTTGATTTGAGTAGCTCAAACTTACTCCATATAGTTCAACCTTCAACCATTCATGCTCTACAACTAACAAGGATTCCATTTTGCACATGAACTCATATACCTTTTGCACTATATTTCTCTGAAATTTGCTCCAAACATGGTCACTCACTGCTGTTTCAAACTTGGGAAAAATTCATTTCAGTGGCTAGGCTGAAAACTGCCAGAGTGCTGATTTTGAGTCCCATTTTAAATTTGATCCCTCCACTTTCTCTGGTCAACAACATCCTACTAAGCTTGTCATAAGGTCATACTTCACTACTGTTCAGACACCTTTGCCCACTTACTTGGAAAATTAGGCAGAAATCAATTCCAAAGTAGGGTACTCGTTATGATTTTCAGAATTGCCTATTTTCGGATGGGGAATAGTAACTTAGTTGTTTTCCTTTTTCAATTGCATTCTTGAGGAGTTTAAGACTAGGATTAGTCTCCAACTTCATTCCTTTGAGTTCTAAACATCCTCAAGCCTCAACTTCATATTTTTGCTAAATTTATCCTAATTTAAAATTCCAAATTGCAATTTCGGTCGAATTCGGCTCGAATTTGACTTTGAGTCAATTACCCTCCTTTTGCTCCAAAAGTCATTATTGACTTCTCATTGACACCTTTAGGCTGTCATTAACATAAGGTGTTACAGCCTCTCCCCCTTAACAGAATCTCATCCCAAAATTCCAAACGTTAAACCCTCAGTTTGGAGAATGGAAAGGAAACCGCGTCAGATAAAACATCTTTTTCTATTCTGTATAAGGAAAGTGGGGTGGTTGTGTAGTAATGATTGTTTACTTGACTTCAACAGTTTCAAACAACTCGGGGTACTTGGATTCTAATTCTTCGGCCCGTTCCCAAGTAGCCTCATCTGGAGTATGATTTTTCCATTGTACCTTGTAAAACTTGATGCTTCTGGTTCGCGTATCTCTTGTCTTTTGATCTAGAATCTTAATGGGTCTCTCTTCATAAGTTAGATCTGGTTCTAGTTCAACCTCCGGATCTTCTAAAACCTCTTCTGGAACTCTTAAGCATTTCTTAAGCTGGGATACATGAAATACATCATGTATAGAGGCAAGTTGGTCTAGCAATGAAAGCTTGTATGCCACCGGACCTTTTCGTTCTAGAATCTCGTAAGGACCAATATATCTTGGAGCTAATTTACCTTTCACTCCGAAACGTTGCACCCCCTTCATCAGAGACACCTTCAGATACACGAAGTGCCCAACATGAAATTCTAAAGACCGTCTCCTTTTATCCAAGTAGCTCTTTTGTCGGGACTGGGCTATTTCAAGATGTTTACGAATTTTTTGGATCTTTTCTTCAGTTTCCATAACCAAATCCGATCCCAAATGTGTCCTTTCTCCTGCTTCCGACCAATTTAAAGATGTTCTACACCTTCGGCTATACAAAGCTTCAAAAGGTGCCATCTTTATACTAGCTTGGCAGCTATTATTATAGGAGAATTCAGCTAGGGGCAAGCATTTGTCCCACAGCTTTGAGAAGGTAAGGACACAAGCTCTTAGCATGTCCTCCAAGATTTGGTTGACCCTTTCTATTTGTCCTCCTATTTGAGGATGATAGGTAGAGCTTCTAATTAGAGTAGTTCCCATATCTTTATGCAGTTGTTCCCAGAACCTGGAAACAAACTGAGAGCCTCGATCGGAAATAATTGTCTTAGGTACCCCATGTAGGGATACAATCCGGGCCATATATATCTTTGCATAAGTTGATATTGGATATGTGGTTTTGATAGGGATGAAATGGGCTGATTTAGTAAGTCGATCAACAATGACCCATATGGAATCGTACCCCTTAGACGTAGTAGGCAACTCGACTATGAAGTCCATGGAAATGTCTTCCCATTTCCAAACAGGAATTGCCGAAGGTTGAAGCAAACCAGCAGATTTTTGAAGGATCGGTTTAACTCTTCGGCAGGTATCGCATTCAGCCACATATTTTGCAATTTCTAGTTTCATCATTGCCCACCAAAATCTCTGCTTCAAATCTTGATACATTTTATTACTTCCGGGATGAATGGCAAACTTAGATAGGTGTGCTTCATCCAGAATCATCTTTCTTAAATTCACATCCTTGGGAACTATAATCCTATTCTTGAAATACAGTCCTCCATCCTTCTCTTGAGTGAACCCAGAACTTTTGCCTTCAGCTTTCTGTTTATGAAGCATCTTCACGCATTGGTCCTCTTTCTGGGCTGTTATAATTCTTTCTCTCAAGGTGTCTTGCAGGATAATGTTTTGGAGAGTACCTTGTGTTACTATTTCCAAATTTAAGTCTTTTAGCTCTTCGCACAAGGTCTTAAGGCTAGATTGAATAGTGGTGCAGTGGCATTGAGCCTTCCTGCTCAAAGCATCAGCCACCACATTGGCTTTGCCTGGATGGTAATGAATTTCTAACTTATAATCTCTAATTAGTTCCAACCACCATCTCTGCCTCATATTTAAGTCCATTTGAGTGAAAATGTACTTTAAACTCTTGTGGTCTGTAAAAATACGATAGTCACTACCTAGAAGGTAGTGCCGCCATATCTTTAATGCATGAATCACAACAGCGAGCTCAAAATCATGGGTAGGGTAATGTTCTTCATGCCGCTTCAGCTGTCGAGAAGTGTAAGCAATCACCCTACCTTCTTGCATAAGAACACATCCTATCCCTATTCCTGAAGCATCACAGTAAACATTAAAAGGTTTCTCTAAGTCGGGTTGAGCCAATACTGGTGCTGTAGTTAATAGTTTCTTCAACGTTTGGAATGATTCTTCGCATTCGGAGCTCCATTCAAATTTCACTTCCTTCTTTAATAATTCCATGATTGGCTTGGAAATTTTTGAGAAGTTGGGAATGAACCTGCAGTAATATCCGGCCATCCCTAGGAAACTTCTCACTTCATGGATAGATGTTGGTGACTTCCAATCCAATATGTCCTTGACCTTTCCGGGATCCACTTCAATTCCTTTTTCGGACAAAACATGCCCAAGGAATGGAACTTTCTTCAACCAAAATTCACATTTACTAAACTTGGCATATAACTGGTGTTCCCGGAGTCTATTTAGAACAATACACAGATGCTGCGCATGTTCCTCCTCATTTTTAGAGAAGACTAGGATATCCTCAATAAAAACTACCACAAATTTGTCCAACTCTGGCATAAATGAGTTCATGAGGTACATAAAATGCGCTGGGCATTTGTCAATCTGAAGGACATGACTAAATATTCATATAACCCATATCTAGTCGAGAATGCTGTCTTAGGAATGTCTTCGGGCTTTATTTTAATCTGATGATATCTCGACCGAAGGTCAATTTTGGAAAAGACCTTGGCTCCAGCTAACTGGTCAAATAACAAGTTAATCCGTGGCAACGGATACTTGTTCTTAATGGTTACCGCATTTAAAGGGCGATAATCCACACACAGCCTCAAGGTGCCATCTTTCTTTTTAACAAAAAGTGCTGGGCAGCCCCAAGGCGAAGTGCTAGGCCGGACAAAACCTTTATCTAGTAATTCTTGGAGTTGAACTTTCAATTCTGCTAACTCCTTAGGTGGCATTCTGTATGGTCTTCTTGAAATGGGGGTAGTGCCAGGTTCTAGCTCAATAGTAAACTCTACCGCTCTATCTAGCGGTAAACCAGGAAGATCTTCAGGAAACACGTCTACAAACTCATTGACCACGGGAATAGATTCTAGAGTTACTGCTCTAGTCTTTTTAACCATCTGGTCCAAATAAGAACGAGCGGATAATTGGAGTTTGAAAGGGTGTCCTCGTGTATCCCTCAAACTAACGATCCGGTTATCCACATCAATTTTAACTTTATGTTCTTTCATCCAATTTACCCCCAAAATGATATCTATTCCTTGATCTTCCAAAATTAAAGGAAAGGCACCCACCTTATTACCTTCTAAATTCAGAACCACATTGCAACTACTTGGTTCGTATGTTGGGTAGCTCCAGTGGCTTGGATAGCATATTTGGTGTTTAAGGTGTGTACTTCTAGTTGGTGCCGCTTAACAAAATTGCTACTTATGAAAGTATGTGATGCACCTGAATCAAATAGAACCATGACAGGGTAGTCATTGATGAGGAACGTACCTGCTAGAATAGGCTTGCCCTCTGGAATCTTTTCCACATTTATGTAATGTGCTTGCTCAGTCTTGGCATTCAGAAACTTTTGCCGAACAAATTTTTGACCAACGCCTTGGCCAGAGGTTTGAGCTTTCATATTCACGTTTCCCCCAACCTTGGGAAAACAACAATCCCGAGCAAAATGACCCGGCTTCCCACAGTTAAAACAAACCTACGGGTTCCCCAAGGGAGTAGGACTGTGAAATCCGGAGGGCGGCGCACTTACAGGGTGAGGAATATTTGTAGGATTTATGGCACTCCAGGATTGAAGTGATCTCTGTTGGAAAGACGGTCGATATGCAGGTCGAGGAGGGCCTCGATATACAATCTTCATTCTTTGCGGGGCATTCCCAAATGTCCCAAAGGAAATATTCTTTCTTTTTAAAGACTTTTCTTTCTTCAAGGTTTCATCTAGAATTCTCATCTTCTCTTCCGCGGTAATGGCCACACTTACTGCAGAACTATAGTCAGCAAAGGTGCAGGTAGACAGTTTCTCCTGCATCTGTGCGTTGAGTCCCCGGAGGTAACAGTCCCTCTTCTTGGTCTCTGTTAACGCATCTCTGAAGTTCGTGTCAGTTTTCTGTCCTTATTTGTACTGATCTGCTTATTGGTGTGCTTTCACCTTGTTATTTGTTGAATCAGCTTTTGGTGTGAATAACAAGTTTTAGATAATTTCCTTAAATTTACAGAAAGTTTAGGGTCACCCTTGTTGGATGCTTATATCTCTAGTTATGGTTAAAACAAGTGACTATTGTGTTGCTATCCAGATTCGGTGTATGTGCTTAAGTTATTAGCTTTAACTTGATGTTGCCATGTGTGCTGGCTAGTTAGCTCATAACATTATTAGAATTAAATTGATCTACCTCAGGATCTTATAATATGTTATATAATGTTGGTTAAGCACTTAACTAATAAATGATCATGTATACATGTTGCTACAAAATAACCTTGCCGCATAGCTTACTAGAACCTTAGTGATGTTGGTGTGTGACTTGCTTATGCATGAGTAGTTAAAAAACAAATGTAATATACTTTGATCACCTTCAACTTGCTGGTTGTGTGATGCACTTATGTATGCCATGTTGATAAGCACCATCACCCCTAGTTCTTGTATGATGCTATGCTTAATTAGCTCTTGATTGTTAAATGCTTGCAATAGCTTGACTTAAGTTCACTTGTGTGCGATGCCTAATATGGATGCTATCCCTCTATAATAGGTTGTGTGATGTATAGTTAAATAACTTTAGGTGCCTATGTCTTGCATGATCTTATGTTTGCTCTAAATGCTTTTATGTGATGCATCTCTTATTATCATTATTCATATTCATGCATTGACATCGTGCATCTCATATAGATACGCTAGATGAACTAGGACGTGATGATGAAACCGAACCTGAAGATGGTGTATGATGGACCTATCCCGAAGATGGAAGGACTAAGCAAGTGCCGACATGGGAGATGCTCGCCAAGCAAGTGTCGTCTAACAAGCACTAACCTAGTGTTGGATCCAGGCAAGCCCCGGAGCATGAATTCATGTCTTTAAATTTGTGCAATATGATTGATGCTTATGATTGTGCATTTAAGTTATTAGGAGTTGATTGAAACCGTAGATGCATGAACTTAGTACCCTTGATCTGAACACTAGTATGATAAGTCGAGTAGCTGCAATATTTAATAGGACACGGTAAAATTTGAGTGATTGCTTGTCACTCATGAGCTATAGGAGTTGTTTGTTTACTTATGTTACAACCATACGGACGACGGACGGGGCCGGGCTTTTTGAACTGATTTGGTGATCGGTGGATTGCCCCGTTTGTCTAAATGAAACTAAGGTCGAAACGTGACGGTGTTCGTGATCAAGTGTTTGAAAGTACTAATCTCATACCTAGTATGGGATCGGGAAGCCTAGTACCTGATTGAACTGGGACGTGGCTTATACTCCTGCTATCCCTGGAACGTGCTTCCCATGGGGCCCCATGTGGGTGCAAGTGCGGTCACAGTACGGCAGAGACCGGGACTGTGGAGCATTGCATGCCAAGGGAAGTTTGGACCTAACACGTGCCTAGGGATCGATGGGGATGGCTGGCAAATGAAGTGAACCTGGTGTGGTACACGGATGTCGTGAGGTTAGGTTCGCCATGCATGGTTTAAAAACTCGATTCGAATCGTCTGCCTCTCATAGTTTGGGACTGCTTGATTGCTATGCTGCACTGAGTAAGAAGTGGAACAAAGGATGCTTGAGGCTAGTGAGATCTGAGAGTCTCATCTCGTGGACCCCTACGTAGAAGTATTTATGGAATTGCTTCTCCAAATCAGCCTAGGTAATAATGGAGTTGGGCAGTAGTGTTGTGAACCATGGGAAAGCCGATTCGGATAGGGATGACAAGAACAGTCGCACTCTTAGAGCATCTTGTGCGCAGACATCTTTCCTGAGTCTTCGGTGATAGTGATGTGGCAGGGAGTTGGAAGAGGACCTTTCTTGACGGTCTCCCCACTTCTAGTATGACTGAAGGATTGCAGGCACGTCTTCCTGTATTCTTCTAGAGCCCTTGCCACTTCTTTCTTTTGGTCATCCTTGAGATCTGCCTCAATAATTTCGATGACGTTATCTTCAGAGACTTCAGCAGCCTTCGACATGTTGGATGTTGTTTTGTCCCACCGGGCATGCCAAAAGTGTGTTGACGTTGAAAATCGGCCGATGATCCTCAGCGTCGGACACACGACCCGGGAGAATCTGCTTAACTCCTGTTCGAGTTATCGCCCTGGTGCGGTTCGCATGGCGTGCCAGTCAATCTGACCTGCTGATTCACAAGGAAACAAAAGTATTAAATTCTAGGGGTTCCGATCGGCTAAAGTTCCGATCTGTCTTTAGAAGCGTATCGGCGAATCAACCGATTTATTGTGGAGGTGACCAGCTATAAAACAGCCGATACCACGTAGCGATTGTAAAGAAAAAACTACTAAAGCAAACTAAACAATGCTGGATAAGCAACACTTGGGATAGATCTAATCAGCTGTATAATAACAAAGAACGAAAGCAATAAAAGCCGACAGTTCGTACCTCAAGCTGGATAATTGGTGATAAAAACTAAAATAATAGGTAAGACCTACGATCCTAGTTGATATCGATAACTGGTGAATAAATCTAAATGAAACAACAGTGATGTGCCTAAAGTTAAAGCTTAGATATTACTCGATAAGTAGAACTTACAGAATCGGCTGGAGATCCTGTCGATGCAGTCCTACCAACCCGTACGAACTCTTGAAGAAAAAAAGGTATTCTGGCGAAGTCGCCGACTTGAAAGTAAAGTATGAGGAAAAAGTAGATTTGTTGTATTGATTGATGTGTTGTTCTTTACAAACCTCTAGAGGTGGCTATTTATAGCCTGTTACAACTGATTTCCTAACCGACTAGAATCTATCTCTAATTTTAAATGATAACAAATATTTACAAACACAACTCGTATCGGAGTTGGTTACTATCTCCCCACGGGCCAATCCCCTTCTTCAGCCGATCTTCTTCCTAGCCCACCTTAGGCCCATACTAGCCAAGCCGCTCTAGCTCCCAATCGGCTAACCTTCACCAACTCCTTTTGCTAGTCGGCCGAAACACTGTAGCTTCAATCGGCCGATTCCTAACTGTAGCTTTTGGCCCACCACATCGGCCTGCCTTTCTCCTTCTTTGACGCCGATTCAAAACATGTGTCAAAATATGGTGTCAACACCATGGAAGCCTTGTTTGCGGAGTTAGAGAAGTACTGCAGGTCAGATGAAGACCACAGAAGAAGGGTAGCGGAAAGAAACCATCAAAGGCAATCAAAGAAGAATAGAAACTAGCAAGCTTCACCTTACAATCACAACCAGAATCACAACTAGCATCAAGCCCACCAAGTAATGGCAATTGAAGGCAACCAACCCTCGCATCAAAACCAAAATCGAAGCATAGCTCACATCAACATCAACACAATCAAAATCAGCCTAGCTTCGGTGGCGGCTAGAGAGGTGGCCATGCAGGAAGGAGAAGAGGGTGAAGCAATGGCCCTCCAAGGCCAAACAACCAAGTCAGGCAACAAAGACCATTCTACTGCACGTTCCTTGGAAAGCAACTCGATCATGCGATGGATTTATGTCCTATCTCCCTAAAGATCAACACTAAAAGAGCAGCAGAGAAGAAAGCAGTCGAAGCGGCAGCCCAAGCAGCAGCTCAAGTGCCCAAAACCATCCACCATACTACCTTTTTCCCACATCCACCATATTATCCAAACCCAGCTAACCTCGCAACCTTCCAACCAGCAATAACTTGGCAACCTTCGCCTCTTTTCCAACCTCAAATCCCATTAGCTTCGCAGAATGCAAACTTCACGCCATCGCAGCCTCACCACAAAATACCACTTCCGCCACCAAATGTACCCAATGAAGTTCTGAAAGCTGAGCCAAACCCACCAAACAACAACCCTAAGGCCTTACCAACTTACGGCATGATAATGCCAATCTCCGGTGGATCTTCACAATCTGATTCTCGCGAAGCAAGTTCTAATGCTTTACCAACCTACGGAATGATAATGCCTATTGCAGGCGGTTCGGCCCGTGAGTTTCAAAGCAAAAGGCAAAGAAGAGATTACTTCAGGCAAGTAAACACAATCATACCTGACAGCACCCTGGCAAATCCAGAATGGGCACATATGCCAATCACTTTCACAGAACAAGATTTCAAGCTAAAGACGGCTTCGCATAATGATGCAATGGTAATCGATGCCATTATTGCTGGTTGGCACATAGGAAAAGCTTTGGTGGAAAACGGTAGCTCTGCAAACATCATTTTTGCCAACACATTCAGAGAAATGAAAATTGATCCGCACCTCCTTGAACCGGCCGAAGTCCCACTGCTTGGCTTCGGGGGGAGACCAGTCAGGGCTCTAGGAAAGATATCACTCCCAGTCTCATTCGGAAATCTTGATGATGCAAGGACAAAGCACATCACATTTGATGTGGTGGAAATGTATTATCCCTATTTTGCCATCCTTGGGCAAGGGTTCATCAATAGGTTTGATGCAGCTATCAGGCAACTCTTCCTCTGCATGAAAATTCCAGCTCTGAAGAGGGTCATCATTGTGTATGGTGACCAGCAGATGGCAAGAAATATAGAAAAGGCGCAACACCAGGCCAAAAGAACGTTCACCACCTCGCAACTTCCAATGAAGCCAAAGAGCAAGAAAAGAAGAAATCTAACGTCGAGCCAAAGAGGGACAAAGAAAAGGTAAAGATAAGCGCAGATGGTGAAACAAAGAAGGTCCTCCTGGACGGTTATGTCATGGACACATGTTACAATAGGGGCTAACCTCGAACCCGACGAAGAGGAAGAGTTAATAGAATTCTTGAACAAGACAAGGATGTATTCGCTTGGTCTGCGAGCGATCTTCAAGGGGTCAACAGAGAGATAATCGAACAGAGCCTCGACATCAAACCTGGCGTAAGCCAAGGAAGCAGAAACTGAGAAAGATTTCCGACGAAAAAACACAAGCAGTGAAAGCTGAAATGGACATGCTGCTCGAAGCCAACGTGATCAGACCCATCATTTATCTGGAATGGTTAGCCAACACCGTCCCGGTCAAAAAGAAAAATGGAAGCTGGAGGATGTGCATAGATTTCATAGACGTGAACAAAGCTTGCCCTAAATATGACTACCCATTAGTAAGGGTGGACAAGGTGGTGGACGATGCTGCTAATAGTGAAATGCTATCACTATTAGATCTGTTCTTAGGCTATCATCAAATCCAAATAAAGAAAGAGGACGAAGGACAAACAGGATTCGTAACTCTGTTTGGGACATTTTTCTATGTAAGAATGCTAGAGGGGCTGAAGAATGTATGTCAAACTTTCTCAAGAATGATCGCCATCATCCTCACCAAACAGCTTCGTAGAAACATCCTTGCTTATGTTGACGATATAGTCGTCAAGAGTGATAAAAGGGCATACCACATCCACGACCTCGTGGAGACTTTTGCTAATTTAAGAGCAGCTAACTTGAAGCTAAACCCCGAGAAGTGCATATTTGGAGTACAATGAGGCAAGGTCCTAGGTTGTCATGTCACCACCAAGGGCATTCAGGCTAACCCCGACAAGATTCAAGCGCTCCTCGATACAAAGGAGCCAACTTCGGTGAAGGACATGCAGCGGTACACCGGGAGAGTCGCCGCCCTTAACAGATTCATGCCCCGAGCTGCGGAATGGAGCTTGCCTTTCTTTAAGGTTTTGCGAAGCTTTAAGAACTTTGAATGGGGAGCAATAGAGCAAAGCGTTTCAAGAGCTTAAAGATTACATGCAGTCTATGATCAAACTATGCCCTCGTAAGCCGAAATCACCTCTGTTGCTCTATGTCTTAGCTTCGAACATGGCAGTCAGTGCTGCCCTTATCCAAGAGAAAGAAATTGAGGGCAAACTAAAGCAAATCCCAATTTACTTCGCATCTGAAGCACTCTTCGGCTCAAGGCTGTTCTATTCAGAGTTGGAAAAAATTGCTTACGCAATGGTCATGGCAACACGCAAGCTGCGACACTAATTGGAGGGTCACAGAATCGTGGCTATCATAAACCAGCCTCTACACGATCTTTTCTCAAATAGGGAAGCTTCGGGCAGGATCACTAAATGGCCGTCAGAGTTGTTAGAATTCGTTGTGGATTTCGAGAGGAGAAGTGCAATAAAATCATAAGGCTTGGCCGATTTCATTGTTGACTGGACATCCCCATGTGTCAGTCAAGATGAGGTTGAGACCCCATTGGTCATCTACTGCGACGGTGCTTGGTGTGATAAAGAGGCTGGAGTATTAGCCATTGTAACCTCACCCAGCAGCGTTAAAATACGATACGCTGCGAGGTTAAAATTTTCAAGAGAGGCAAGATCCACAAACAACACCACAGAGTACAAAGCAATCTTGCTAGGGTTAAGGAAGATCAAAGCTTTGGGGCAACAACTTTTTGTAATAAAAACAGATTCCAAGGTGATCAAGGAGCACATTGAAAAAGAAAGCGAAGCTAGAGAGCCGGAGTTAGTCAGATATCTTGCCACAGTCAGAGCAATGGAGAAACACTTCAGGGGCTTCACAGTTCAGCACATCCCAAGGATAGAAAATGACGAGGTAGATAAGCTTGCGAAGGCAGCAGCTCAAACGAGCCGCTTCCCCCGGATGTATTCTACGAGATCATCAAAAACCCATCAACAAAAGAGCCAACTTCAAGGGTCATAAATGGAATTCAGAGCTTCAACTGGAGGGCAGAAATCATGGCTTATATGA
Organism: Setaria italica; assembly: GCF_000263155.2. Taxonomy (NCBI): domain Eukaryota; kingdom Viridiplantae; phylum Streptophyta; class Magnoliopsida; order Poales; family Poaceae; genus Setaria; species Setaria italica. The sequence continues at coordinate 7,169,821 of NC_028456.1, read as the reverse complement.
GAGGGTACTTCGAGCCTCACGATGAGATTGAGCTAACTAGGCTGAAGCAAAGAGCCAGAGGTTATGCAATCATAGATGGCGAGCTCTTCAAAGCTGGGATATCAACACCTTGGCTTCGTTGCATTAACATGGAGACTGGAAGGGAATTGCTGGCTGAGATTCACAAAGGCTTATGCGGATTGCATATCAGTTCCAAAGCACTTGTGAGCAAAGCATTAAGGTAGGGGTTCTATTGGTCAACTGCCATTCGTGATGCCCAGGACCTCGTGCGAGGTTGTGAAGCTTGCCAAAAGATGGCAAATTAGGGGCATGCCCCATCACTCCCGATACAGCTCATCCCACCATCATGGCCTCTGCAGAGATGGGGAATGGGTCTAGTAGGGTCTCTCCCAACGGCTCAACGCAATTGCATGTTCATAGTGGTAGCAGTGGACTACTTCACAAAATGGATTGAAGCCAAACATTTGGCAATGATAACCTCAGGATCAGTCCAGAAATTCTTTTGGTAGAACATTGTCTGCAGGTTTGGGGTGCCCAGGGAATTAACTATGGACAACGGCAAGCAATTCGATTGCAATGAATTCAAAAAGTTTTGCGCTAGCCTTGGTACGAAGGTGAAATTTCTTCGGTATATCACCCTTAGTCAAATGGTGTGGTTGAAAGAGAAAATGGTCTAATCTTCTTAGCAATCAAGAAATGCCTTTTTGATCAGAAAAAAGGAAAGTGGGTCGATGAGATTTCAAAGGTAATCTGAAGATGTCCAAGACACTATCAAGGTTGAAAAGGACATGATCGATCTCGAAATAATGCAAGCCTCGGACAATATTGACAAGTACCAAAACAAAACAAGAAAATGTAGAAACAAGAAGGTGGTGCAAAGGGAGATCAAAGTGGGTGACCTCGTTATCAAGAGGAAGAAGAACTAGGAAAACCTCAGAAAATTGTAGGAGGCATGGGAGGGGCCATACATCATCACAAGAAGCAACTGGCTAGGGTCTTTTCACCTCATGGACCAACTTGGCATGGAGCTGTCGCATTCTTGGAGCATCGACGGCTTGCGCAAATATTATCCTTAAAATGTAGTTCATCGTTACCTTCGGCTTGTGAAGTTATAAACAATGCCATAGGTAATACTTTTACCTTTTTAGCATCTTTTTTGTTATTGAGTCTGGACTGTACTCTTTTCGTTGCTAGGGGGGCTCCACTCTAGAGGCAAGGTTTTTAATGAGGTAGATCCATGTAAAATTTCCATCGTTCAATGAAATGAATTTCCCCTACGATCAAAGTCTCAGTGCAACAACAAGTTGCTTAACCTCGTGTTTCTGCACGGAGGAAGAAACTTGCATTTCTGCGCAAAGTCTCAGTGCAACAACATGTTGCTTAACCTCGCGTTTCTGCGCAAAGTCTTAGGGCAAGATCAAGTTGCTTAACCTCACGTTTCTACGCGGAGGAAGAAACTTGCGTTTCTGCGCAAAGTCTCAGTGCAACAACAAGTTGCTTAACCGCGCATTTCTGCATGGAGGAAAACCTTGCATTTTTTACGCAAGGTATCAATTCAGCAGCAAGCTGTTAAACCTCGCATTTCTACATGGAGGAAAACTACGTGGCGCCACGCGGGCCTAGCGATGATGACTTCGCAATAGTACATACTCTAAGACAGTAGGAAAAGCGCGCTATACGTGCATAAAAATTCACCTTTTCGATCAAAACCTCACCAACCTCGGTGCCGGTTCCCTAATTTCAGAAAGTCTTAGCCACTCCAACTAGGGGAGGTGCTCCACATGAGGACAACCTCAGACTAGACCCCTCTCCGTGCAAAGACAAGGGGGTTGATGTTTTTCAAAAAGAGAAGTTTCTTGTCCTTCCGCATGAGGGGTCTAGCCTTGACTAGAGTTGCCGTAGCAGTATAGTTAAATATGCTTCCCTTTCCTTCTTACTTAAATCTTTCCGATTTCCCAAAATCAGCTTCGGGCGGCTTCACCCCATTCTATTCAAGGCAGCTTCAGGCCGGTCTTTCCTTCTCACTCGCAAAAGACTTGGGAGTGACGTTTTTCGAAGACGGTAAACCAAAGTTTCCCTTGCCAAGAAAAAGCTTTAACCTCGGCCCAAAAGCACCTTCCACGGCGTAAAGCAATGCCTTTATCTCTCTCCCTATCCACTACTCTCAACAACACCTCAAGGTTGAAGCAACCGAAAGTTGCAATATCAACCAAACATTCGTTATTTTTCTAAGTTAACAAAACTCGGTTACAAGTTTTACGTTGACTTCTCTCATAACCTTTTGAGGCAGTTTTGATCCCTAAGGAAAGCAATGGGCTTCAGGGAGTCTTTGCCAACTGTACGGGTGACATTTTCAACACTAAAACTCTCAAGACTGTCCAACTAGGACCTCCATAACCAAAACAAAGAAAGAAACAAACAACTTGCAAAGTCATCGCGCAAAGAAACAAAGAGGAAGGGGTGACATTTTACCACATTTTGGCTACGTCTAAGCCAAATGCAGTAGAGTAAACATAAGCATGTCTCAAAATAATAAAGGTTAATGAGCTTCGGGACAACAAGTTCTAGCAAAGTTCCAAAATTTTTACATGCTTCGCTAGGAAGCGCGACTAGTTTTTACATCAAGGTTCATCTTATAAAAAATGATTCCTAATCATCCTTAGAGCTCTCTAAGCTTTTCCTGCACTATCATCTCCCTCGCCTTCAGTTTCACGCTTCGCCTCCTCTTCCTTGTCCCACGCAAGTTGCCTCGTGTACTCCTACCCCGAAGCAGTCCAAACCCGCCTGAAGATGTTTAACTTCGCGGCTTTCACAGCCTTGGACCTTTCCTTCGTGACTAGCTCCAAAGCTGAGGGGAAAGCATACCCTTGATCCAAGAGAGCCAAAAAGTGTTTCTAATCCCGCCTTTCAAGAAGCTGAAGTGTACTGTCCAAGCAGAATGATGCGGCAAAATCGCTGATCCCTAAGATGACCTCGGGCAGGCTCTCGAACTCCTCCTTCATCCAGCTGAATATTTCTCTCAGATCCTCATCGCCTGGACACGGAAGAGGCTCAGCACCAAAGGGAACAAGAGCAGCTTTGTATCCCCTGTAGAGTTCAAAAAACTTTTCCTTAAGGGCATGTTTGGCCGTGCTGATAAACTCACTTTTTTCCCGAAGCTTGGTGCCCATAAGGTTGATGGCTTTCTCCTGTTCCACGATGCTCTGCACGTCTTTCTCTGAACTAGTTTGGAGTTTCTCTATAATCTTCGCATTATCACCTAAACTCTACCCAAGCTTTCCATTTTCCTCCCTGAGCTTTTCATTTTCCCTGCCAAGCTCTTCATTCTCCTTGACGAGGCTTTCATTTTTCTCTGCAAGTTTGCTGTGAGTATTCATTAGCAGGGTGTTGTTTTTCTTCAGCCTAGAGTTTATCTCATGTTGCTTGTTCTTCATGCCAAGCAAAATGTCGTTCTGCTTCTCAAGTTCGGTAGCTCTAGCTTCGAGCGTCACCACTTTCCCACTTTGAGCTAGCATGCTTTTCTCTCGAGCCTCAGCCTTTCTCTTGGCAACCTTCCTGAGGATGGCGGACTATCCAAATAAAAAACACTAAGGAAAAAAGGGCACAACACCATATATACTAAATAAAGCAAACACGAAAAGGAGGTTAACAAACAAAGTACCTTGTATTCAAGAGTAACGCTCATTCACGTGAGGTGTTTCTCCTCAAAGTGCCCAACCGACTCCTCATATTCTACCAAAAAATGACAAGCTTCAGCACTTAGCAAAAAGATGAAACACTACATAAGCAAAAGGAAATCCTAGCGGAATGAGGACTCACTCTCAGGATAAAAAAACTTGTCTTCATCATCGTCAACCTTGGCCACTGGCTTGTCCCTGCCAATTCCGCTAGCAACAATAGCTTCGCCTTTCCCACTCCCTTCAGCGTGGCTAGCTTCGCCAACATCCACGGAGGGCGCTTTCATAGTCACCTATGCAACATCATCTAAACCGCGTGAACCCTCTCCAGCATTAGCTCCCCGCAACAATAGCAGGTTGTAGGGATTGTAATCCTCACTTGGTCCTGGAGCATGATCTGCAACAATCTCCTTCCTAAGGCTCATGCCTAAGGCCTCGTCATAGCTTCTCAACGATGGAGACAACTCAGCATCTACAGCATAGCGTTTCACTTTAAACCTTAGATGAGACTCTTTGTAGACCTCCCCAGGACAACCAATAGTTCTCTCCAACTCCATGAAAAACTTCAGGGAAGCGCCACCGCAACTAAAGAATCGTAATCTAGGCAAGCGCACAAGCACGTGTTTACCTGACTTAGCTACCTTCGAGGTGGGCTCCTTAATCTCCTTGGTGAGATCATCAACTATCTTCCTTTTCTGCCTCGCGAGCTCCTCCATAAGCTTCCCTTTCTCAGTTTTATATTCATGCTGCAGGAGGGGTGCAGCAACCTTGCCTTTGGTCGTCTCCTTGGGATCATCAACCTCGGGAGCATCTTGAATTTTGCCAATCTCAAGAGCGGTCTTAGCAACGTCAATCTCGGAGGCAGCCTTAAGACTCTTAGCTTTGGGTGCGACTTTAGAGGCAGCGGGGAAAGCTGAATCCAACTCAATAACCTCATAATCTTTAACAGCTCGGGAAAACCGAGACCTTTTTCCAGGCTTTTTCATTTTAAGCCCAGCTAGGGCAGTAGCAGTCTCAACCCCGGGCACAGCAGCACTGCAGGGGGCCTGGACGAAATTGGTGTGGCCAACTTCGGAGCCGCACTGGAAGAGCTCTGCCCAGCCTTCTCCTTCTTCTTATGAGATTTGAGCTGCTAGTCCTTAATTTCGCCTTGGCGGCATCAAGAACCACGCTGGACTGAACGACCGCTTCGGCGGAAGCACTCGCAACTTTCCTCCTTTTTCCTCTGCCGCTGCCACCAGCTCCACGAGACCTGTTTCCACGAGGCTGAGGGCGCGGTGGCATCTCAATACCTAACTCCTCTAAAACACGATTCACCCGAAGCTCATGCTTTACGAGTTTCTTCAGGGACTTCATCTCCATCTTAGAGACTAAGCCAATGATGGCAACAACATTCCTCTCAACTAGTTCAATGTACAGGGCAGGGCTAACATCTGGAGGCATTTCAACGTGAAAGCGAGGGTAGGGTAGAGGACTGTGTTTCCACAAAACTTCCTTCAGCACAAGATCAATAGGTCCCCATCCAGGAGAAAGTGGCCATATGGTAGATGCAAGGAATTCATCCACAATGTCTCGCCCAGAAATTGAACTTGAAGCTGTGAGAAAACAAGCTTCGCATTCCCTAACCTTCTTTGACCTTGTGAATGCTGGAGTTGTGGCGATGTCCATAGGGTTTAGCGGCGCATTCCCTAAACCGGTTGACTGCTACCAACAGTGTCAGTTGACGCAACCTTTACATAAAACCAATAGTTAAGCCAGTCATCATCCCATCTATTCCTCTACGTGTACGACAACTCAACCCTTTTTATCCTCTGCCTCTCATTCTTCCTCCAAGTGTTAAAAGAGCAACATCCAAAATGATTCTCGAACGTGCCAACCTCGTCATCAAAAACAACCTTCTTCTTCTGGATGTGAAGCTTGAAGAGCATCACGAAGCCATCCACGTCAGTATGACCACCAAATGTTTGCTGTACCCAGTAAAACTTAGGCAGCGCAACAAAGGAGTTAGGAGTCAGGTGGTGAAGCTTCGCTCGAAAACGATCCAAAATCGCTGGCAGCAACTTATCACATCGGAATCTCAAGGTAGCGGTGAAAAAATCTCTAAACACAATAGCTTCACCATACTTAGGCTCCGGGATCACCTCGTTGTTGGGCGCTCTACTGACACCTTCGGGAAACTATTCCTTTTCAACTTAAAGCTTTATGCTCTTCTCAGTAACTAAGCTTTGCCCGAAGCGCATGGTGGGAACGAACTCCTTTCCGGGTACCAAATCGGACACCTCCACATCAACCCCTGTAATGCCCTCACCGCTTCCAGCCTCACCACTGGCGGCACGCTCAGCCTCATCACCCTCGCCTCCACCCTCAGCCCTTTCAGCTTTGGAGCTGAAACCAGAGAGGTCGCTGCTTGATGTACCCTCGTCAGCAGCAGTCAAATCCGAGGCCTTAGAACGGACTTTACCCACCTCCCCCTCCTTTGAAACTTGATCATTTTCAACCTCCTCGAATTGATCAATCTGCTCGGCTTCGCGATGAAGCCTAGCCTATTCAATGAGCTCTTCAGCAGACATGGGTCTGGCAGTTTGGATAATGTGTGCCAGCTTCAAAAATCAAGACAATTCCTTAAAAACAAAACGCTTGAAAAAAGACCTAAACTACTAAAAAAGATAGGTAACCTCACTACCTTTGAGATGCTCAAGGTCAGTGATGCCAGCGTACAGTGCCTAAAACTCCAAGGAAAGCGTGCAATGAGTGCGAAGCAATTGAGAGGGTGTTCTAGCTTCGCAGATGCAAGTGACAGCGACCCTCACCCCTCCTTTTATAGGCATGGTAAAAAGGCGCAAAACGGCGCCTGTAATAGCGCACTTGATACGAAAGGTCACCTGGTAAAAAACTGACACATCACTTCAAAAAAGGTAATCATTGGCTCGATTCGAATAGACGCTCGAGGGTGATGTTTTTTGGAAAGAGGTCTCTAATTTGTAGGTTCGGTCATCGGTGTCTAACCTTGCCCATGAGGGGCTACTGTTGGGGATCGCCCAAAAGACAGTCAACCTCGAGCCTCGCTTGAATCAAGGCCTGCCTGCATGACACCGCAAGTCGTAAAAAATCTAGAGCTTCGGGCAGAAAAGGCAGCACGAAAGGGGCAACTTCGACTGAAAGTGAAATAAGCATGAACCATTCCTTCAATCAGTAGGCCTTGATTATGCGAACTCTTGAGATTAACTTTAGGTACTATGCTATCCATTATTTAGTGCAGGTCCGCGCCCTTTATCGACAGGAGGTAAAGGATGAAGCCAGGATGACCGAAGCTCCCGGAGCTGTACTGGCTTCGGGTACAAAGCTGTGGACTCAAGGATGAGGAACGCACTGCACTAGCGGGCTCTAATGCGGCTTGCCAGCACAGTGCCTTAGTGCTAGCGGGCCGCTAATGCGGCTCGCCAGCGCAGTGCTTTTAAAAAAAATTCAAAAATGATTTAAATACTTGGAAAATGATTTCAAAATTATTTCAAACTTTTACACATGGACATAAATGTTTTTAGTGATTTTAAAAATTATTATTTCATAGATAACATAAATCATAATGAGTAGTTAGTTCACTTGTCACTATAGGTTGAAACCACGGTAT
>NC_028456.1:7136857-7162416 GCF_000263155.2 Setaria italica | reverse complement strand
CATTAACCCATCCCTAATTTCGTGGTAATCACTTCTAACCATGTCTGACGCAACCAGTACCACCATATTCCAAGCTTTAAGCCATCTCTTTCTTTTTGCAGGTGCGCAGCATATGTTATCATTTCGTTCCAGCCATGACTGATCTTCTGTCTTAACTAGTAGAGTCGTACTGGGTGTATCCATTTTTATCGAAGCTTTTCATTTTTGTGCTTATCTGTGGTTGTTGGTTTAGATTATACATGGCGAAAAGGAGCCTGGGAAGGGTCTTAAGGGTCGCGCATAACCAAAGGTGGTGGGCCCATGGGTCACTCATTGTTTATTTTCTTTTTTATATACGTCGTATGAGTGGAAGTCGAGCACGTCGTACGTGACAAAACGTTTATCTATCTATAAGACATCAATCACTCATATTCCATCATAGAACTAACTACTCATTACAATTTGTGTTATCTATGAAATAATATTTTTAAATTTACTAAATAATATTTATGTTCATGTGTAAAAAGTTTGAAACAATTTTAAAATCATTTGCCAAGTATTTAAATAATTTTGAATTTTTTGAAATCACTGCACTAGCGAGCGCGGCCCGGCAGCACTGAGGCATTGTGCTAGGAGCTGGTAACGCGGCTCGCCAGTGCTGATGATCTGTGCCCACGCTACCGTCCGAAGTCACCAACAGAAAACATAATCCACTAGGTCACTGATAGGTGGGACCCACTAGAGTCACATGATGCAAATCTTTGGGGTCGCACACGTTTTTTCCTCCATCAAGTGGGGCCTACTAAAGTCACCAGGGGAAAAAATTTGGCCTCGCACACGAACTAGTGCAATGCGTCTGATAAAGGGCCTACCTGCGAGCACACGTAGAACTAAGAGCAGCGTGGCTCGTAGACCAGTCGCAGTTGCACGAGACGGTGCGGCCCAAGCCACAAGGGGAGACGGAGGATAATGTAAGTGAGTTCGAGGGAGGCACCAGCGACCAAGTATTTAAGCAAATGTTTCTCCCCCTAAGAAAGCGAGGTGGCACTAAAATGCAACGCAGGTACCGCACACCGCGTGCCTACCTCAATAGGCTGAAACTTCAAAATAGCCCATGATGCACGGGACGCAACACGCTGATGAGGAGGCGCGGCACTATGCTACGCCTACCAGCATTGATGATCAGTGCTAGCGGGCCGTGCTACCGCCTGCCAGCACTGAGTCCTCCACGTATAAATATCGCTCCGGAATCATATTTTTCTAACTTCCGGCAGTACGTTCTTCTTGCAATTGACGCTGGCAGGCTACCGGATTCCACCGTCAACATCCCTGAGCGCCACCGCTGCCTCTTCCCTGAGCGCCACTACTCCCTGTCTGCCACCCCCACATTCTACTGCAATCGTCACCACGTGCCGGGCCACCGCTCCCCGTCCGCCGCAGAGACTCCGCCGCCGTTCTCTCCTCCCCACCGGTTGAAAGTACTTTCAATTTGTTTCCATTTTGTTCAATAACATTAGAAATGGTTATTTACTCCATTTTGTTCAATAGATCACAAATGATTATTTCACTAAAATTATATCCACATATATATATGGTTATCCACAATAAAGTTGTTTATTTGATTATTTGTATCTTATATGAAATTATGCACATTTATATGATTTTATATGATTTTTACTCCATGCAATTACTCCACATTTATTATTTTGTATCCTATATGAAATTACTCCACATTTATATGATTTTACTCCATGCAATTGCAAAATGATAACAAATATGTTACAATTAGTTATAACAATGTTCATGAGATCTAAACCAACAATTGTAAATTTCTTCCATTATTTTGGATAATCTTTTATTCCGAGCATTTTGTAAATTTTATGTGGATAGTTTGGGCTAAGTATGGCAAGTGGTGGCGGCTGTGGAGGTGGCCGTCATGGTTGTGGCGGCCGTGGAGGTGGTTATGGACATTTCAGGCACGATGACACTCCACCTAGTGTTCTAGGACTGCAATTCCATGGGCCCATTGACATTCCATTCGGCAATCAAACCAAAGGAACAATTCCCAACATAGTAATACTCTTTCCTTCAATTAATTGATTTTGTTACTACACATGAATAAATTCTTAATTTACTTCAATGCAGCTTATCAATAATATTAGATGGATTAGAGATGTTGTCCAAGATTTAGGTGGTACTTTTCCTGTGGTACAAACAGAGGACATAGGACCAAATATGCAAAGAAAACATCTCTCTTTTCAAGTACCTGATCGACATGCAGATCTCACCTTGTTGTCACCAAGACAGGCCATAGCGGCATTTATGGTGACTGTTGACAGAACCGTCGTGTAGGCCTGCCTAGAGCAGCTTAACTAGCATGGGTACTTTGTGCCTGACTTTTCATGGTTTCGAATGAGATGCCTTGAGGAGGGAGCCAACAATGTGATTATGACTACTGAGAGGCTTTCTCGACTTCATGACATGGTATGGAACATTCTTTTATCATCCTTTTAACTTTAGTAGTGTTACATCTTTTAACTTTCATCATGTTCTTATCATCTTTTATAGAACATAATTCATGGTAGTACCATTGCCAAAGCGAGCTGTCGTGTGATTCTAGATGAAGTTCTGGATACGCTTCATTTGACTGACATGGGTGGACACCCGGTGTTCACCCTAGAGTTGAGGTTCCAGACGAAACTCACTTTCTATAGGCCACATTAGTTAACGTCTCCAATGTTCTCTATTTATAGTAATGTATGTGGTCGTCCATGTGAAGCGAAGGAGAGTGCACTCATCCGTGCTCTCACTTATTTTGATGAAGTTCTAGGCTGGACGATTTGAGACATTAACTATATTCCATATCTAAGGAGGCGAGTCGGAGTATGATGAATTATGTAACATGCATGGTTGTACTACTACCCTTTTCTTATGCATTTGAACTTGTTCTCTCTAGGACCTTTAATTATTGATGTAATAACTTGCACTATTATCAAACTTGGTTATATTGTATTGTGGCTTGGATGTACCCCTACCCTTTTCTTATGCTAGCATTAAGTTACAAGATAATAAAGTCTAGTACACATTAATAAAGTCTTACAAGAATATTAATTAGTCAAACAATATAAGAGAAAATAAATGTAATTTATCCTTTAACAATTCTTCCTTCACGATCAGTACATAACCATGGCTTCATGGATTTATCAATGCTTCCTTCAACACGCTTGATTCTTCGTTCATGGTCTTTGAAAAGGTCCAATTCCTCATACTTAGTGTAATCCTCAATGTCCACTACACCTTCAACTCCAAGGATCTTTTGTTTTCCGGAGACGGCAATGTGCTTCTTTGCATTCATAGGGTCAATTATGTAGAATACCTATGCAACACGCTCAGCGAGTACCCATGGGTCATCTTTGTAACCTACATTGGCTAGGTCTACAAGTGTCAACCCATAATTGTCATCTGTAACGCCATTTAGGTGTTTAACCCATTGGCACCGAAAGATGGGGATTCAGATATTCTCTCCATAGTCAAGTTCCCATATTTCCTCTATGAAACTGTAGTAAGTTATGTTCTTTCCGGATGTATCAATCGCCTCTATGAGAACACCACTGTTTTGGTAAGCCACGCTTTTGTTGCCCTTTGCGATGGTATAAAATGTGTATCCATTAATTTCATATGCTTGTCATGAGGTGACATTGCTTGATGGCCATATGCCAACCTGGTCAATGTTACATCTTCTGTGGAATTTCCTTGAAATAGATGCTCATGGTCCTTCAACCATGATGGGAACTAACGCTTTTGCTCTTTGATGATCCATTCCTCTGAGCGACCATTACTTTGTCCACGGACCTCATTTAGGTGTTGCTCGATGAAGGACTCCACTATTGCAAGCTGTTGTAGAATGCTTGAATGCGCTTTCTCCAATTGCTAGTTGTCCTTGCCTATGAATCTTTTCATTCCAATGGTACCTCTCCCAGACAATCTGCCCTCGTGCCGAGATTCCAGTAAACCAATAGCTCTCTTATCTTTTATGTAATATATGCAGCAATCAACACTCTCTTTTGTATGCTAGCTCTCGATCATACTGCCCTCTGGAAAGGCCTTGTTTCTCATGTATCCATTGAGAGTCGACATGAACCGTTCGTATGTCCACATTTGATGGAAGTACATAGGCCCTAGTTCAGTTATTTGCTGGACCATGCAGACCATGAGATGTTCCATGATATCAAAAAAAGGACAGAGGGAAGCACATCTCAAGCTGGGCCTGAGTTTCTGACACAAACAGTTGAAGCCTAGCCAACTCGACACAATCAATCACTTTCAGCGAAATCACGTTGAATAAGTAACACATCTGTGTGATAACCATCTTCACGAATACTGGTTTGATAGCCCGGATCGCAATAGCGAGAAAAATTGTGATCATCACATGCCAATCATGAGAGTTATAGTCAGCAAGCGTCATATCCTTCAATGAGACTAGTGATCGGATGTTCGATGATAATCCAGTTGGCAACTTCAACCCATGCAAGCACTTGCACATGGCCAATCTCACTACTGGTGTTAAGTTGTAGCTAGCCGAGGGAAGGTAATGCTTACCATTACGTAGTTCTTGCAGGTGGAGCTCTGACCTGATTTGAAGGTCAACAAGATCCTTTTGTGATTTTAGTCCGTTCTTTTACTTGCCTGATAAGCCCAAGAATCCGATGGTGCTATCGAACACATTCTTCTGAAGATACATCCCATCAATGGCATGGCGTACCGCCAGCTCTCGCCGGTATGGAAAATACTTAAAGAAGATAGACATCTTCTTAAATGGTACGTCTGTGACGTCTGTAGTTTCAGCCTACTTCCTTCCCCTTCTTGACTTATCAGCACCACCTAATGACTTCTTACCGAGTTTGAATTTGACCTTCTCGCATATTTTAAATACTATTTTACCAGTAGCCGGTTTTGGAGCAAAGTCATTCTCATTGGTGCCATCAAAGAAGTCCTTCACCTTATAGTATTTGTGCATCTTCAATAAGAAGCGCCTATGCCGCATGAATACTGTCTTCATAGATCCCTTAAGGTACACAGATGATGTTTCATCCAGGCAAACTACACATGCTGTCTTACCTTTTACCTGACCTGTTAGGACAAACAGGGTGGGATCATCATTGATGGTAACAAAGATAATGGCCCTTAGTGTGAAGTGCTCGTGTCTGTACTCATCCCACATCCGAACCCCATCTTCCCAAAGCTTCTGCATATCTTCCATCAATTGCTCAAGGAAAACATCTATGTCGATGCCAGACTGCTTCGGGCCTTGTATGAGAATGGTTAGCAAAAGGAACTTCCTCTTATGACATAGCCATGGGGGAAGGTTGTATATGGTCATCAGCACTGGCCAAGTGCTGTGCGTGCTGCTTCTTTCACCAAACGAATTCATGCTGTCTGTACTCAATGCGAACCATACATTCCTTTTTCATCTGAAAACTCTAGATGATTGGCATCGAAGGTCCTCCACTGGTGAGCATCGGAAGGATGTCAAAGCTTTCCGTCATCCTTTATTGGGTGATCAACATGCCAAGTTATCATTTCAGTGGTTATTAGGTTTGAGAACAAACGCTTCAGATGGTCCACCACCGGCAAGTACCACATCACCGAGGTAGGGACTCTGCGCTAAGTCATCATATCAGTACCTATACAGGACTTGTCCTTGACTTGAGCACCAGCACTTTTCTTTTCAACCTTCTTCCTCTTATTCCCGATGGAGGAACCGGCACGATCCTCAAAGAAATCTGCATTACTTTTCTAACTGCTAACATCGCAATTTGGACACTTTTCCAATGACGCGTACTCACCACGGTACAATATGCAGTGGTTCCTACACGCGTGTATTCTCTCCACACGCATCTTCAATGGATTGATAATCTTCTTTGCTTCGTATGTGTTTTTTGGCACAAAGTTCGGCTTCGAGAGTAAATTGCCTAGCAGAGTAAGGAGATCATTGAAACTATTATCTAACCAATTGAATTTATCCTTCAGGATCAGAAGATGAAGGATGAAACACAACACTGTCCACTCCTTCCCACATCCCACATACATATGGCCTTTTGTTGCCTTCTTGAGCGTCTCGAAATTCTCTAACCCTTTAGCACTCCCTAGCAACACTTCCGGTTCAATGTGGCGCAACATGTCCTCCATATCAACATCATGTTCCTTATCCACCAGTGGTTCCACACGCATATTTGTTTGATCACCATTTTGATCTCCACGGTCGTAATCATCATCCATCATCACATGATCATTGTTGTTTGCATCATCACCACCCACTTTATCACAGCCAGTATTGATGCCTGTGTTATTGAAAGTACCTCCTGCCTCTCCATGGTGGGACCAAATTGTGTAGCCATCCACAAAACCTCACTTTATGAAATGCCTCTTGATGACATTAGTATCCTCCCATACAATCTTGTTGCTATAGTCAAAACATGGACAATGTATTTGCTTTGTCTTGCAAATACGAGCATGCTTCTTCGCAGCCTCCACAAACTTCACTACCTCTAACACGAAAGTAGGTGAATGTCACCGTATGCCATACATCTATGCTCTTTGATCCATCTTTAACAACCTATGACAAGATTTCTATGTTATATTAACTAATTTCATGAGCTATTCCATAAACTAAATTGAATTATGGATGTATTAACTAATAAGTAGCAAGAAATTTAATAAAAAACAATTCTATATTACCCTAAATGAAACTCTATTAAACAATTCTATATTACCCCAAAGCTAATGAAGCTAGAAATAATGGATAGAAGTTGAAAAAGTAGGTTGGAATGGCACAAACTCACCTTATGTAGCCACCTCCTCAAGAGAAATCAAGAGAAAAACCTTCCCCCTTGGATTTGGTGTTTTTGGACCTTTTCTCATGTAGTTAAACCTAGAATGTAATAATTCATAAGAAGAATGAAAAAAATCAAACTCAATTATATATTAATTCAATCAACTTCATTAATTGGAACTATGGATGTAATAGTTAATAAGTAGGGAAAATATAATAAAAACCATTCTATATTATCCTCAATGAGAATCAATTGAACCATGGATGTAATAATTAACAAGAAGAATGGAAAAATCAATTATATATTAAGATAATCAACTTCATTAATTAAAACTATGGATGTAATAATTAATAAGAAGAAAAAATATAATCAAACTCAATTGTATATTACATTAAAATGACAAATATAGCATTGTAATGGTTATAATATGGCCATAGAATTTTATTCAAAAAATAATCTATTTCTAGTTTTTTTCTCTCTTCCCTCCTCTCTATCCTAGTTCTAGATCTAGATCTAGATGACAAGGTAATGAAGCTAGATATGATAGATAGAAGTTCAAAAGGAAGGTTGAAATGGCACAAACTCACCTTATATAGCCACCTCCTCCAAGGAAATTTAGAGCAAAACGTTCCCCTTAGATTTTGTGTGTTTGGAGCTTTTCCCGACCTCCTCTCGGGCAAGCTCCAAATGGAAGGTTGCCTAGGGAAAAAGATGAACTGGAGCATTTATGGCGGGCTCTGTGCTGGAGGGCGACATAAGCCAACCGCTAGCACACATCACTCCATCTGTGCTGGCGGTGGGTGTAGGTCGGCACCCGCTAGCACAAAGCTTCATTGGACCGGCGGGGGAGCACCCGCCAGCATAGATGGGGTGATCTGTGCTGGCGGGTGCTCCCCCGCCGGTCCAATGAAGCTTTGTGCTAGCGGGTGCCAATCACGCCCGCCAGCACGCTAATTGACTTGTGCTAGCACAAATTATTTCTGGTGTACTTATTTTCTCTAGTTCCCAAGGGCACCATTGCAAACGCGAACAATTCCGTCCTTAATCCGCACGTCTGCCACCACCATATAACTAGAGCCCAAGCTCCATGGATGACGGAGAGCGTGCCGACCCAGCGCCAATGACCACGGTCGCCACAAGGGTCACGGCCATTTGCGACATGATCTAGGAGCACCGCCGCACCAGGACAACGATCAGCGCCAAGCGAGCTATTGTCATCTCCGTGATGATCGACAACATCGCTGCCACTGCCGCCGAAGGGAGGCTGATAGCCTGCAGGAGGAAGCACTGCATGACCAGCACCGGCGGGTACAAGCAGGAAGGGTGCAGGCTCATCCAAGGCGAGCACGGTGTTGTTGTCAGGGCACGCCACCGCTCCACAGGCCACAGGTCCTCGCCGTGAAGTCCCTCCACCGCAGGAGTGGTCGGAGCCAGGCCAGCGATGCTCTGCGCGAGGCCTGCTTCACGGCTGCCGGCAGCGGCCACCCGTCGCTCTCCACATTCCGCACCGTCGCATGCAGTCCCGGCACCATGGACTACTCCATCATCACAAACTACGCCGGGCCGACCCTTAGGGCCGTGATGGGAGACCATGGCGGCGACCAGCCGTTCTTGGAGTCCGAGGTGCACCGCCACATGCGGCAGCTGCTGGCCAGCGCTGAGGTGATGCACGGACATAACATCGTGCACCAGGACATCAAGCCTGAAAACATCCTCGTCGGTGGTGACCAAGTCAATGATCGAGAAGGACACACCTTGTTGCTTCACCGGGACGATGCCATACATGGCGCCGGAGGTGCTAGCGAAGAACACTGACCATGGCGCGCTCGTGGACGCGTCGTCGCTCGGCTGCGTCATGGCGGAGCTCCTCACCAGCAAGCCACCATTTGCGGGGAAGGACGAGGCCCACCAGCTCTTCAAGAACTTCGACGTGCTCAGCGTGCCGTGCAGGAGGGCGTGGCAGGCCATGAAACCCCAGGCCTACGAGGAGGAGGTGCAGGTGTGGCGAGCGTGGCAGCTGCGAGCGCGGCACCGCAACCGGCTGTGTGAGCTGTTCCCAGAGAAGATGCTATCAAGGGACAGATTCCGGGTCCTCAAAGGGCTCTTAACGTGCGACCCAAAGAAGCAGCTGATGGCGGCCACCGCGCTCCAGTGTCTATGGTTCACCAAGGATGACGACGACGATGCTCCTATCTCGGAGACGGAGAGGATCACAGTTACCAACATCGCCGGCATGGCCAGCAAGTTCAGCTCACTGGCCTTATCTTTCGTTGGATGCGCTCTAGGTTTACTTAGGCCTAAGACATTATTGGTCCAGTGATTGTCCTGTGAGCTTTGATGGAAGTTTGTAAACCTTAAAAAATACAGATTATTATAGGCCAACTGAGTGTTTTTTGGCTTGAAAATCCGACTGAGCCCTCGGCGGATTAGTCCTTAGCGCAACGAGCTCTCTTCCTCTTACCCCAATCATCTTCCCCTAATGCTGCTGCATCCCCCAAGTCCCAACATCCATCCATCCAAAGAGAGGACTCTTGAAGAAACATCTTCTCTGCCAAAGATCACTACTCCATGAAACAGGTTAGCTAATAAAGATGTCCAAGTCCAAAGGAGCTCACTTCACATGAAATGAATACGTGATGCCGAAGAGAATGATTTGCATAGATTCAACATCAAGAAAATAAACATGTGGATAAATGAAAATGCAAGACACTTATCTATCTATCCGTTCACTGGTGGATAAGTGAGCATTAGTCCCGGTTGGAGAGACGCTTAGGTCTCGAAGATTCAACCGGGACTAATCTTTCAAAATAAAAGGCCCCTCTCTTTAAAGACCTCCTTTAGTCCCGGTTGGCACTAACAACTAGGACTAAAAAGGTTCCAAAAAAAAATAGGCCACCCCCACCGTCCTGCCTGCTCCCGCTGCACCACACCAGGCCCTCGCCCGCCAGCGCCATGCCGGGTCACGCTTGCTTGCCATGTCGGGCCGCGCCGGCCACGGGGACCCGTGCCTCTGCCAGAGGCCTAGCCGCGCGCCGCTCGCACCACCACTAGCTGGCCAGCCAGGAGCCGCGCCCCCGCTGGAGGCCTAGCCACTGCACCGCGTTGGGGAGCTCCACCCACCCACACCACGCTGTGCCGCCATTGCCCCCCCGCCCACACCGGACCTTCTCGCGGGAAGGGAGTGTCGGTGTTTTAACCCGACAACCTACTAAGGGAGTACCCGAGGTAGATTTTTGATTTGTGGGTGTCGCCAAAATCAAGAACTCGATGGTGTACGTAGGCACGCGATTTAGACAGGTTCAGACCGCTAGATCACATAATGCCCTACGTCTTGTGTGTAGCCTTCTCATATTGGATTGAACTTGTGTGGAAGGGGTCCCTGCCCACCCTTATCTATTGGTAGAGCAGGGTTACTAGGTGGTTGTTTTACAAGAGTACTAGTCGCATTCGACTAGAGAATTCTATTCCAACTAGGAAGAGTAGTTTCCTTGTCCTTGACTAGACCCTTGGACTCCATGTAGACTACGCCGTACTGCACCGTAGCTTCCATGTATGATACATCTCGATGTATAGCCCCATATGTGGCTCTGTCCAAACCTTCTAGTGGGCTCATAGATGTATGTACAACAAGCCTCCGAGTATGTTTTAGTCAAATGCAACAGTCTCGAGTACCTTCGCAGACTTAGTCCGACTAGTTTCTGGTGCTCTTCTGATTACTTCTAACATGACTGAGTCTTCAAGTACTCGGGTACTATCATGCAGCTGGAATGTGCTCAAGCCTCATATGACATTGTATTTGGAATATCTGTCTTCAAATCTTATATGGAAGTGCGATAAAAATTGCACTCCACATGAAGTAGCCCCCGAGCATTACGTTGAATCGAAGAATCAGGGTGAGGGTCAATCAGCATTTGTTATGTCTTTGTCTTGATCTTGAAGAAAAAGAAATTTTTAGCCATCGGGCACGGTGTACGCACCCCCCGAGCTGTTACACGACTTGTTTCAGGCGGTATACGGGCCATTCAACAGTCACTGTGACCTTTGAGCTTCCATATTATTTGTTGCAACATATCTTGTGACAGATGGTTAGGTCTGAAATTATCGTTGTTATGCAAAAACACCGCTCCCTTACCCCCGTTAACTCTGCCGCTGTTATAAAAGAACAGGGAAAATTACCCCTCCATTCACGTTGTTATTTTGCATCTGCTATTTGCCTCAAAAAAACCATAGTTCTTGAGCGCCGCCGCAAACCAATCTCAAAGTGCTAGCGCCGCCCCTCCCTTCCACCAAGCCCCTGAGCGCACGTGCGTTAGTAGCCTTGCGAGGATCATCATGGGCAAGAAATTCGCTGGTTCTAAGGGTGCTAAGGGTTCCAAGAAGAAATCTCGGAAGGGGAAGGAGGCCCAACTGCCGCTGCCGAAGTACTGAAAGACCGACCAGACTGCACCAACGAACCAAACCATGGCATGGAAGAGGTCCACCATGAAGGAGGCAGAGATCCTCGAGCTGGTGGCAGCGAAGTTGTTGAAAGATCAGGCGACCATGGGCTGGAGGAGTGCCTATGGTGATACGTGGCCTTTTGAATCTCATCCCAATGAGATGGTAACTTTCGGGCTTTTCGTTGAGCGTGGTTTTGCTATCCCCACTTCTCATTTTTTTTCCAAGGTTTGCTGGAGTACTACCATCTGCAACATGTCGATCTGAATCCCAATAGCATCCTTCAAATTAGCATCTTCGTGCATCTGTGCAAAGCTTTCTTGGGGATCAAGCCCCATTTCAAGTTGTTCCAAAAAATTTTCCATGTCAGGCCACAGCCCAGCAAGGATCATACCGAGGTAGTCAGGGCGTCGGTATCTAGATCCGGGAGAGTAGTCAGTATCTAGACTACAAAACCATTGATTCGCATTCCGGGTGGAAGGAGAAATGGTTTTATGTTGAGAATCATGAGTCGCAACTACCCAAAATTACTGGCCACAGCCCAGAATGGAACAGCAGATGGATTGATTAGCCAACAACTGGGGAGAGTATGCAGGTCCCTGAACTTTGGCCAGGGTCGTTGAGCTAAAAAAAGGACTGACAGGCATTGTAGTGGCTGCCAGTTTCTTGAAAAGATGGATACAACCGCTGCAGGTTCGTCACACTTGGGGTTATGAGTACTCGGGCTTGAATGATTCGTCGAGGATGTCGCCCAAGGATATTTCCATCAACGAGGTGATGGTAAAATTTAATCGGATGTTCAAGAACGTCGACGCCATCCCCCAGGTAGTCGAAGAATTCGATGCCTTCAACAAGCTGAGAGAAGGAAGTACTCATAGCCATAGCTTCCAAGTACCTATGCTTTATTGATCTATTTCGCCACCTTATTCTCCTTTTGCCCAAGAGGATGCACTTGTGTTCTTTTTGCCTCCTCCTCCCCCCGACACCGATGATTGTAAGAACGCGTGGCAAGTCCTGAGACTAGGGGGAACTGTGCTTCGAGTCACCCAGGAGGAAGAGGAGGAGGAGGAGGATGAAGAGACTGAGTCCCTCAGCAGCTCTGATTGTTGGAGGTATGCCCTAGAGGCAATCATAGAGATGATGATATTCCTTTTGTATCCATGATTTGTATATTGTGTTCATTGAATATCCATTAAAGGCTACTTGAATTGATTTGCAATTATGTGAATTGTATGTGAAACTCTTTACTTGTATGGTTATTCTAAAAGTTGTCCCTAGTCGGAGTTCATGTGAGGACACACATGAATATTAAACTAGCACATGTATTAGTTGATGACTATGTTTCACAAGTCATGGACATGGAGATGTTGAACTAATAATGTGGACACATGTGGAGACATGTGCTAGGACTGACCCAACACGAGAAGTAGTTCTCTCTTTAAACAACATATACGCTTTGTCCTTAGACCTGAGATTGTCGCATGTATTCTAGATGTGGATCGACCTACTTAGGGGCTATCAAACGCTACGCCGTAACAGGGTAGTTATAAAGGTAGCTTTCGGGTTTGTCAAGAAGCATGCTATGAGACATGGTCAATCAAGATGGGATTTGCCCCTCTCTGATTGAGAGTGATATCTCTGGGCCCCTCGAGTGATCGGATCCGAAAATGCATGGCCATGCTACGTACGGTTAAGAGTTAACCTACAAAGGGATTCCGAATCACAGGATCGAGAAAGAGCGGTCGGCTTGAAGCTAGACCAAATATCGTGAGGCAAAAGGAATAGCATGTATATTATGTTGTGATGGTTCGTCTGATATGATCTTCGTGTGCGTATAGGAGTTGGCACGTCTTGCTAGAGGCCGCTGCCGACTATTGGGCCGAGTAGGAGTACTCGGGCCATGTCTATACGTATCCGAACCCATAGGGTCACACACTTAAGGGGCTAGAAGCCCAATTCGGATCTGATCCGAGTTGGATTAGGTTTAGGAGTACTAATGGGCCTCGGATCCAGAGGCCCATCAGGAACCTCTATAAATAGAGGGGTGGGGGCGCCCTAGGGTTTACACCTTTTTGGCGAAACACACCTGCCGCGCCTCCCACGCCCTCGCCTGTTGCAACTCGCGGATCTAGCAATCCGGCTTGCGACGCTTCCTCCCTGCACGTGTGGATACCTTGGAGGTGTTGCACCTGCAGCACTTGGACGAGCCGCCGACGAGCCACGACGAGCCGACGATGAGCCGCGGTACCGGAGGCGATCTTGCTGCACGTGGACGAGCTGCTGAGGAGCTGCTGGACGTGATCGACTACGTACGACTACGTTGATCGACTACGTACGACTACGTGATCGTCTTCACTGCATCGACGCATATCTACATCTTCCGCACCAGTAGTGCGTCGAGTGGTAATCCCGTGATCCTTATACGGCAGTTCTTCCTGGTTATACGCGGTAGAAATTTTGATTTGCGCTAGTGTAGCCTACCTCGTATCCCAACAGTGGTATCAGAGCCGTAGCTGCTTAGTTTTGGATTCGGGATGTGTGCATATGGAGATATGCGAGTTTTCTGTTTGATCTATGTCTTGGTTTCGTGCCCTTGCTGCAATGGTAGTGTAACGACATACTCCTACCGGTCGGTTTCCGCCATCGGAGTTAAGTGATACACGTAAATCCAGTTGCAGTGAGGGAAGATCAATATGATTGGTCGAATCGAGATCCAGGGTCATACGCCAGGCGCATTAGATGTGCAATGGTAGATGGGATCTACTGCCGGGGTCGGGATTTTGCCGTATGCGCATGCTTCGGTAAATCAGCCGTAACTTTTCGGTACGATCTCGGATCGGGGCGAATTTTATACGAAAATTTTCGGCGAAATTAGATTCCCCAAATTCGGCTTGGAAGATGGAGTTTCGGGCCTCCGAAGTTTGGAATGTTAGGACGCCTAACTCTGTTTTGCAGGATGTATGTATCTTGTGATCAGTATGGCCCCCTTGTGTATGTGATGCATGTGTGTAACTCATTCGTGACCTGCGTGTCGCGCGTACGGCAACACGGCAGGAGCCATATGTGTTGTCACTTTATTGTATTTAATGGTCTGCGTACCAATCTGTGATGATCCAAGCAACTATGTAATCTTCATTACTAGATTCTTTACTAGCTATTAGGCGTAATAGCATGTTCTAGTTCTTGGAGGACTCATCACCAGAAGGATGGATGGCGCACATAGAACATGGAGATGGAGATCACCATGGTGAACAGGTTCCATGGAGATGGAGATCACCATATGAAAAACGGGCCATACTGTGTCACAACTGTGTGAATGCTATTCTGTTTATGTTTTACTTTCTGCATGCTGTGATGTTAGAAGTAGAACGATCCCTCACAAAGTTTAAGTTAGTATGCCCTCCCAACTAAAACTTGCACCGTCCCATGTCTTGTACAATTAGTGGTGGGTCTATGAAATTAGGGTGCCACTAGTTTTCCTTGACTAGACGGGTTTGTGTCGGACACTTACACGCATAAGGGTTGGTTTGCTTAACAAGGTCATCTTAACGGTTAAGGACCTTGGGGCATAAAGGTTGGGCGCCGAGACATAGAGATGTCACCCAACAACAGGAGTCATATGTGATATGATTAGCAAAAGTTGCTTACCGATCTACCTCGTTTGCTAGCGGTGATGCTAAAGCTCACTAGTAGACTTGTTAGTTATGGATCCTGAATCACTAAGTTTCAATAGAGGGATATTGATTTTAGTGGGAGTAGATTCTATTAAAATAGTTTAATGTAATTTGCTCTATCATGGATACGTTTGTCTTAGTGTATTTTGCATTACTTTGTTGTAGATTAAATGGCACCTAGCAGCACTACACCGTTTGCTTTGCGTTCGGTCCTTGAGAAGGACAAGTTGAATGGAACAAATTACTCGGATTGGATCCGCAACCTGAGAATTGTTCTCAGGGCTGAGAAAAAGGAAGATGTTCTAGACAACCCACTACCAGAAGAACCTGCTGATGATGCACCCGCTGCTGCTAAGAATGCTTACAAGAAAGCATGTAATGCTAACCTTGAAGTAAGCTGCCTTATGCTTGCTTGCATGGAACCCGAGCTGCAGATGCAGTTCGAAACAAACCATGAGGCGCACGATATGATCGTGGCGCTTAGAGACATGTTCCAAACACAGGCCAGGACTGAAAGGTTCAATGTGTCTAAGGCCTTTGTTGAGAGCAAGCTAGCAGAAGGCGCAGCAATAGGACCACACGTAATCAAGATGGTTGGTTACACTCAACGGTTGGAGAAGCTAGGCTTCCCACTGGGCCAAGAGTTGGCCACTGATTTCATTCTTTCGTCTCTTCCGCCTAGCTATGGGAACTTCATCTCGAACTACCATATGCATGGGATGGAGAAGGGTCTGAATGAGCTGTGTGGCATGCTTAAAACAGCAGAGGCTGACATCAAGAAAAGCGCTAGTACCAGCCATGTGATGGCGATACAGAACAAGCCCAGCTTTAAGAAGAAGGGCAATTCTTGGAAGAAGAAGGGCAAGGCTGGAATGTCCAAGCCAAACCCACCGCCCAAGGTTAAAGCTGGACCTGGACCTGCTCCAGACAAAGAGTGCTTTTACTGTCATGAACTTGGTCACTGGAAGAGAAACTGCAAGCAGTACCTAGCTTCCTTGAAGAACGGCGGAAGTAAGAGTACTTCTACCTCAGGTACGCTTGTTGTTAATGTTATAGACAACATATTTCTCGCTGATACAATTATTAATTCTTGGGTATTTGATACCGGATCGGTTGCTCATATTTGCAATTCGATGCAGGGAATGATAAGAAGTAGAAGCGTGGAAAGTGGAGAAGTTGATTTCCGCGTGGGCAATAATGCAAGAGTTGCTGCTTTGACCGTCGGGACGATGCAACTCCACCTCCCGTCAGGATTTATTATGGAGTTGAATAATTGTTATTTTGTTCCTAGTTTAAGTCGAAACATTTTATCTCCTTCATGCTTGATGGAGGATGGTTATTCATTTGCGAGTGAAAACAATGGTTGTGTGATCTCTAAGAATAATATGTTTATGGCTTTTGCACCCATTGTGAATGGATTATTTGTTTTAAATCTTGATGGTTCACCTGTCTGTAATGTAAGTGCTAAAAGGCCTCGGCCTAATGATTTGAGTCCTACCTACTTGTGGCATTGTCGTTTGGGTCATATAAGTGAAAAGCGCATGAAGAAGCTCCATTCTGATGGACTTCTAACTTCGTTTGATTTTGAATCATACGAGACATGTGAGGCTTGCTTGCTAGGCAAGATGACCAAGACGCCTTTCACAGGATTTCCTGAGAGAGCAGTAGACTTGTTGGAACTCGTACATAGTGATGTATGCGGACCAATGAGCACGACAGCTAGAGGAGGATTCCAATACTTCATAACTTTCACTGATGATTTTAGTAGATATGGCTATGTCTACTTGATGAGGCACAAGTCTGAAACCTTTGAAAAGTTCAAGGAATTTCAGAATGAAGTTGAAAATCAGCGTGGCAAGAAAATTAAGGTCTTACGATCTGATCGTGGAGGCGAGTATTTGAGCCACGAGTTTAGCAATCATCTAAAGAGTTGCGGAATTGTTCCACAACTTACGCCGCCTGGAACACCTCTGAGAAACGGTGTGTCCGAGCGACGTAATCGAACTTTGTTAGACATGGTTCGATAAATGATGAGCCAGTCGGACCTACCGTTGTCATTTTGGGATACGCTCTAGAAACAGCAGCTTTCACACTTAATAGGGTACCATCTAAATCCGTAGTTAAGACACCATATGAGATGTGGACTGGAAAGGTTCCTAGTTTGTCTTTTCTAAAGATTTGGGGATGTGAAGTGTTTGTCAAGCGACTTCAGTCGGATAAGATCACACCCAAGTCGGATAAGTGCATTTTCATGGGATATCCAAAGGAAACTTTGGGATATTATTTCTACAACCGATCAGAAGGCAAAGTGTTTGTCGCTCGGAACGGGATTTTCCTAGAGAAAGAGTTTCTCAAAGGAGAAAAGAGTGGAAAGACAGTGCATCTTGAAGAAGTTCAAGATGAGCCAATCGGGCAAGAATCAATGAGTGATGCTAACGTAGCAGAACAAGTTGAGATACCCATGGCAAGAGAAGCACCGCCACAACCACGAAGGTCGGCAAGGCTCCGCGAAATACGGGAAATATTATTGTTGGACAATGATGAGCCTGCGACATATGCAGAAGCAATGATGGACCCAGACTCCAAAAAATGGCAGAGTGCCATGCAATCCGAAATAGAGTCCATGGGAGACAATCAAGTTTGGAACTTGGTTGACCCGCCTAATGGTGTTAAAGCCATAGAGTGCAAGTGGATCTATAAGAAGAAAAAGGACATGGATGGAAATGTTCACATCTATAAAGCACGACTTGTCGCAAAAGGTTTTCGACAAGTTCAAGGAGTTGACTACGACGAGACCTTCTCGCCCGTGGTGATGCTTAAGTCCATTCGGATTATTCTAGCTATAGCTGCATATTTCGATTATGAGATATGGCAGATGGATGTCAAGACAGCTTTCCTGAATGGAAACCTAGCTGAGGACGTGTATATGATACAGCCCGAGGGTTTTGTCGATCCGAAAAATGCTGGAAAGGTATGCAAGCTTTAGAGATCCATTTATGGATTGAAGCAAGCATCTAGGAGTTGGAACATTCGTTTTGATGAAGTGGTCAAAGGGTTTGACTTCACCAGGAACGAAGAAGAGTCTTGTGTTTACAAGAAGGTTAGTGGGAGCTCTGTAGTATTTCTAATCTTATATGTGGATGACATATTACTTATTGGAAATAACATTCCTATGCTTGAGTCCGTAAAGACTTCACTGAAAAATAGTTTTTCGATGAAGGACTTAGGGGAGGCGGCATATATTCTGGGCATTAAGATCTATAGAGATAGATCGAGAAGGCTTATAGGTCTGAGCCAAGATACTTATATTGACAAAGTGTTGAAGCGGTTCAGCATGGAAGAGGCAAAGAAAGGGTTCTTGCCTATGTCACATGGCATACATCTCAGCAAGACTCAGTGTCCTTCGACTGCTGATGAGCGGGATCGCATGAGTAGAGTGCCATATGCCTCGGCTATTGGATCTATCATGTATGCAATGATAAGTACTCGCCCAGATGTTTCATATGCGCTAAGTATGACAAGCAGATACCAATCTGATCCAGGTGAGAGTCACTGGACAGCAGTGAAAAACATTCTTAAGTACTTGAGAAGGACTAAAGATATGTTCCTCGTCTATGGAGGTCAGGCGGAGCTCGTTGTAACAGGTTACACCGATGCTAGTTTCCAAACCGACAGAGATGATTCAAAGTCACAATCAGGATTTGTGTTCACGCTAAATGGTGGTGCTGTTAGTTGGAAGAGTTCCAAGCAGGAGACGGTGGCCGATTCTACGACAGAAGCCGAGTACATCGCGGCTTCGGAAGCCGCGAAGGAAGGTGTTTGGATAAGGAATTTCCTCATTGAGCTTGGTGTGTTCCCGAATGCGTCCAGCCCATTGAATCTCTACTGTGATAACAATGGGGCAATTGCGCAAGCAAAGGAGCCAAGGAACCAACAGAAGAACAAACACGTAATGCGGCGATTTCATCTCATTCGAGACTTCGTTAACCGGGGTGAGATCAAGATATGCAAAATACACACGGATCTGAACATTTCTGATCCGTTGACAAAACCACTCCCGCAGGCTAAGCATGATGCGCATGTAAGAGCTATGGGTATTAGGTACCTTCTAGATTGACTCTAGTGCAAGTGGGAGACTGTTGGAGGTATGCCCTAGAGGCAATCATAGAGATGATGATATTCCATTTGTATCCATGATTTGTATATTGTGTTCATTGAATATCCATTAAAGGCTACTTGAATTGATTTGCAATTATGTGAATTGTATGTGAAACTCTTTACTTGTATGGTTATTCTAAAAGTTGTCCCTAGTCGGAGTTCATGTGAGGACACACATGAATATTAAACTAGCACATGTATTAGTTGATGACTATGTTTCACAAGTCATGGACATGGAGATGTTGAACTAATAATGTGGACACATGTGGAGACATGTGCTAGGACTGACCCAACACGAGAAGTAGTTCTCTCTTTAAACAACATATACGCTTTGTCCTTAGACCTGAGATTGTCGCATGTATTCTAGATGTGGATCGACCTACTTAGGGGCTATCAAACGCTACGCCGTAACAGGGTAGTTATAAAGGTAGCTTTCGGGTTTGTCAAGAAGCATGCTATGAGACATGGTCAATCAAGATGGGATTTGTCCCTCTCTGTTTGAGAGTGATATCTCTGGGCCCCTCGAGTGATCGGATCCGAAAATGCATGGCCATGCTACGTACGGTTAAGAGTTAACCTACAAAGGGATTCCGAATCACAGGATCGAGAAAGAGCGGTCGGCTTGAAGCTAGACCAAATATCGTGAGGCAAAGGGAATAGCATGTATATTATGTTGTGATGGTTCGTCTGATATGATCTTCGTGTGCGTATAGGAGTTGGCACGTCTTGCTAGAGGCCGCTGCCGACTATTGGGCCGAGTAGGAGTACTCGGGCCATGTCTATACGTATCCGAACCCATAGGGTCACACACTTAAGGGGCTGGAAGCCCAATTCGGATCTGATCCGAGTTGGATTAGGTTTAGGAGTACTAATGGGCCTCGGATCCAGAGGCCCATCAGGAACCTCTATAAATAGAGGGGTGGGGGCGCCCTAGGGTTTACACCTTTTTGGCGAAACACACCTGCCGCGCCTCCCACGCCCTCGCCTGTTGCAACTCGCGGATCTAGCAATCTGGCTTGCGACGCTTCCTCCCTGCACGTGTGGATACCTTGGAGGTGTTGCACCTGCAGCACTTGGACGAGCCGCCGACGAGCCACGACGAGCCGACGACGAGCCGCGGTACCGGAGGCGATCTTGCTGCACGTGGACGAGCTGTTGAGGAGCTGCTGGACGTGATCGACTACGTACGACTACGTTGATCGACTACGTACAACTACGTGATCGTCTTCACTGCATCGACGCATATCTACATCTTCCGCACCAGTAGTGCGTCGAGTGGTAATCCCGTGATCCTTATACGACAATTCTTCCTGGTTATACGTGGTAGAAATTTTGATTTGCGCTAGTGTAGCCTACCTCGTATCCCAACACTGATATTGACGCTGCTAAGGATTTTGTTTTGCAGCCTCGCACCACCGAGCAGATCGGAACGTCTTCGGGTGCGTTAAAGTGCCCGGCTGAAGATGAACCCGATGCTAACTTAGCCCCACCTCTGAGGAAGAAACAGACGATGAGCAAGAGGCATGCTTCGCGTAGTCTTTTTGTTGTGGAGAACGTACCCCTACCAGTAATGGTCTTTGAAGGAGGACAAAACCATAAGGCAAAGACGCAATTGCATATGTATGCCAAGATTATTGATCTTGTCTTCTTCTATACTGAAGGCTGGTGATGACGTGACAGAGATGACTACTGATGTTGCTCCTTCTGAAGTACCTGCCGCAGGGGATGATCGTGAACCCCCTGCTGCTACTGTGATGCCTGCGAGTACTGATGTACCCGTGGGAGGTAGAGGGTAGAGTACCCTGGCTGGCCTAGGTCAGGATGTGCCACCGCATGCCGCGCCAAGGGTGACTACTCCCACTCCCCAATTGATGCGTTTGGTGGGAGATCCATTGCTAAAGCTATGGAGATTTGCCAGGTACGTACTCTGTTGGTCGCGAGTACTGATTTTGTGTTGGTTACTTGATTTTACTCATTTCCCTGATGCTCCTGTCTATGCAGAACGTCTTCAGATGCAGACCTTGGGAGGTCGAATCTGGAATCGACAACTGATGGCACAAGCCCCTCAGGTGCAGATCCGGCTCCCAATCTTACCATGGTCCTGGCAGTGGAGGATCCAGCTTCGATGCCAGAGGCGGGCATGACGTCCTTTGTTGCGGCGCTGATGCGGGATGTGATCAGCTCTCTGAAGGACATGACAGTGCCAGCCCCCGAGCCCATTTTGCCCCGAGTACTTCCCGAGGCTAGTCCTTTAGAGGATCCATCTGCCACAGAAGTCGTCGATGCGATCCCTCTCCGCGCTATTGACCCCGGAGTCCTTGAACTCGAAGCTGCTCATACTCTAGAAGTCGTGGCTGCTGCCGCTGGGACAATGTCCGAAGCAGAGACCTCTGGACGTGAACTAGTCTTGGTACCCGGCCTGAGGGGTGAGTCGGCCACCGAAGGTATAATGCACCCTGAGGAAATCCTAGACTTTGAAAGCTCATTGCTGGATCCGCAGATGGTGGCTCACATCCAGGATATGAACTAGCATGTCACGTCGTACACGGAGGTAAATTCTTCATTTACCCTTCTGCTAGTACCCAATTCCAATGGGGACATGGTGAAGCCGTGCACTGGATTGGAGTGTTGAAGAGGCAACTAGCTGAAGAGCGATGCTAATCTTCCCAGCCTATCATGAAGTTTGACAATACAGTGGCATCATTCCAGGCAGAGAGGCAAGATTTTCAGAATGAAAAAGACCGCCTTATCGCCTAGAATAAGTCTTCGTATCATAAGCTTGAAGGTGAGTACTCGTATTTGTAGTCCCCATCTATCTGTAGTCTTCTCCTTTTGACCTCTTGTTTCCTTTTCTCAGAATATAAGAGCTAGGAGACTATGTTGAAGAGCTGTATCACCGATTGGAAAACTCCTTCTATCGGTTGACAGAGCAGCATGACAAGCTTACACGTCAAGTGGAAAAGATGGAGAATGATCTGGAGAAGGAATGCAAGATGCGCTGGGATGGTGAAGTTGTTGGAGGTATGCCCTAGAGGCAATCATAGAGATGATGATATTCCATTTGTATCCATGATTTGTATACTGTGTTCATTGAATATCCATTAAAGGCTACTTGAATTGATTTGCAATTATGTGAATTGTATGTGAAACTCTTTACTTGTATGGTTATTCTAAAGTTGTCCCTAGTCGGTGTTCATGTGAGGACACACATGAATATTAGACTAGCACATGTATTAGTTGATGACTATGTTTCACAAGTCATGGACATGGAGATGTTGAACTAATAATGTGGACACATGTGGAGACATGTGTTAGGACTGACCCAACACGAGAAGTAGTTCTCTCTTTAAACAACATATACGCTTTGTCCTTAGACCTGAGATTGTCGCATGTATTCTAGATGTGGATTGACCTACTTAGGGGCTATCAAACGCTACGCCGTAACAGGGTAGTTATAAAGGTAGCTTTCGGGTTTGTCAAGAAGCATGCTATGAGACATGGTCAATCAAGATGGGATTTGCCCCTCTCTAATTGAGAGTGATATCTCTGGGCCCCTCGAGTGATCGGATCAGAAAATGCATGGCCATGCTACGTACGGTTAAGAGTTAACCTACAAAGGGATTCCGAATCACAGGATCGAGAAAGAGCGGTCGGCTTGAAGCTAGACCAAATATCATGAGGCAAAGGGAATAACATGTATATTATGTTGTGATGGTTCGTCTGATATGATCTTCGTATGCGTATAGGAGTTGGCACGTCTTGCTAGAGGCCGCTACCGACTATTGGGCCGAGTAGGAGTACTCGGGCCATGTCTATACGTATCCGAACCCATAGGGTCACACACTTAAGGGGCTGGAAGCCCAATTCGGATCTGATCCGAGTTGGATTAGGTTTAGGAGTACTAATGGGCCTCGGATCCAGAGGCCCATCAGGAACCCCTATAAATAGAGGGGTGGGGGCGCCCTAGGGTTTTACACCTTTTGGCTGAACACTCTTGCCGCGCCTCCCACGCCCTCGCCTGTTGCAACTCGCGGATCTAGCAATCCGGCTTGCGACGCTTCCTCCCTGCACGTGTGGATACCTTGGAGGTGTTGCGCCTGCAGCACTTGGACGAGCCGCCGACGAGCCACGACGAGCCGACGACGAGCCGCGGCACCGGAGGCGATCTTGCTGTGCACGTGGACGAGCTGCTGAGGAGCCGCTGGACGTGATCGACTACGTACGACTACGTGATCGTCTTCACTGCACCGACACATATCTACATCTTCCGCACCAGTAGTGCGTCGAGTGGTAATCCCGTGATCCTTATACGGCAGTTCTTCCTGGTTATACGCGGTAGAAATTTTGATTTGCGCTAGCGTAGCCTACCTCGTATCCCAACAGTGGTATCAGAGCCAGGTTGCTTAGTTTTGGATTCGGGATGTGTGCATATGGAGATATGCGAGTTCTCTGTTTGATCTATGTCCTGATTTCGTGCCCTTGCTGCAATGGTAGTGTAACGACATACTCCTACCGGTCGGTTTCCGCCATCGGAGTTAAGTGATACACGTAAATCCAGTTGCAGTGAGGGAAGATCAATATGATTGGTCAAATCGAGATCCAGGGTCATACGCCAGGCGCATTAGATGTGCAATAGTAGATGTGATCTACTGCCGGGGTCGGGATTTTGCCGTATGCGCATGCTTCGGTAAATCAGCCGTAACTTTTCGGTACGATCTCGGATCGGGGCGATTTCTATACGAAAATTGATCTACAGAAAAAGTTACACGTGAATTTCAACGCTTCGCCGTTTTCGGCGAGATTAGATTTCCCAAATTCGGCTTGGAAGATAGAGTTTCGGGCCTCCGAAGTTTGGAACGTTAGGACACCTAACTCTATTTTGCAGGATGTATGCATGTATCTTGTGATCAGTATGGCCCCCTTGTGTATGTGATGCATGTGTGTAACTAATTCGTGACCTGCGTGTCGCGCGTACGGCAACACGGCAGGAGCCATATGTGTTGTCACTTTATTGTAATTAATGGTCTGCGTACCAATCTATGATGATCCAAGCAACTATATAATCTTCATTACTAGATTCTTTACTAGCTATTAGGCGTAATAGCATGGTCTAGTTCTTGGAGGACTCATCACCAGGAGGATGGCGCACATGGAACATGGAGATGGAGATCACCATGGTGAACAGGATCAATGGAGATGGAGATCACCATATGAAAAACGGGCCATACTGTGTCACAACTGTGTGAATGCTATTCTAATTTATGTTTTACTTTCTGCATGCTGTGATGTTAGAAGTAGAACGATCCCTCGCAAATTTTAAGTTAGTATGCCCTCCCAACTAGAACTTGCACCGTCCCATGTCTTGTACAATTAGTGGTGGGTCTATGAAATTAGGGTGCCACTAGTTTTCCTTGACTAGACGGGTTTGTGTCGGACACTTACATGCATAAGGGTTGGTTTGCTTAACAAGGTCATCTTAACGGTTAAGGACCTTGGGGCATAAAGGTTGGGCGCCGAGACATGGAGATGTCACCCAACAACAGGAGTCATATGTGATATGATTAGCAAAAGTTGCTTACCGATCTACCTCGTTTGCTAGCGGTGATGCTAAAGCTCACTAGTAGACTTGTTAGTTGTGGATCCTGAATCACTAAGTTTCAATAGAGGGATATTGATTTTAGTGGGAGTAGATTCTGTTAAAATAGTTTAATGTAATTTGCTCTATCATGGATACGTTTGTCTTAGTGTATTTTTGCATTACTTTTGTTGTAGATTAAATGGCACCTAGCAACACCACCACATCGTTTGCTTTGCGTTCGGTCCTTGAGAAGGACAAGTTGAATGGAACAAACTACTCGGATTGGATCCGCAACCTGAGAATTGTTCTCAGGGCTGAGAAAAAGGAAGATGTTCTAGACAACCCACTACCAGAAGAACCTGCTGAGGATGCACCCGCTGCTGCTAAGAATGCTTACAAGAAAGCATGTGATGCTAACCTTGAAGTAAGCTGCCTTATGCTTGCTTGCATGGAACCCGAGCTGCAGATGCAGTTCGAAACAAACCATGAGGCGCACGATATGATCGTGGCGCTTAGAGACATGTTCCAAACACAGGCCAGGACTGAAAGGTTCAATGTGTCTAAGGCCTTTGTTGAGAGCAAGCTAGCAGAAGGCGCAGCAGTAGGACCACACGTAATCAAGATGGTTGGTTACACTCAACGGTTGGAGAAGCTAGGCTTCCCACTGGGCCAAGAGTTGGCCACTGATTTCATTCTTTCATCTCTTCCAGCTAGCTATGGGAACTTCATCTCGAACTACCATATGCATGGGACGGAGAAGGGTCTGAATGAGCTGTGTGGCATGCTTAAAACAGCAGAGGCTGACATAAAGAAAAGCGCTAGTACCAGCCATGTGATGGCGATACAGAACAAGCCCAGCTTTAAGAAGAAGCCTCCTTTTTGCCCTGGCTGGCCGACCCC
>NC_028456.1:7076259-7136757 GCF_000263155.2 Setaria italica | reverse complement strand
CGTAAACACACGCGCAATGGGTTGCTTATCTAAGAATTAAAGAGTGCTTTTACTGTCATGAACTTGGTCACTGGAAGAGAAACTACAAGCAGTACCTAGCTTCCTTGAAGAACGGCGGAAGTAAGAGTACTTCTACCTCAGGTACGCTTGTTGTTTATGTTATAGACAACATATTTCTCGCTGATACAGTTATTAATTCTTGGGTATTTGATACCGGATCGGTTGCTCATATTTGCAATTCGATGCAGGGAATGATAAGAAGTAGAAGCGTGGAAAGAGGAGAAGTTGATTTCCGCGTGGGCAATAATGCAAGAGTTGCTGCTTTGACCGTCGGGACGATGCAACTCCACCTCCCGTCAGGATTTATTATGGAGTTGAATAATTGTTATTTTGTTCCTAGTTTAAGTCGAAACATTTTATCTCCTTCATGTTTGATGAAGGATGGTTATTCATTTGCGAGTGAAAACAATGGTTGTGTGATCTCTAAGAATAATATGTTTATGGCTTTTGCACCCATTGTGAATGGATTGTTTGTTTTAAATCTTGATGGTTCACCTGTCTGTAATGTAAGTGCTAAAAGGCCTCGGCCTAATGATTTGAGTCCTACCTACTTGTGGCATTGTCGTTTGGGTCATATAAGTGATAAGCGCATGAAGAAGCTCCATTCTGATGGACTTCTAACTTCGTTTGATTTTGAATCATACGAGACATGCGAGGCTTGCTTGCTAGGCAAGATGACCAAGACGCCTTTCACAGGATTTCCTGAGAGAGCAGTAGACTTGTTGGAACTCGTACATAGTGATGTATGCGGACCAATGAGCACGACGGCTAGAGGAGGATTCCAATACTTCATAACTTTCACTGATGATTTTAGTAGATATGGCTATGTCTACTTGATGAGGCACAAGTCTGAAACCTTTGAAAAGTTCAAGGAATTTCAGAATGAAGTTGAAAATCAGCGTGGCAAGAAAATTAAGGCCTTACGATCTGATCGTGGAGGCGAGTATTTGAGCCACGAGTTTAGCAATCATCTAAAGAGTTGCGGAATTGTTCCACAACTTACGCCGCCTGGAACACCTCAGAGAAATGGTGTGTCCGAGCGACGTAATCGAACTTTGTTAGACATGGTTCGATCAATGATGAGCCAGTCGGACCTACCGTTGTCATTTTGGGGATACGCTCTAGAAACAACAGCTTTCACACTTAATAGGGTACCATCTAAATCCGTAGTTAAGACACCATATGAGATGTGGACTGGAAAGGTTCCTAGTTTGTCTTTTCTAAAGATTTGGGGATGTGAAGTGTTTGTCAAGCGACTTCAGTCGGACAAGATCACACCCAAGTCGGATAAGTGCATTTTCGTGGGATATCCAAAGGAAACTTTGGGATATTATTTCTACAACCGATCAGAAGGCAAAGTGTTTGTCGCTCGGAACGGGGTTTTCCTAGAGAAAGAGTTTCTCAAAGGAGAAAAGAGTGGAAAGACAGTGCATCTTGAAGAAGTTCAAGATGAGCCAATCGGGCAAGAATCAATGAGTGATGCTAACGTAGCAGAACAAGTTGAGATACCCATGGCAAGAGAAGCACCGCCACAACCACGAAGGTCAGCAAGGCTCCGCGAAATGTGGGAAATATTATTGTTGGACAATGATGAGCCTGCGACATATGCAGAAGTAATGATGGACCCAGACTCCGAAAAATGGCAGAGTGCCATGCAATCCGAAATAGAGTCCATGGGAGACAATCAAGTTTGGAACTTGGTTGACCCGCCTGATGGTGTTAAAGCCATAGAGTGCAAGTGGATCTATAAGAAGAAAAAGGACATGGATGGAAATGTTCACATCTATAAAGCACGACTTGTCGCAAAAGGTTTTCGACAAGTTCAAGGAGTTGACTACGACGAGACCTTCTCGCCCGTAGTGATGCTTAAGTCCATTCGGATTATTCTAGCTATAGCTGCATATTTCGATTATGAGATATGGCAGATGGATGTCAAGACAGCTTTCCTGAATGGAAACCTAGCTGAGGACGTGTATATGATACAGCCCGAGGGTTTTGTCGATCCGAAAAATGCTGGAAAGGTATGCAAGCTTCAGAGATCCATTTATGGATTGAAGCAAGCATCTAGGAGTTGGAACATTCGTTTTGATGAAGTGGTCAAAGGGTTTGACTTCACCAAGAACGAAGAAGAGTCTTGTGTTTACAAGAAGGTTAGTGGGAGCTCTGTAGTATTTCTGATCTTATATGTGGATGACATATTACTGATTGGAAATAACATTCCTATGCTTGAGTCCGTAAAGACTTCACTGAAAAATAGTTTTTCGATGAAGGACTTAGGGGAAGCGGCATATATTCTGGGTATTAAGATATATAGAGATAGATCGAGAAGGCTTATAGGTTTAAGCCAAGATACTTACATTGACAAAGTGTTGAAGCGGTTCAGCATGGAAGAGGCAAAGAAAGGGTTCTTGCCTATGTCACATGGCATACATCTCAGCAAGACTCAGTGTCCTTCGACTGCTGATGAGCGGGATCGCATGAGTAGAGTACCATATGCCTCGGCTATTGGATCTATCATGTATGCAATGATAAGTACTCGCCCAGATGTTTCATATGCGCTAAGTATGACAAGCAGACACCAATCTGATCCAGGTGAGAGTCACTGGACAGCGGTGAAAAACATTCTTAAGTACTTGAGAAGGACTAAAGATATGTTCCTCGTCTATGGAGGTCAGGAGGAGCTCGTTGTAACAGGTTACACCGATGCTAGTTTCCAAACCGACAGAGATGATTCAAAGTCACAATCAGGATTTGTGTTCACGCTAAATGGTGGTGCTGTTAGTAGGAAGAGTTCCAAGCAGGAGACGGTGGCCGATTCTACGACAGAAGCTGAGTACATCGCGGCTTCGGAAGCCGCGAAGGAAGGTGTTTGGATAAGGAATTTCCTCATTGAGCTTGGTGTGTTCCCGAATGCGTCCAGCCCATTGAATCTCTACTGTGATAATAATGGGGCAATTGCGCAAGCAAAGGAGCCAAGGAACCACCAGAAGAACAAACATGTAATGCGGCGATTTCATCTCATTCGAGACTTCGTTAACCGGGGTGAGATCAAGATATGCAAAATACACACGGATCTGAACATTTCTGATCCATTGACAAAACCACTCCCGCAGGCTAAGCATGATGCGCATGTAAGAGCTATGGGTATTAGGTACCTTCTAGATTGACTCTAGTGCAAGTGGGAGACTGTTGGAGGTATGCCCTAGAGGCAATCATAGAGATGATGATATTCCATTTGTATCCATGATTTGTATACTGTGTTCATTGAATATCCATTAAAGGCTACTTGAATTGATTTGCAATTATGTGAATTGTATGTGAAACTCTTTACTTGTATGGTTATTCTAAAGTTGTCCCTAGTCGGTGTTCATGTGAGGACACACATGAATATTAGACTAGCACATGTATTAGTTGATGACTATGTTTCACAAGTCATGGACATGGAGATGTTGAACTAATAATGTGGACACATGTGGAGACATGTGTTAGGACTGACCCAACACGAGAAGTAGTTCTCTCTTTAAACAACATATACGCTTTGTCCTTAGACCTGAGATTGTCGCATGTATTCTAGATGTGGATTGACCTACTTAGGGGCTATCAAACGCTACGCCGTAACAGGGTAGTTATAAAGGTAGCTTTCGGGTTTGTCAAGAAGCATGCTATGAGACATGGTCAATCAACATGGGATTTGCCCTTCTCTAATTGAGAGTGATATCTCTGGGCCCCTCGAGTGATCGGATCAGAAAATGCATGGCCATGCTACGTACGGTTAAGAGTTAACCTACAAAGGGATTCCGAATCACAGGATCGAGAAAGAGCGGTCGGCTTGAAGCTAGACCAAATATCGTGAGGCAAAGGGAATAGCATGTATATTATGTTGTGATGGTTCGTCTGATATGATCTTCGTATGCGTATAGGAGTTGGCACGTCTTGCTAGAGGCCGCTACCGACTATTGGGCCGAGTAGGAGTACTCGGGCCATGTCTATACGTATCCGAACCCATAGGGTCACACACTTAAGGGGCTGGAAGCCCAATTCGGATCTGATCCGAGTTGGATTAGGTTTAGGAGTACTAATGGGCCTCGGATCCAGAGGCCCATCAGGAACCCCTATAAATAGAGGGGTGGGGGCGCCCTAGGGTTTTACACCTTTTGGCTGAACACTCTTGCCGCGCCTCCCACGCCCTCGCCTGTTGCAACTCGCGGATCTAGCAATCCGGCTTGCGACGCTTCCTCCCTGCACGTGTGGATACCTTGGAGGTGTTGCGCCTGCAGCACTTGGACGAGCCGCCGACGAGCCACGACGAGCCGACGACGAGCCGCGGCACCGGAGGCGATCTTGCTGTGCACGTGGACGAGCTGCTGAGGAGCCGCTGGACGTGATCGACTACGTACGACTACGTTGTTCGACTACGTACGACTACGTGATCGTCTTCACTGCACCGACGCATATCTACATCTTCCGCACCAGTAGTGCGTCGAGTGGTAATCCCGTGATCCTTATACGGCAGTTCTTCCTGGTTATACGCGGTAGAAATTTTGATTTGCGCTAGCGTAGCCTACCTCGTATCCCAACAGAAGTTGGCATTGTTGAGGCTATGACTACTATCCGGGCACAACAAGATGAACTCCATCGGTGGTCAAACGTGGTGCGGCCTGTAGAGGATATGGTAGAGCCCCCTGTTGAAGGTGTGGACCCTCACCCACTACTAGACAGGATCCGGGATGTGCCATCAAAGATCACCGGCTATGTTCAAGGCATGGTGAAGTCTGTGTCCAAGCAGGTGTTAAGCTTTGTCAAGTCATTTTACCCCAAAGCCGATTTATCTCTTGTTGCAGAGGGGATCGCTAGGGATTGCACTGACGAGGTTTTCCAGTGCTATCTAGAGGAGATGGACCCCATCGCTGAAGAAGTAGCCAAGTTCTTGAATCTCTAGTAGACTTATGTTTTTCCCCCTTTTTTGTTGGGCATGAAAAACATAAGTCATGTAATGGAACACCTGTGTATATAACTTTAAGTCTTTGAGCGATTTGTTGAGCTCTTCGACTTAGTTATCTGCATCATTTAGTGCATCTCAAACTTTAGTCCTGATTCTGCTCGTTCAACCAAGTTAAGTGTCTGCGCACAAGGCTACTATTATGAGCCTCTTCGGAAGCGATTTAGTAAGTACTTGGGCACTCGAGCTATCTAGTAGTAATTATTGAGTAGTGTCTCCAGGATTTCTTGCGATAGGGCTTTTTTACTTGAATCTTCATAACGGGAGGACTTGTATTATTGTTGTTTCGTCAGGAAGAACGCACATGAGTACTGTTCGCCCTTATCTGGTTGTAAAAGGGACGAGCTGCATGTAGGCATGGGCTCCTGATTCCTGATGATAAGGATAAGCTTCATGTGAATACTGTACTGGCATCTGGTGCTCAGGGAACTTTTACTGTGCAGTCAAGGGTGCATGGTGTATTACTCCTGTATGGTAGCTTGTAAATAGGGCTGCTTTTGCCTTCGGAGAGCTCATGGCTCGAGTTATAGCGATAGTTGGTTTGAGGCTTTTGCTCTTCGTTAGGGGTAGCTTCCACTGAATCTCATGATGCCAAGAGAATTCTCGTAATGAGTGCCCAGATGCTCCTTCTTTCCATAGTCTCTTCGGCCAAGTCTGGAGGCCATGATGCTAGAAGAATTTGTTGGAGGTATGCCCTAGAGGCAATCATAGAGATGATGATATTCCATTTGTATCCATGATTTGTATGTTGTGTTCATTGAATATCCATTGAAGGCTACTTGAATTGATTTGCAATTATGTGAATTGTATGTGAAACTCTTTACTTGTATGGTTATTCTAAAGTTGTCCCTGGTCGGAGTTCATGTGAGGACACACATGAATATTAGACTAGCACATGTATTAGTTGATGACTATGTTTCACAAGTCATGGACATGGAGATGTTGAACTAATAATGTAAACACATGTGGAGACATGTGCTAGGACTGACCCAACACGAGAAGTAGTTCTCTCTTTAAACAACATATACGCTTTGTCCTTAGACCTGAGATTTTCGCATGTATTCTAGATGTGGATCGACCTACTTAGGGGCTATCAAACACTACGCCGTAACAGGGTAGTTATAAAGGTAGCTTTCGGGTTTGTCAAGAAGCATGCTATGAGACATGGTCAATCAAGATGGGATTTGCCCCTCTCTGATTGAGAGTGATATCTCTGGGCCCCTCGAGTGATCGGATCCGAAAATGCATGGCCATGCTACGTACGGTTAAGAGTTAACCTACAAAGGGATTCCGAATCACAGGATCGAGAAAGAGCGGTCGGCTTGAAGCTAGACCAAATATCGTGAGGCAAAGGGAATAGCATGTATATTATGTTGTGATGGTTCGTCTGATATGATCTTCGTGTGCGTATAGGAGTTGGCACGTCTTGCTAGAGGCCGCTACCGACTATTGGGCCGAGTAGGAGTATTCGGGCCATGTCTATACGTATCCGAACCCATAGGGTCACACACTTAAGGGGTTGGAAGCCCAATTCGGATCTGATCCGAGTTGGATTAGGTTTAGGAGTACTAATGGGCCTCGGATCCAGAGGCCCGTTAGGAACCTCTATAAATAGAGGGGTGGGGGCGCCCTAGGGTTCACACCTTTTTGGCGAAACACACCTGCCGCGCCTCCCACGCCCTCACCTGTTGCAACTCGCGGATCTAGCAGTCCGGCTTGCGACGCTTCCTCCCTGCACGTGTGGATACCTTGGAGGTGTTGCGCCTGCAGCACTTGGACAAGCCGCCGACGAGCCACGACGAGCCAACGACGAGCCCCGGCACCGGGGGCGATCTTGCTGCACGTGGACGAGCTGCTGAGGAGCTGCTGGACGTTGACGTGATCGACTACGTACGACTACGTTGATCGACTACGTACGACTACGTGATCGTCTTCACTGCATCGACGCATATCTACATCTTCCGCACCAGTAGTGCGTTGAGTGGTAATCCCGTGATCCTTATACGGCAGTTATTCCTGGTTTTACGCGGTAGAAATTTTGATTTGCGCTAGCGTAGCCTACCTCGTATCCCAACAGAATTCTCGTAAGGAGAGAGCACCATGCGTCCTGATCTTTATCTAGGTCCCTGCTGAGGAAGGACTGAAGTACAACTTCCTTGAGCGCAGCGTTCTTGCATGGACTCTTTTTTCCTTCTTTCGCCTTGATGCTTCGTGCTCCAAGGTGTAAAGTAGTCTTGGGGCTACTCACACACACTTTGCGTGATATTGTAAAAGCCTAGGACTTATGTTGTAACTGCTTGTAGTCGTTGTTGAGCATACTGTTGTATTTGTTGCCTCGACTTCTTTAAGCAGTGGCATTGATGTACCTTATGAATCCTGGAGCTACAAAATTCGTTAATACAAAATGTCCTCAAGACAAAATTGTCAAAAATAAGTAGTCCATTTTGCAAACCGCTAGGTGAGTTGAATAACTCATGTGGACTTGTAATTACATGTCGCACTGGGGTGTTGTGGCCTGGAAATCTCAATGGCTTATAAGATGCTACTGACCTGCTTTTGCGAGCCACGATTGAGGCGAGGACGAGTAGTCGAATGTTTGCCGAAAAATAATTGCATTAATATGCTAAAAAACTTACAATGTTGGCTAGTGGCCTGTTTAGAGTGCCCGTAGTCTTCTGACTATGGTAGAAATGACAGAGATGCTCGATGTTCCACAAGTTCTCGATGTCTTTACCGGAGAGGTGTTGTAGCCTATACGATCCTAGGCATGTGACCTTGGATACGATTTACCGCCCTTCCCATGGCGAATTAAGCTTGTGTAGCCCCTTGGTGTCTTGAATACGCTTGAGTATTATATCGCCTATGCTGAAAGAACGTTCTTTGATTTTTCGATCCTGATAGAGGCGGAGCCCTTCAAGGTATCTTGCGGACTGGACGAGTGCTGCACAGCGTGATTCTTCGAGGTTGTCTATATCCAGACGCCTTGTTTCCTCTGCTGCCCCTTTGTCGTATTGCTCGACTGCTGGGGATTTCCACGTAACATCAGCTGGGAAGATAACTTCTGATTTGTAGACCACGAAGTAGGGCGATTGTCCTGTGGGCTTGCACAGTTGAGTACGTAGCCCCCAAAGGACGTTGGGTAGCTCTTTGAGCCACTTGCCTCTTTTGGTGTTGCCAATGTCATGCAATATTTTCTTCAGTGCTTCCAAAAGCATCCCGTTGGCGCGCTCGACTTGGCCATTGGCCCTCGGATGAGCCACAGAGACATAACGGATGTCGATGCCACTATTTTCATAGTACTCCTAGAACTCATGGTTGTTGAAGTTGGAACCCAGGTCTATGATGATTCGGTTGGGGAATCCATAGCGGTGGACGATCTCGTCGAGGAAGTCGAGTACTCTATCTGCCTTGGAGCAGGTCTCTAGCTTCACCTCTATCCACTTAGTGAACTTGTCGATGGCTACCATTACTTGATTGAATCCTCCGGGTGCTGTTGGAAGTGGACCAATCATGTAGAGCCCCCAATATGCAAAGAGCCATGTTGGAGGTGCGGTAATAAGCTTGTAGGTGGGGACATGCTGCTGTTTTGGCAAAGAATTGGCAACCCTGGCATCGACGGACTAGTTCTTCAGTGTCTGCTAGGGCGGTTGGCCAGTAGAACGCTGCTCTGAAAGCTTTGCCCACAATCATGTGCGAAGATGCGTGGTTGCTGCAGATTCCTTTGTGTATCTCCTCCAGTATGTCCTTGCCATCTTCTCGTGTGACGCATTTCATGAGTACTCCTGATGATGCGCCTCGTCTGTAGAGCTTGTCTCCGACTAGGACATAGTTCTTGCTTCGTCGTACCACCTGCTCTGCTTGTAGCTTTTCCAAGGGTAGTTTTTGCTCTTTTATGTAGTCGATAAACAGATTTCTCCAATCCATGTCAATTATTGTTACCTCCCGATCTGGAGCCTCAAGACCGCGATTGGTGGTTGTAGCGGGTGCTGGCTCTGCTATGGATGGTTTGCAGAGTTCATGGATGAAGACTCCTGCTGGTACTTGAGCGCGGGTTGAACCCATTTTGGACAAGACATCTGCAGCGACATTGTTGTCGCGGACTACATGGTGAAACTTCAAGCCCGAAAATTTGTTTCCAAGCTTGCGTACTTCTCTACAATACATGTCCATATTCTCCTTGTTGCGATCCCACTCGTCATTGACTTGGTTGATGACTACTAGTGAGTCGTCATAGACTAGCAACCTTTTTATTCCTAATGATACTACCAAGCGGAGCCCGTGAAGTAACGCCTCGTACTCTGCTTTGTTATTGGATGCCTCCTAGAAGATCTGAAGAATATATTTGAGTTGCTTGCCTTTGGGTGATATCAAGAGTACTCCTGCACCGGTGCCTTCAAGCTTGTGTGGCCCGTCAAAATACATCACCCAATGTTCTAGGCGCTCTGCCGATGTCGGTAGTTGATTTTCCTGCCACTCTGCTATGAAGTCGACTAGAGCTTGGGATTTGATCACGGTTCTTGGCTTGAATTCGAGGGATAGCGCTTCGAGTTCTACTGCCCATTTTGAGATCTTGCCTGTAGCGTCTCGATTGTGGAGAATCTCGCCCAGGGGGAAGTCGGTGATAACGAAGATCTTGTGTTCTTGGAAGTAGTGTTGCAGCTTCCGTGAGGTAAGTAGTATGGCATACAACAATTTCTAGACTGATGGGTACCAAGTCTTGGAATCTGAGAGTACTTCACTGACAAAATAAACTGGCCTTTGTACTTTGTATACGTGGCCTTGTTTGGATATCTCGACTACTATTGCCGTGTGTTGGCGCTAGAAATCGGTCAACCGAATCCCTAGCGTCTGACACACGACCCGGGAGAATCTGCTTAACTCCTGTTCGGGTGATTGCCCTGGTGCGGTTCACGCGGCGTGCCAGCCAATCTGACCTGTTGATTGGCAAGGAAGAATACGTGTCAGGTCCAGAAATCACGATCGGCTAAGTTTCCGATCTCGAGAGAGCTTATCAGCGAATCGGCCGATTTGCCGTAATAAAGAAATCGGCTATAAGGCAGCCGATCACTGTAGCTTTGTAGATAGAAAACTACTGGAGTAATCGACACAATGCTATAATAACAACACTAGGAATAGATCTAATCGGTAATATGTAAAATAAGCGAATTTAATAGCAGAATGTAAAGAAAGCCCAATCTGCCGATTCCTAGCTGGATAACTGGTGATAAAACTAGAAAGACAGGTAAAACCTATGATTCTAGTAAATATCGATAACTAGTGAATAAATCTAAACGAAACGACAGCGATGCGCCCGAAGTTAAAGCTTAGAATTTACTCGGTAAACGGAACTTACAAGATTGGCCGGAGATCAAGTTGATGCAGCCCTGCCAACCCGTACGAACTCGTGAAAAAGGAGAAAGTATTTGGTGAAGTCGCCTGCTCGAAAGTAAGTACGAGGAAATAGTAGTTGGTTGTATTGATTTGTTGATGATTACAGATTTACAAAGGTAGCTATTTATAGCCCCGTACAGATGACTCCTTAACTGACTAGAATTCTATCCCTAATTCAAATAGAAAACGAATATTTACAAGCACGATTCGTGCTAGGTTGGTTATTATACGCTTCATGGGCTAATCTTCCCTTCATCCTGCTATTCCTTTCCAAGCCCATACCGGCCCAATTATCCCAACCTCCTAATCGGCCGATTCCTTATCGGCAAAAAGGTAACCGATCGGGAACCTGACGTGTCCGATCCGAACCCCAAGGGTTAAGCGAGGCAGAAGTCATCGGCCGATCCCGTACTGTAGCATTAGCCGATCTTGGACTGTAGCGCCATTCAGCCGATTCCCAACTGTACTTTTCCAATTTCCTCTTCTCTTGGCGCCAATTCTTCTGGTGACGAAATCTGGCGTCAACACATGCCCCCCAGTTTCGGAGTAAAACATAGTCTTTTACTTCGAAATTCTTTTCAACTTCTCCTCTGAAACAGCCGCAATGAAAATATCCTTCCGTTTCGCGGTCTTCCAGCTGATGATTGCAATCTTTTCGAAACGGGCGCCCACGACAACCACTACTCCCGAAAAACTCGAAACGCCGGCGCGGTAAAAATTCCATTTTTACCCTTCTTCAGGCGCCCTTTAAATAGCAGTCCACCCCGCACTTCACCTTCAAGCTCACGTCTTTCTTCCTCAGCGCGCGCGCCCTCTTCTTCCCTCAGCACTTTTCCCTTATCGCCGAAGCTTCCCAGCGCCATCCTCCTGTTGCTTCTTCTCTTCCCCTTCAATGGTGGCCCCTTCAGGCAGCTCTCCAACGCGCGATGCTCCGGAAATGGC
Source organism: Setaria italica (assembly GCF_000263155.2). Classification (NCBI taxonomy): domain Eukaryota; kingdom Viridiplantae; phylum Streptophyta; class Magnoliopsida; order Poales; family Poaceae; genus Setaria; species Setaria italica. The sequence goes on along the minus strand of NC_028456.1, from coordinate 7,125,365 downwards.
GCCTCCGGCGGTAGTGGCGACAGCAGTTGCTCCGTCGTCAGAAGAAGGAGCTTCATCGGAGATCCCAATGGCGATCCCCATGGCGGCCTCATCCTCCGCAGCTGCACCAGCGGTAACGCCGACTACTAGGAACTTCATCCCAGAGGTTATTACCGAATCCTCCTTTTATCGGCAATGCATTTACTTTTAGATCTGTTTCTTACTTTTGCACTCCCTCTTTCCTTTTTAGGTGATTAGACACCGTATCACCATTCATCTTACCGGAAATCCTGGCCTTATTTGCCTCGGACCCATGGGGAACCCAGATCCAATAGAGCTCATTAATTTAGAAACTCACAGAATCCCCTTCAAACAATCCACCATGGACCTGGATCACTGGTTAGGCACCTTTAGGTCTTGGCCGAATGAAACCCCAGGTTGGAGGGAGTGGTACCAACGGATAGCCGAGCCGAAGAGGGTCTCATGGGACGAGCTCAAAATCGGCCAGTGTATCAACCTGTCTTTGTCCCAGATGGAGCGAAATGAACCGTTGGTGATAGCGGCCTCTTACTTTTGGTCTGATGCCCTCAATGCTTTCTTGTTTGGGCATGGACCTATGACTCCCACACTGGCCGATGTGGTTCTATTGACCGGCCTTGACATTTCCTCCCCGGACACACCTTTCCGCCTCTTAGCCGCAACATCACATCGGCTGGACACAAGAGGAATCGGCGGGTGGAAAGGATTCATCAGATGCAACAAAAGAGCCGGGTCTGTTGAGAATAGGGAGCACACGGCCTTTTTAATGATGTGGTTAGAAAAACATTTCTTTTGCGGAAGAGCAGCCGACCCATCAACCAACACCCAGGCTTTAGCCGAAGCACTATCGGCAGGAACCCCTATTCCCCTTGGGAAACACTTGCTAGGGGCGGCGTACCACATGCTCCACCAAATCGGCATCAAACTATCCAAGGGGGAGCCGATCGGAAATCCAGGTGGACCCTGGTGGTTCATCAATTTATGGCTGAACCTTTATATGAGCAAGATCACTCAGCAGAGGGTGGATCACATGATGTTCCCCAACATTGAATCGGCAGAAGATCCTACCGCTCGTCGCCGATGCACCTCTTATGGCGAAGCGGCATCGGCCTTTCCAGGTTGCACGTACTCTGCTACAAAAGTGGCCGAGTACTTTTGATGCTTTTACAACAGCTTTAATGAAGATGCAACCGTCTGGTTTCCTTATCAGCGGGATGACCCAATCTTTGAACTCCCAACCTGCTTCGACTCGACCACTGGCCGATTCGACGAAGAACTCACCGATGAGTTAATCAAGCCAGGAATCCTGCCAGCCAACTTCTTCTCGGGGAAAGATGCCCCCACATACGAGTTCTACAACCCCTCTGCTGCAGCACGCCAACTCGGCATGGGTCAGCTGCCGATTCAAGTATATTTTGCTGGCCGAGTCAAGTTCAGAGATGGGCTCACAACAAGCCTGGACTACAGTCGGGTACGAGACCGGATCCCAGACTCCAACACTATTGATCTGAACAACTGGATAGTAGCCCCCTTCGCTGTCCAGCCATTCAAACTTTGGTGGGCCGAATGGAAACAATTCCTCTTCTGCAATTCGGTATCGGCATACTGCAACCTCCTGGATCCAGCCAACATCGACCCGAATGCCGAGGTATTTTCCTTAGCCGATTTTTACTCCTTTTTTCAACGCGACTGAACACTAATGTTTTACTATTTCTTCAGGCTGAGAATCGTGTCCCTCCTACACATAGCCGGAGTGGTCGGCTAATAGAAGATCGTCATCCATACACCGCCTATCCTCTCATCGGCTATGATGCTCCGTCTGTGGATGTGATTGCCGGCCGATCGAAGCAGACACAGAAGAAAGTTACCAAGAAAACCAGTCGCCGAGTCCGGGCCCACATAGATTCGGCGGATCCTCCCATGCTCGTATCGGCAGAGACTTTGGCCGCGCCACCCCCTCAGGCTACCAGAGATATTGACACTCAAGTCGTCACACAAGCTGGGGCAGCCGCCGCGTCACTGTTGTTAGAGGCCGTACAGGTAAACTTTTGTTTAATCCTTCCGATTGTCATTTTGATATTAATCCTTCTTATCTTAGACTGCACAGAGTGCCCCCATGGACATACAACAATCGGCAGCAACCCAATCGGCCATCGATGCGTCCTCGCTTCCATCCGTCGAGGTACAACACAATTTCACCGATTCCCTTAGTATTTGAATAATATGCTTACTCAACCTTCTGACACAGATCATCGGCATGCCAAGCGCTCCTCAACCATTAGCTCCTACTCAGGAAGCTGGTCCAAGTACAACGCCGATCATCGTGGAGTCCTCCTCTTCTGATGAACCCATGGTACCAGCCCCTGAGCCAAGCACAACGGCTTCCCGAATGCAACTGGACGAGATTCGATTCAAAGAGGTAAGACATCTTTCAACTTCATTCAGCCGATATGCTTTCACCATCAGCCGATTTATTTTTCTTCTTTACTACTTCCAGGAACAGGACACCCCTGACAACAGCCTCTTCTTATTTGCGGTTCCCCTCTCTGACGATGAAGAAGTTGCCTCTCGCCAGATCACCCTGAGCTCCATCCCTGACGACGTCCGAGCCAAGCTTACCAACATCCGATCCCTTCTTCAAGGAGATATCGGCCGATTGGTAGAAGATGCCTCGCCGATTCGTCAGCTCTTTGGCGACGTCAGCGGACGAGTGCCCGAAGAAGCGGAGGAAGCATTAGCGTCGGCTGCATTTATCGAGTCCATGAGGATCCCGGTCTTCAGAGCCCTTCGCCACATGGCCGATCGCGCCAAACTGGCCAAGACTCGTGAAGAAGAGGACGTGTACAAACGTCAAGCTCAAGAGGTGCACCAACGTATTCATTTTCTGGAGGACTCCCGCCCAGGGATTGTCGGTGAGATAGACCGCCTCAAACGCCGAAGGGCAGAGCTTGCCAAGGAAATGGAGCAGGTGACCAAGGCAATCAGCGCCGAAGAGAAAAGGCTCCAAGAACTCCCTTCTGTTATTGCCGATTTGAAACAGGAGAGGCAGCACTTGGCCCATGAAGCCCTGAAGCTCCACCGTAGCACGTCAGAAGTCCCCGGATCGGCGGATGAAGACCAACGGGTCTTGGACTCTGCCGATCAGATCTGGCGCCGGGCGATTGCGGCCATCGATGCCCTTCTGGGTAATCTGTAAAGGCACTGACTATTTTGTACGAACCTTTAATAACTGCTTTGACCGTCCTTCGCGACGCCTCCTTTATTTATTGCCTTTCTTATTTCCGATGGGACGCACCCTTACCAAATATCCACGCCTCTTTCTCTTATAAATGCCGGCCTAGACTCCCCCTTTCCGAGAGTACCAGCTTGGCTTCGGCTTCATTTTCTCACCCGTTCTCGTCGGCGTGACCTTCTGTCATGTCTTCGTCGACTTCCTCCTCCTCTGTCAACCAGGTGAAACCCTGGCCTTGATTCCCCTCTCTCTTTTTAATTCTTGGGAAGAGGATGACCCTTTTTAATCTTTCTCTCTTTCAGCCACGGTGTCTTAGCCCCGAGCTCGAACGCGCCATCGAGCTCATACACTCTGATGACCCGTTGTCGTCAGAGGATAAGGATTTAATCAGGGCTCATCGTGACGAACTTCAAGAACACGTCACTGCGGAAGCTCGTCGGGTCTTGGACTTTTTGAATGACAACACCCGCCGGCGACATCAAGCCGACAGAAGCCACCCGCTTCCTCCACGGGTCGTCCTTGAAGATGCGGTGGCAGGAACTTCGCGCCCGGCCATGGATCGGAGCCACCCCCTCCCCCGTCAAGTCGAAGCGGAGGCTTCGATGAAAGAGACAGAAGAAGAGTACATTCGTCGTATGATAGAGTTAGGTCGGGCTGAGAGAGAGCGTAAGAAAAAGAATGGCGAGGCCCTAATAGAGATGGACGAAGAGTACATCCGTCTCATGATAGAATTAGGTTGGGCTGAGAAAGAGCGCAAGAAGAAGAATAGTTAATTATTATTTTTTGTTCTAAGGGCGACTTGTACCTCGTCGGCCGTGTAACCCACCGTCCGTACCGAATGAATACATCGGCCGATTTGGACAATTACATGTTTTTTTCCTCGACGAACCGTTTTGTATCGGCTGTTCCTCGTTGATAGATCGGCTGTGCGCCGTGGCTACTCCTTTATGCTCCGACCCATATACTAGGGTAGTACCTTTTCAAGTACCTTCCGTTCAGAGCCCTAGTAAACTCTTCTCCTTCGATTGTTTCCAAAATATAAGCATTTCCTGGAGCACACCTGCCGATCTTATACGGCCCTTCGCATGTAGGAGACCATTTTCCGAATTTAGGATCTTTCGACCCAATCGGCAACACTAACTTCCAAACCAGGTTCCCAGGGGAAAATTGTTTAACTCTGACCTTCTTATCGTACCACCTGGCTACTTTCTTTTTGTTTTCCTCAATGCTTATCAAAGCTCTCAATCGCTGGCCAGCCAAGTCATCAAGTTCCCTTTTCATGAGTGACGAGTAGTCATCGGCCGTTAGCTGGTCTTGGAGTGAAATGCGCCTTGACCCCGCCCTTGATTCCCATGGTAGTACTGCATCGTGACCGTACACCAATTGATAAGGGGATAACTTGGTGGCCCCATGACAAGCCATCCTGTACGCCCATAGGGCTTCGGTTAAACATAGGTGCCATTTCTTCGGTTGCTCCTCTATTTTTCTTTTGATTAACTTAATTATCCCTTTGTTGGAAGATTCGGCCTGGCCGTTGGCCTGGGCGTAGTATGGAGAGGAGTTTAACAATTTGATCCCCATATCGGCTGTAAATTCTTCGAATTCCCCCGACGTGAACATTGTTCCCTGATCGGTTGTAATAGTCTGGGGAATGCCGAATCGGTAGACGATATGATCTCTTACGAAGTCGGCCATGATAGCCGATGTTACGGCTCTTCACGGAATTGCTTCCACCCATTTGGTAAAGTAGTCGGTAGCCACCAGAATAAATTTGTGTCCCTTGCTTGACGGTGGATAAATTTGGCCGATAAGGTCTATTCCCCATCCTCTGAACGGCCATGGTTTGATAATGGGATTCATGGCCGATGCGGGTGCACGTTGGACATTCCCAAATTTCTGACAATCCTGGCATCCCTTATAATATTTGAAACAATCTTCGAGGATCGTTGGCCAGTAATACCCATTATTCCTGATCATCCATTTCATCTTATGGGCCGATTGGTGTGCTCCACATACCCCTTCATGGATTTCTCCCATTAGAGTCTTGGCCTCCTCTGTTCCCAGGCATTTGAGTAGGACACCGTCGATCGTTCGGTAGAACAGGTCGTCTTCGAGCAGCACGTACTTAGTAGCATGAAAACGTACTTGTCGTTCCACCTTTTTAGACGGATCTTTCAAGTAGTCGGCAATTTCTTTCCGCCAGTCATCGGCCGCGAGTTCCAGAGCCATAGCGCCTAGAATTGGCCGATATCCAGATGCGTGCTGGGCAAGCTTGTTGGCATCCTCGTTGTGGTCCCTTGGGATGTGCTCGATCACTGCCGATTTAAATCCTTTTAAGAGCTGTAGGCAATCTTCATAATAAATTCTTAACACGTCGTCCTTGCATTCGGACCTTCCGGTTAATTGATCCACAATAAGCATGGAATCCCCGAAGACTTCGACAGAATCGGCCTTGACTTCCCTTAGTAGTTGTAAGCCCTTCAATACAGCTCGGTACTCCGCTTGATTGTTAGTGGCGGTGGCTTCTATCGGCAGAGAAAAATCATAGCTTGCCCCCCGAGGAGATATGAGAACGATGCCGATTCCTGATCCGACTCCACATGACGACCCATCAAAGTATAAAGTCCAAGGCGCCGGCTCTACGAGGGTAACCTCTGGTCCATAGTGTTGGGCGACGAAATCGGCCATGACCTGACCCTTGACGGCTTTTGCCGATTCATACCGCAGATCAAACTCTGACAAAGCTAAGATCCATTTGCCGATTCGACCTTTCAAGATCGGCAGTGATAGCATGTATTTTACTACGTCGTCTTTGCATACGACCACGCATTCTGCCGACAGTAAATAGTGCCTGAGTTTGGTGCATGAGAAGTAAAGACATAGGCACAACCGCTCCACCGGAGGATATCTTGTTTCAGCGTCCAGAAGTCTTCTACTGATGTAATAAATCACTCGTTCCTTGCCTTCGAATTCCTGGACTAGAGCCGACCCAATAGCCTTTTCATCGGCTGATAAGTATAATTTAAATGGCATACCAGTCTGAGGAGGAACCAATACCGGTGGTGAAACCAAGTACTGCTTGATATCTTCCAATGCTTTGCGTTGCTCTTCCCCCCATATGAACTCCTAGTCAGGCTTCAACTTCAACAGTGGTGTGAACGCCTGAATCCGCCCAGACAGATTAGATATGAATCTTCTGATGAAATTCACCTTGCCGATTAAAGACTATAATTCAGTTTTATTCTGCGGGGCCACGACTTTGTTGATAGCCGCTATGGTCTTTCGATTGATTTCTATTCCCCGCTCGTGCACCATGAATCCTAAGAACTATCCGGCGGATACGCCGAAGGCACATTTATTGGGGTTCATCTTTAGCCCATGTTTCTTGGTGCATTCCAGCACTCTTCGCAAATCGACCAGATGCTCTTCGTGTCCTTTGGACTTGACTACGACGTCGTCGATGTAGATCTCTACCAGAATGCCGATGAGTTTGTGAAATATGTAGTTCATGGCTCTCTGATACGTAGCGCCAGCGTTCTTCAAGCCAAAAGTCATCACCACCCACTCGAATAAACCAAGGTGGCCTAGGCATCTGAAGGCCGTTTTGGGTATATCCTCTTCGGCCATAAGTATTTGATTGTACCCAGCGTTTCTGTCCATGAAGCTAATAATCTTGTGTCCCGCGGCAGCGTCTATCAGCACATTGGCCGTCGGCATGGGGTATCCATCCATCGGTGTGGCCTGATTAAGATTCCTGAAATCAACGCACACGCGCAATTTGCCATTCTTTTTGTACACTGGTACAATGTTGGAGATCCATTCGGCACAACGGCATTGCCGAATAAATTTTGCTTCTATTAGCCGAGTTATTTCGGCTTTTATGTCTGGTAGAATTTTAGGATTGCAGCGCCGTGCGGGCTGTTGGTACGGCCGATACTCTGGTTTTATAGGTAGCCGATGTTCAACAATAGATCGATCTAAATCGGGCATCTCGTGATACTCCCAAGCAAAACAATCCTTAAATTCTCTTAACAAGTTTGTCAATTTACATTTGTATTCTGGGTCTAAATTTGCACTAATATAAGTCGGCCTTGGTTTGGTACCACCACCTAAGTCTATCATCTCCAGTGAATTGGACGACGTGAACCCGTGCCCTAGCTTCCCATCTTCTCGGGCGAACTGATCCATTTATTCTGAGTCTTCGGAGCCGACTGCTCGGATCGGCTGTAGGCCAAAATCGGTCACCTTCAGGAAATCGGTCTCCCATACTTTGCCGGATATGCACCTGACGGTTTCGCAGCTCCACTGCTGCGTGTCGGCTGCCGCGATGCTGTATGCGGAATCGGCGTTGACTACCTCGATGTTGTCGCCGACCCATTATACAAGACATTGATGCATTGTTGACGGGATGCAGCAATTTGCGTGTATCCAGTCCCGGCCGAGTAGCATGTTGTAGGATCCCTTGCCATTAATAATAAAGAAGGTGGTGGGAAGGGTCTTACTGCCGATGGTGAGGTCGACGCAGAGGGCGCTGCGAGCGGGAGACACGTTGCCTTCGAAGTCTTTGAGCATCATGTCTGTCTTGGTCAAGTCATCATCACTCTTTCCAAGCTTCCGGAGCACGACATATGGCATGATATTGACTGCAGCTCCTCCATCTACCATTAATCTGGTGAGGGGGCGGCCGTTGACATGCCCTTTGAGGAACAATGCTTTCAGGTGTTGTCGTTTGTCATCCTCGGGCTTCTCAAACGTGGCTATCATTGGCTCCAAAGCCAACTGTGCCATCTGTTCTTCTATCGCCGACATATCCTGTTGATCGGCAGGAGTCATGAATTCCATCGGCAGTATGAAAACCATGCCGATATCGGCTGCCGATTCATCACCCGCCGATTCGTCGTCCCCTTTATCGTTTCTTTTGGGGCGCCATACCCGAGGCCTTCCTTCCTTCTTGTCCGTCGTGCTCTGTTGTTCCTCTTCCTGCTGTTCCCATTGGCGGAGACATTGGATTCTTCGTTTTTGAGATTTGGTCAATCCATCGGGATACCACCTGGGGTTTATTGGTTTGGCTCCTGACCTGGCGCGTTCCCACTCTGGTTCGCGTCCTAAAGGGTTCTCGTCCGTCACCCAAGCATCGGCTGTCTCTTCAAGCCGACTGTGAACGTTGGCCCTGTTTTCTAGCCGGTCGTGTCGATCAAACTTGCCCCCCGGTCTGTCACGGTGTCTGTCTTCTGACCGGTCATATCAGTCACTTCTGCCCCCCAGCCGATCACGCACGGGAGGGCGCTGGTCATCTTGGTCGCGCCAGTTCCTGCTGATCGGTTCTGTTCTTCCGTCTCTGGAGCGAGACCTGTTAAACGGCCGATTACCACGATACGGGCCGTTGCATTCTGGGCAATTATCGGCTGAAGGTAGCCTAAGGTTGCTTTCCCAACAGTGGATGAAGAATGGGCACCTCCAGTGATCTTCGTGCCGTCGCATCGCTTCTTCCCGGGACCTTGAGCGTTCATGTTGACGCTGATATTTCTGGAGCAGGAACTGGGAAGTAATGCGTGGCTCTTCTGATTCGCCATCTTTGTCCTCCATCCGCCGCTTTCCTTTGACGTCCTCAGGCGTTGCTTGATTTCTGGGGTCTATGGCACCACTCTTTTTAGCCGATTCGGACGTCAGCACCTTTGTTTGGAGTGAGTTTTTCCCCGTATCAACCATATTTGTGGGAAAGGGGTGCTGGTCGATCTTCATCGGCTTGGCCGATTTTGTCGGCACTTAAAATTTAAGTCTGCCCTGCTCAATAGCCGACTGTATCTGCTGCCTGAAGATTTTGCACTCATTAGTATCATGGGATGTGGCGTTGTGCCACTTGCAATATTTCATCTTTTTTAGTTGTTCGGCAGAAGGTATTGTATGATATGGCGAGAGCTTGATCTGCCCTTCCTGGAGGAGAAGGTCGAAGATTTTATCGGCCTTCATCGTGTCAAAACCGAACACCTCTGGCTCCTTTTTGCCGAACGGGCATGATATTGGCTTCTTTCCCTTGACCCACTCCGCAAGTCCGACCTCAACGTCTTCCTCGGCCTCCACCTCTTCCAGGAACGCCACTTTCTTCTGGAAATTCCTCCGTGGATCGAAAGAACGTACCTCCTGTCCAGACAATCGGTGGACGATTTAGCTTAAACTCTTGAACTCCTGTGAGGCGTATTTTTCTTTGATGTGGGGCAGGAGGCCTTGAAAGGCTATATCGGCCAGCTGCGCGTCGTTTAGAGCCAGGGAATAGCACTTGTTCCTGATTTCCTAAAACCTCTGTACATATGAGGATATCGGCTCGTCGCTTCTCTGTTTGAGGCTGGTCAAATCGGACAGCTTCATCTCATGTACCCCGGCGTAAAAGTATTTATGAAACTGTCTTTCCAAATCGGCCCATGTAATAATCGAATTCGGCGGTAAAGTCGTGAAGCACTGGAAGGCCGATCCGGACAAGGATGATGAGAATAGCCGCACTCGTAGAGCGTCCTGCGTGGCCACTTCTCCGCATTGGATGATAAATCTATTTACGTGCTCCACGGTTGAAGTGTCATCCATCCCCGAGAACTTGGTGAAGTCAGGCACTTTATACCGATGGGGAAACGGTAGTAGATCGTATGTAGACGGGTATGGTGTCCTGTAAGTGTAAGTTTGTACCTTCGGCTTCAAGCCGAATTGTTCCTGAATCACCTCTGCAATTCGTGCCGACCAATCCGGCTGTTGCTAGTGAATCGTCGGCTGAGGTATAGGCACGTGCTGGTATACCGGAGGTGGAATAGCCTGATGTTGAGTGAAAGCAGGTGGCATCTGAGTAAAAGCCAATTGTGCATTTAGGGTCGGCTGTTTGAATGAGCCACTTGCTTCATCATATAGTACGAGCTCTGCTGTTTTACTCATCTCTGGTGCAACAGGCTGGTACGGCGGCATGGTTGGTCGAGTGGCCGCTTGGAAAGACGCCTGGAATTGGGGACTTCCCTGACCGGCTGATTGATCTTAAACTGTCGTAGCTGATGGTGCCCCCCAAGGCGATAGGCTAACTGGAGGGAATGGCGCAGAGGACAGCTGGACGGGGAGTGGCTGAAAGTGTTGTGTGCCACCATACCCCATAGGAACCGATGATGATGAAGCGCCTGTACCCCCAACGGAAAATTGGATCAGCTGAGAAACCGAATTCAAATAAGCCTTGTTTGGTGGAATCGGCTGAGTATATGCCGGTCCCCTGTATCCTTGAGGTACCCCACAAGCGAAGGAGTTGACAACGGCATTGTACACCGTATTTGCAAGCACTGGGGATTGATCAATGAAGGCGTGATAAATGGGCTGTTGGACCATATCGGCCATCTTGTCCGAGTCCTCAGAGATTGTGATCTGGCGGGGAGTAGGAAACGGAGACTTCTTGATAGTCTCCCCGCTTCTGGAGCGACTGAAAGACTGCAGGCAAGCTTTCCGGAACTGTGCCGTATGCTTATCCAGTTCTTCCTTCTGGTCGTCCTTTAGATCTGCTTCCGTCACTTCGATGATGTTTTCTTCGGAGACTTCAGCAGCCTTCGACATGGCGGCGGTTGTATTGGTCCCACCGGGCGTGCCAAAAGTGTGTTGGCGCTAGAAATCGGTCAACCGAATCCCCAGCGTCTGACACACGACCCGGGAGAATCTGCTTAACTCCTGTTCGGGTGATTGCCCTGGTGCGGTTCGCGCGGCGTGCCAGCCAATCTGACCTGTTGATTGGCAAGGAAGAATACGTTTCAGGTCCAGAAATCACGATCGGCTAAGTTTCCGATCTCGAGAGAGCTTATCAGCGAATCGGCCGATTTGCCGTAATAAAGAAATCGGCTATAAGGCAGCCGATCACTGTAGCTTTGTAGACAGAAAACTACTGGAGTAATCGACACAATGCTATAATAACAACACTAGGAATAGATCTAATCGGTAATATGTAAAATAAGCGAATTTAATAGCAGAATGTAAAGAAAGCCCAATCTGTCGATTCCTAGCTAGATAACTGGTGATAAAACTAGAAAGACAGGTAAAACCTATGATTCTAGTAAATATCGATAACTAGTGGATAAATCTAAACGAAACGACAGCGATGCGCCCGAAGTTAAAGCTTAGAATTTACTCGGTAAACGGAACTTACAAGATCGGCCGGAGATCAAGTTGATGCAGCCCTGCCAACCCGTACGAACTCGTAAAAAAGGAGAAAGTATTTGGCGAAGTCGCCTGCTCGAAAGTAAGTACGAGGAAATAGTAGTTGGTTGTATTGATTTGTTGATGATTACAGATTTACAAAGGTAGCTATTTATAGCCCCGTACAGATGACTCCTTAACTGACTAGAATTCTATCCCTAATTCAAATAGAAAACGAATATTTACAAGCACGATTCGTGCTAGGTTGGTTATTATACGCTTCACGGGCTAATCTTCCATTCATCCTGCTATTCCTTTCCAAGCCCATACCGGCCCAATTATCCCAACCTCCTAATCGGTCGATTCCTTATCGGCAAAAAGGTAACCGATCGGGAACCTGACGTGTCCGATCCGAACCCCAAGGGTTAAGCGAGGCAGAAGTCATCGGCCGATCCCGTACTGTAGCATTAGCCGATCTTGGACTGTAGCGCCATTCGGCCGATTCCCAACTGTACTTTTCCAATTTCCTCTTCTCTTGGCGCCGATTCTTCTGGTGACGAAATCTGGCGTCAACACCGTGCTTACGACATGAGTAGTTACGGTGATATATAGCAGCAAGTCTTCATTAGGAGTGGGTGCCATGAGAATCAGTGGTTTTGACAAGAATTCCTTCAATTGCAGCAGGGCTTTTTCTACCTTCTCGGTCCACTGAAACTTGTCTTGCCACTTGAGTAGTTTGAAAAAGGGAAGGCCACGTTCTCCAAGCCTTCAAATAAATCTGTTGAGGGCCGCCGTACACCTGGTCAGCTTCTGAATGTCCTTGATACCGAACGGAGCTTGCATGTTGACGATGATGGATATCTTCTCAGGGTTTGCTTTAATGCCTCTATGGCTAATGATGAACCCGAGAAGTTTTCCAAATGGTATGCCAAAGACGCACTTCATTGGGTTGAGTTTCCACCGGAAAGTCCGCAGACTAGCGAAGGTTTCTTCCAAGTCGGCGATGAGGTCATCTGGATTTCTGGTTTTGACTACCACGTTGTCCACATAAGCCTCAAAATTGTGGTGTAGATATTTCTCAAAGCATATTTGGATTGCGCATTGGTAGGTGGTGCCTGCGTTCTTCAACCCGAAGGACATCATCATGTAACAAGAAGCTCCGTAAGGGGTGATAAACGCGGTCTTGGCCTGATCTTCTTCCTTGAGAGCTATCTAGCGGTACCTTGAGTAGCAATCTAGGAAATAGAGTAGTGCTCATCCAGCTGTGGAGTCGATGACTTGGTCAATCCTCGGGAGCCCAAAAGGGTCCTTTGGACAATGCTAGTTGAGATGTGTATAGTCAAAGCACATCCTCCATTCGTTGTTCTTCTTCTTCCGAACTAGGATGGGATTGGTGAGCCACTCAGGATGGAAGACTTCTTTTATGAAACCTGCCGCAAGTAATTTTGCCAACTCTTCCTTGATAGCTTCCCTTCTATCCTAAGCGAATCATTGTAGTTGTTGTCTCTTTGGAGTAGCTTTGGGATCTACATTAAGTGAGTGCTCGATCAGCTCCTAGGGAACGCCTGGCATGTCTACTGGTTTCCACGTGAAAATATCCCGATTAGCCCGAAGGAAATTGATGAGCGCGCTTTCCTATTTGGCATCCAGCCCTGTGCCAATCAGGGCTGTCTTGGAGGTGTCGCCGGTCTCAAGGTCGATGGCTTTGAAGTCCATGTCGTTTGCCGACTTGACCTTGGTAGCCCCTAACTTGTTCTTTGGAATTTCGAGTTCTGTCGGCGAGAGCTTCTTTGAAGCGGCGAAGACTTGTTGTATTGAATTGGGCACTTGAGTAGTCGTGGACAATTCGACAGCTTTGGTGTCGCACTCGTATGATTTATTGAAGTCTCCATGGAGGAAGAGGACTCCCTTAGGTCCTGGCATCTTGAGTACTAAGTACACATAATGCGGGATGGCCATGAACTTGACCAATGTTGGTCTTCCGAGGATGGCATGATAAGAAGTCTCAAAGTCCGCCACCTCAAACCGGATGTACTCGGTCCAGTAGTGCTCCTTGGTCCCAAAAACTAGCAGGATTACTTGTCCAAGAGGTATAGCTGCGTTGCCTGGGACAATCCCGTAGAATGGAGAGCTCATTAGGGTAAGCATTTCTGTGATGTTGAGGCCCATCTTTAAAGTCTTGGCGAACAGGACGTTGAGACCACTGCTGCCATGGATGAGTACCTTGGTAAGTCTGGAGCTAGCAACAACCGGGTCCAGGATGAGAAGGAATCATCCTGGTTTTGAGAAATTTGTCAACTAATCCTTCCTGGAGAAGATAATTGGCACCTCAGACCACTTAAGAGGTGTTGGGATAGCAGGCTCAATGGACATGATTTCCCATAGTACTAGCTTTTCAGACCGCTTGGAGGCGGTACTTGGGATTCCACCAAAGATGATGTTGATAGTCTTGGATGGGGTCTAAAACTTGCTCTCACGTCTTCGCCTTCGTCTACCTTGACTTTTCCCTTGTCATTGGTACTCGAGGGTTCTGACAACTCCTTCATTACTCTACGTAGGCTGTAGCAGTCTATCGCAGCGTGTTTGTGATAAGGGTGCCACGGGCATTATTTCTTCAGAAGCCCGCTGAAAGCAGGCCTGTCTTCATGTTTGCTAGACCCTTTCTTGGCTGATGGTGACATCACTGCGACAGCATTGTCTGGCTTGTGCTTGCGGTTTTGACCTCCCGAGTAGTTATTTTGATGGTCACCATTATGGTTCTTGTCATGGTCCTGGCCATTGCCTTGATTGTTGTTGTGTTGGCCTCGATTGCGATTCGACTCGAACCTTTCGATCTCTTTGTCTTCTTCATCTGCCCAAGATTGTGCCATGGTCTTGAGCGATTTGGCATCTTGAGGACGCCATCTGCCGAAGTCCTGGAACATGCGGCGATCATAGGGACCGTTCTGAAAGTAGTCAATTACATCTTCTTCTGAGATGTCTACGATAGTGGCCTTCTTGTCGAAAAACCAACACAGGTAGCTTTGTGTAACGTCCGTAAAAATCTACCAAATTAAATCACTCGTTAAAAATACATTCCAAAATTTTCCGACCGCGGAGCTCCATCAAATCTCCTCCTTTCCGTCGGATCCGCCGTTCCAGTCCCGACGTCGTCGACCCTCTTTTTCCGTCCCCATATTTTTCGCCGTGTGCCCGTCAAGTCCATCACGCGTGTCGTCAAATCCCGCAATTTCCACCATCTCCCTCCTTTCCCTTCTCCCCTTTTTTCCCTCTCTTTCTTCTTTTTCCTTTTCCTTCCTCCTTCTCCTTTTTCCTCTTTTCCTCTCTCTTTCTTTCCTTCCTCTTCTTCCTGCGACTGTCACTTTTTTCTCTGGCACCCGGCGCTCGGCGCCTTGCTCCTAGCGCCGAACCCCGCACGCGCGTGCGCCGGGCCCACCCCGCACCGGGCCGCGCGCCTGACCGCGTCGGGCCGCGGCCGCGCCCGCCTGCCACCCCGCACGCTTGGCCACGCCCGCCCGCGAGCCGCTCGCCTGCCCGCACGCCGCACCTGAGCTGCTCGCTCACCCGCGCCGCCTCCTGCCGCGCCGGCCCCACGCCACGGGCGCCTGCTCGCCCACGCGCGCGCCCAAGCAGGGTCAACTGCGCCGCGCCGTCCGCTCCGTGCCAAGCCACCATCCTGTCGCCGCTCCTGTGGCCGTCCTGTTCGCCGGTCACCGCACGCTGCCCTCTCCCAGCGCGCCTTCCCACGCCGGTCGCCGCCCTCGTACCCTCGTCGACCGAGCCGCGCCCCCCACCATGCCATTCACGAGCTCCACCACTCCGGCATGCCACCAGCTGGAGGACCGGTTGCCATCATTGCCGGCCGCACACCGCCCCTCCTGTCGCCTACAAAAGAGGGCCGAGGTCGGCCATCCTCATCACCACCTCGTCGCACCCCAGCTCGCCGCCCCTCTCACCGCCCCTGCGCCACCCGCCGCCGCCGCCGCCGCCGCCAGGAATCTGCCACCTCCCTGCCGCCGCCGGTCCCCTTCCCCTCGCCCCGGCCACCAATCGACCGAGGTGACTCCTAAAATGGGTTCCCCACCCTCTCCTTCCCCTTCCCCGTCACTCGGTCTTGTGGCCGGCGGGCCGAGCCGGCCGGTCCACCGCCGGCCGTGCGCCCCCTCCCTTTCATCTATTCTGAAGCCAAGGAAAGAAGGAGGAAGAAGGGGCTCGATTTTCGATCTGCCCCTCAGTTTCCTTCTATTTGCAACCCGGTCCCTCCACCGTCCAGAGATTCTCACAACTAAGCCCTCCCACTTTTTAAACTATTTACAAATAGGTCCTCGGTTTTCACAATTCAGTCCTAAACCTTGTTTAAAAGCTCCTAACGCCCCTTTAACCCGTCATTTCATGCGCCAAACTTCCTCCAATCGATCCCAAATTCGACCACGGCCTCCTCTCATATATTTCCGCCGAGGCATATCCAAATTTCATGAAAATACCCATCCTACCTATTTTCCGTTCACATTTCCTGTTCGGAGCTCAGCGGGTAAAATCTTTTTCCTTTTTATTTATTGTGTGCTTGTTTCTGTGTGCCGTAGATCGCGGAGTACCCGAGGAGGAGCACGAGGAGGAGTTCGATCGCGAGCCCGAGCCCGAGGACCAGTACCGCGAGCAGGAGCTCCCGGAAGGCTTTGAGAACGGCAAGTCCAATCTCACCCTTGATGCATATTTAATACCCAGTTTTTCAGACACAACCTATTGGCCTGTTTTATAAAAATGCATATTGTTTTATCGCAAGACATGGTTGGATAGCCACCCCTTGATTGTTATGATTATTCCTTGTTGTCCTATATTTATCTCTAAATATGAGTTGCTCTGTTTAAATGATAAATACTGCTAGAATGCTTAGGAACTCATTATCCAAATTCAATCATGACTACATCTGTTTTTTTTCGGGAAATAAATGTGTGAGTGTGTTCAATTGAGGAGTTGGGTTTTTCGGGTGTAAAGAGAGGTGGTGGATGAGATGGATGGGCGTTTCTTGTGTGGAATGCCGGATTGTTGAGCTCGTACCTTAGTGGTTGAGCAGAGTTGGGAGATATCCATCTTGTCATGGCTAAGGACCGAGTTGATGTGTCATCTTGCCTAATTCCATCATCGTGCAACCACTCGACCGTTGTATGGGCAACGGCTTAGCATAAACCCCACTAGCTAAACTGCTAGGCTTTAGGTGTGCTGGTGAGCAACGGGAGCCCTTGGAAAAGGACTAAGCTCTTGGTGACTTAGGTCCCGGTTTCGGCCCCGTGGATGGGTTGCTAACCCCTTGGGTGCTTCCGTGTTGACTAGTCAGTGTTGGCTAAGGTGGGTAATGGCTTTGTTAGGATCCGTACCATCACTAAGGTGATCGTGATGCGGTACCCTACTTGTGGGAAAAGTGTACAACCTCTGTAGAGTTAAAACCTATCCGGATAGCCGTGTCCACGGCATTGGACGAGTTACGGCTCGGTCACACAACTAGCTTTTGGGGGATGGTTAGTTTTTACGGTGTGTGTGTTGGATTTTGGAAGTGTCCGGCAGTTGTGCCGTGCGCTACGGCGGACGGGGAGTCCGGTAGCGATAAAACTTGGATCCTTTGTGTAGGATCAACCCCACTTAATATATTGTTTATTAAAGAAAATGCTTTATGAAAATCCTTTGAAATGAAACCCTGCATATGTCAAAAATCTAGCTTTATTGCAAATAAACCATAATCATATCCTTGTTGAATCATATGCATATTCTTGCTGTATCCCCCTCCGTGGATGGGGTTGGACTTGTTGAGTACTTTTGTACTCACCCTTGTGTTGTTGCTTCAGAGGAGGATCCGGACTTCGTCGCCGAGGACTTCGAGTAGGAGGTTGCGTCTGCACCCAACGCTGCCTGCGGAGTTGACCCTTTTGCAAGATGCTTCCGCTGACGCATAGTTCCGATTGCAGCCCGGAGTCCGATGGACTGCAACTTGGATTTGTATTGTTATCACTTTAGTCTTGCTTTGGGTGTGGCTTGCCCGCCCGCTCCTTCGGAAGTTGTACGGTTTCTGAACTATCTATTGAATAAATATGTTATCAGCCTCCTGGGACTGATAATTGGATCACATTTAGTCTCTACTTATGTGGGGATGCTTCACTTTGTAGAGTGTCATCTCACCGCTGCTTGACTTATGCCAAGTCAATTTTGTTGCCCGGACGCTGCATTGCTCCCGCGTAATTGTTGGTGAACGCCTTCTTTAGGTCTTGCCAAGAGTCGATCGAGTTTGGCTTCAAGGACTTGAGCCAAGTTAGTGGCCCGGTTTCCATGCATATGGGAAAATATATGACTTTTGTGTCACCGGTGCCCCCTGTAGCTTGAACTGACAATGAGTAGCATCGTAACTATTGGACTGGGTCTTGCTTGCCAATGTACTTGGAGATACCTAGAGGTTTGAATTTCTCGGGTAGGATAGTCTTTCAGACCCGACTTGTAAAGGCGGGGAAGCGGTCATTGTCATCGCCCCTATAATCGTCTTCGAGTTCGCGTTCACGACGCCGTCTATTGATGATGTTTTGAGCGTCGCGATTGCTATTTATCTTCTGTCGGAGATCCTCAACGTCAAGTGAAGGTTCGGGATCAGCTCTGCGGTGGCGCCGGTTTCCCATAGAAGTTATCCGACTACCCTCCGGTGTAGCTCTGTTCTGTCTTGGGCCTTCAATTGCACCCCGGTTATGTCTGGCGTCCTCATGTAGTCGACCTGAGGGTCCTGCATGGTCTCTGTGGCTACTGCCGTGCTGACTTCGCACCGATGGGGTATGTGATATTGAAGGAATCAGGTTCTACCTGTCGAGTAGTTCGTAGGCACGTTCTGCTAACTGTGATAATACTGTGGTGTGCTTGTCTTGTGGTATGGCGTGAGTGATGAGGTCGATGGAAGCGACAGTGGCGAGGGGCGTCCGGTGCTGCCGCATTTGCACTGCCTCAAATGCTTTGTCTAGGTTCGTGATCGAGAGCTGATCTACCAATTGTCGGCGATGTTCTGCTCTTGATGCATTTCTTGCTCGCCGTCGGGTTCTCTGCCCTTCAGTTTCTTCCCCGCGACATTGGTGGAGAGTTCATCCTGTGAAACATCATCTAGGTGACGCTCCTGGCTATGATTCCTCTCTGGTTGTCATTGTTCGCCATCCTCCCTATCACCCGCTGTGATAAGAGCATAGAGTTCTCTATATGGAGAATGGCTACTAGAGCTCGAGGTGATGACTTCTGTGGAGCCATCGTCTTCATGTGGAGGAAATAGGGGTGTTCCTTCCTGGTACGGGAGAATGTCGAGGTGGGCGATGAGACGTCATCCGTTGTCTTGGGCAAGAAAGGACAGCTTCATGTCTAGCTAGTAGACGAATATGCCTTGAGGTGTTGAAGTAATCACCAGGCCCTGCTGCGGACCTAATAAAGTGGTCTCCTCGACAGAATCCGAGTAGAGATCGAAATCACGGTCCTCAGGTGCCTCCAAGTCAGATTGCAATTTGGACAGGGTTGCTTGATGGACAGAAACTGCGTTACAGAGTCCGAACGGGAATTGACTTGGGGTTTGAGTTGATTCGCACCATGGCTGGATTGCCTGCTCATGGGGACCAATCTGAGTGGATGTAGAGCTCGAGTTGTACTCGGACTCACTTCTGGTTAGATCGAAAAATTTGTTGAATTTCTAGATGGAATCCTCCGTGGCTTGATGATGAAGGTTGATGTCGTGCAACTTCTTCATCGGAGCCTCTGCGATGTAGCGGTGGAAGTTTCTAGCGCCGTCTGCGACGCAAACCCAGGAGCTGAAGATGAACGTCACGCCTGCTTCGAATGCGACTGCGGGCTTGATGATGACTCGAGCCATCGAACTCAAGGGGAAGTTTAGTGACCGCCCCTACCTGGCGCGCCAGCTGTCGGTGTTTAAACCTAGCAACCTACCAAGGGAGTACCCGAGGTAGAGTTTTGATTGATGGGTGTCGCCGAAATCAAGAACTCGATGGTGTACGTAGGCACGCGATTTAGACAAGTTCGGACTACTGGATCGCGTAATGCCCTACGTCCTGTGTGTAGCTTGGTTGTATTGGACCGGCCCTTATCTATTGGGGGAGTAGGGTTATAGGGCGGTTGTTTTACAAGAGTACTAGTCGGATTCGACCAGAGAATTCTATTCCAACTAGGAAGAGTAGTTTCCTTATCCTCAACTAGTCTAATGGACTCTATGTAGACTACACCGTCCTGTACCGTAGCTTCCATGTCTGATACGTCTCCATGTACAGCCCCATATGTGGATCTGTCCAAACCTTCTAATGGGCTCATAGATGTATGTACGATAAGAAGATAGGAGGAGGCCGAGGAGGTGGGGAGGGAGCAGAGGGAGAGGAGGAGGTGGGGAGGAAGGGAGAGGGAGCAGAGGGTGGAGCAAGTTGAGAAAGAGGAGAGGATCAGATAAGGGGGAGAGAGAGAGGAGTTAAAGAGATGAGATAAAGCTAGCATCATGAATTAGTCCCAATTAAAACTACCAACTAGGATTAAAAGGTCTCCAACAGACTACAAAATTTAGACTCGAGACTAAAATTTCTTTAGTCCCGAATTAAAAACGATGATTAAAAACGCTAGCGGTGGTAGGAAACTCAGGAGTGGTTTTCAACAACGTGAAGCATCATCTCTTTTGTTACGATCAAGGAGGTTGCAAGGCCACGTGTGCCATACTTGGAGCAAGGAACCTAGCGCCATATTTAGGCAGAGTAATTTTCCTTCTAAATTGCAGCACTCCGAGCAACCTTAAAACTTTTGTTTCTCTGTCCACGAAATTTTGCATAATTTCAATTATATGGGTAAAATATTGGTATCGATTTTCAAAACCTGAATATAGAAAAAGAAACCCCAAACAATCTGACCCAAACTATTGGGTAAACCCAAGTGCCCAACCTTACCCTCCATGAGTCCTCCCTACATGCATCTAACTTTACAACCACCCCATATTTTAAAACAGGGAAGATGGAAGTACATCGACCTGTGCAAAATGCACAAAATCTTACCAAGTAAACCTTTCCTACAAATTTCTCCTCTAGGATGAATAACAGCTTGATGTTTTGCGTAACCCTGGGCAAGTGATTCTTGCAACCTTCAAACATCGCAGAAAATGTACATGCCATTGGGTTCTAACAAGTTGATGAAGTCCGAGGAAGCCCTTTCATGCCAGCTTTCAATGTGATTTCCTAATGTTCGCCTGTAAAATGGCTTTCCTACATATCATACTTATTACTTCCTATTACTCTCACCTCCCAACTCTTCTATTATTTTTCGCGCCTCACCAAGCAAATCCTGCAACTCCGTCGTCTGCTGTGTGAAGTCTACTGTTTCGATGAGTACCCTCAGGCACCTCAAGTAGTCCTGCCTGACAGCCTTTGTCACAAACCTCCGCGTATCAGGCTGCAAGATCAGAAAAAGGTCCTATTAGAGCGATTATCTCATTATGATACTCGTGCTGGCAGAAGGCTCAAATAAGCATGGATTAAACGAGTCTAATTCATACCTCGCTGTAAAGTGAAATACACTTGTGGAGAGCGTCTTCAATAGATCTATAATCTTGCACCTGAAATGGAACGAAAATTGGTCAAGTTGCAAGCTTCAATGAGGATTTAAGTTCCAAAGAATTTTGCCCCATGCCTTTCAAACACAATTATTTTGTCTAATTAATTTGAAAATTTATTGTTACAACAATAGTTAAATCAAGTTACAAAACATGTATAGTAGTGTGCCAGACCTTTCCAAACTTATTTTTAAAATGGATTCGCAGTGTGGTATATGAGACATATATGAGTTTTGTGCTGGGCCATATAAATGGCCGAGATGTGTCCAATATGTGTACAGCATCAATTCTGAAGAATCCATGCTTCAAATGTTCCAGTGGAAGCCTTACCAAGAGTACCAACTACTAAAGAGAACACGTATATTAGAAAGAACATAAAATGCACAGTAGTTGATGAAGCATAAATGAAGTCCACAAATAGAGAATTACCCCTGGCGCTAGCACATGCTTTGCCATAATATCAGTAAGCCCAACAACATCAAGTGCTTGCAACTGCATGGATAACACAATATTATCAATTAAAAATCAATATAATATGATACAAACAGCAGAAGAAGGCGAAACGAGGCAACATGATACTTATTTCCATTACCATTTTTAATTTTTTTCGCCAGGGGTATTCATAGAGGCAACTAAACGTGTCTGAAGATGCATAATAAATTACAGAGTAAAGAAAAGATAGATCTCAAGACTCTTTATCATAAGTGGACACATACAAGAATAGCTGTTGCTGCAATCTTTTCTCCATCTGTAGTAGATGTGCTTTCAAGTTTATTCTGATCTGTACTTGAATTTAATATTGCTTCTGTAATCCTACAATACAAAGTATTCAAGGCTCATCAGTTTGTTATAAGCAATCCAACTTGAGGATTTAATGCACGACAATTTGGTTTTATAGGATTCCTAAATAATGATGATACATGATAAAAGAAAAGGCCGCTAGTCCACAATAGTGTTTTAGCTAAGTAGCTAACCATCATTGAAATAGACCTCACAGCCAGGCTTTGAAATCCTGACAGCAACCAGATTCCACTTGAAGATAGGAAATGAAAAATATTAAGAAAATTGAATTGAAATTTCACTCGAAAAAGTTTAGATTGTCAACCTTCGTGCATGTGTGTACAAATAATATAAACTACGCTCATATTGTTGTGATCCTTAGATCATTAAACACTGCCGAGAAGATAGCCGATGGGAGACTGTTGAGGAGACTTGGGATGGTTCTTCATTGCTTGACTGCGAACGGGCCTCTAGCTGAGTTGGTTAGGTGGCTCTAGTAGCACTCCTCACGTCCTGGGTTCGACTCCCCGTGGGAGCGAATTTAGAGCTGGGGTTAAAAAAATATTTCTTTCATTGCTTGATTACAAATGACCACCGTGCCTTTGTTTATATAGAGCGGTGGCTCCTAAAAACCTTATCTCCTAACAACCTTATCTAATCTAGGGCCTAATCCATCTAACAAACCGTGGCCATCAAAGCTGACACGCCCATAACACATATCAGTTGTGACATGCATACAATTTTTTTCATAGCATATGGACTAGAGTAGCATCGTCAACAACTGGGTCACTATGATAATCATACTAGAGACAACTAACCAGGAAGCTTCAATCTGGAAAAGGCATCACCTGACAAATTGAATTTGTCTTAGAGCTTATCAGGTGGAAACGTTTCCAGTAGAATCTCATCAAAACTTAAGTCACTGGAGTTTTTTGCTACAGTGCTAAACTAAGAGCAGTCATTGAACTCAATATAACCAACATGTCAAAGTACAAGAACTTCACAAGTGATGTTATCGAGAATCGGACACCAATAATTCAAAACAATGAAAGAGAAGAAAACTGAAGCGGAATGAAAAACCTGATCGAATCATTGCTGTGCTGTTGTGCCCTAGAAAGGTAATATGTAGCTACATTGCTGTTTGCATTCTTCAAATCACTAGCAATTTTGTGCAATGATAACCTTGCCAAGTGTACCAATGTAACAGCTAGCTGCAACAAAAACAAGAAAAGAACCACTAATTAATGTAAAAACTAAATGCTTTAAATGTTAAGAAGGATTTCTAAAACATAGTTCAGGATTCATCCCATGCTTTGACTGTTGCATACCAGATTATGGTCAAGGATATATTGTACTAGATGAACCTCCAAGAAACATGGTTCTTGATGTTTCTCTATAAGGCACAATTCAAAACATAAACTTTTATTAATCGCAGTATTGCGGCAGCTTGAAGATGGAATCACCAATGAGGAAGAAAGCGTGTGAGCACAATGGTGGGAGAAAGAAATCAATTTATTCAGGAGAGCTGGTTGATGGAGCCAAGATGGCAAGGAGTCTTGTAGGTAAGCTTTTCCTTTATTAGATCTTGTAGCTGAGCTTTTTGTTAGATGATAAATTTATTCGATATTTCATAGTTACTATTAATAATACTATTACGATTGCTAAAACCTTTTTCCCTTTTATTAGTTGTCTTTATTGGTGGCTCTTGTTGGGTTCCATCTCTAGCCCCCCTAACTTGCACAGTATTAAAAGGCTCTGTTTTTTTTTCCTTTTTTTTTCTCGAACACGCAGGAGAACTGCGATCATTGTATTAATAGAAGAGAAAAGAGCCATAGAGACCCAACACACATACACACACCCACTGAAAGGCTCTGTTGTTGTACCTGATATTTTGACTGTGTCATGGACACAATTAAGTATGTTGCCCAGGAGAGTAGTTAAGTGTCTGGGTTGTGTGTAGTGACAATGATTCTACACATGCTTCTGATACCAGTGAGCATTTGACAAGGAAACACTAACAAGTATAGATGGACAAGAGTCATCACTGACCTAGAGTTATTGTTTACACATCCATATAAAGATTATGTGGAATAACATTATTGGAGATGGTGTTATTGTTGTAGGCGAATGGTACATAAGCTACTAATGAAAAAAAAAGAGCCTCAACCAACCTAGGAAGAACTAGGCGGCTTTTTAATTAACAGAAATAGGAACCAAAATTCGCCTCGACAAGTACTTGAACTTGAGTGGTCTGGGCGCACATCCACACCCTCGAACAACTGAGCTAGGTTGAGTTCCTAAAGAAAACTACAGAAACAGTCCATTGTACATGACCCAAGGTAGAAAAATTCAAAATACAAGTGATTTAAAGAATTTTAAAACAATAGATGGGGCAATAACCATGCAAGGGATCTTGTTACAGTACTTTCATTTTGTAACTCGAGAATATATTTTACAAAATTATTCCCACTAAGATAAGCTCGAACAGTTAAGTATGAGGCAAAGAACAAACCAGAAAATGACCTTCAGGCAGAACCTTTTTCTTGGTGGCAAGGCTTCTAGAAAATTAACCATTGAAAAGATTAAGCAACAAAATAAAAATGGTCGAAATGGACATAAAGACAACTGTCAGTGTTGAGTTTTACCTTTCCAATAGCTCTTCTGATTCCTTAAACTTCTCCAAGGCTTGGAGAGTTAAACTTAGGACTTCAGCTGCATGTGCAGTATGCAATGAATCCCATCCCTGTCGAGCATTCAACAGATGAACTCCATAAGGCTTTTGCAGGGATGATTCATGATAGGACATCAACAAGAGAGCTTTGTCAATTTAAATTAATAGTTTTTTTTTTCTCGAATATGCAGGAGAGCTGCACATCATTGCATTAAGAGAGAAGAGCTTAGGCCAAAATAGCCATACAACGCACACCACTAACCCCAAACACTTGGGGTTACCCCATTCTTTATCTTCTCTTATCCAACTTATTTTGTTTTCTATTAGTTTTTACAAGAAATTTTCTCAAACGCACAGGCAAGTAGTTCTTTTAAGAAATAGACCATGCGAAAACTAGAGCCAGTAGGGCAGAACACTCTCGAAGACCACCTACATATTCGAAAGTGAAAATGTGGGGCAAGAAATATCCTTTCTCTAAGACCAAAAAAATTCTTGGAATATGCATCACCAGAGCTGCTGATGAAATGAAAAGGCATTTCCTTTCTCTCTTTTTTTTCTTTCCCAGTCCCCAATTTAAGCTTTTATGTCCATACAAGGTCAAACTTTCAAGTTCAATAATCTTTCATGTTCCCAGTGGAGATATGTATGCACTGAAAGCTCTCAATAAGTAACTAGAGATTTTTCTAAAAAAAAAATTGGCTATCAAAGAAATTTGTTAAAATTATTTGTAAAATCGATGGGACTATGAATGAGAGGTCGTTTTTTTAAGTAAGATGAAACTTAAGTTTCTTTTAATTATCAAGTAAATGCACCGAATCCTGTCGAAGGTGCCAATACTTATTGTTGCAGTAAAATTCTTTGCAAAAGCCAAAAGGAATGTGAGCAACTAAGATCTACTTCACAAATGTCCCAGAATATGCAATGTTAACTGCTGGGATTGGAATCCTTTTACTGTTATGCCATAATGCAGAATACTTAATTTACAATTCAGTGGTTCTGGCACTGAAAATAGAGTACACGCTTAAGTTTGAGAACAAATTAATACAATTATCTTGAAATATCTGCTGGAGTTAGAATTTTTATGCTGTTATGCTATAATGCAGAACGCTGAATTCACAATTTGGTGGTTCTGGCACTGAAAATAGAGGGCACACTTAAGTTTGAGTGATATTATGTTGAACTATTATATTGGAATCAACCGCTGGTCCAACCAGTGAACATGTAGTTCAACCAGCGTGTTAGGAAAAAAATTTGCTAGGGAAGTTCAATCACCCCTTTGGTCTTGATGACAACATTTCTATCTCCTGGCTATGCAGATCCAAAGGAACAGGAATAAATATAATAGACGAACTGATGTGCATTCAAGAACATACTTTGCAGAATTTAGGTCAACCTTGCCTTCCAGTCACATGAACCAATGGACAAAAGAAACTTCAAATATTGTGTTCAGAAGGAAGGATAGTGCAGTGCAAAAGTCAGTAAAATCAGGGGAGCCTATTAATTACATAGTTGAACTCAAGCACCAATTTAAACCATGCACCATGTTCTAGATTAATGTCATATTAAATACTGAAGTCACGAGAAGGAATGTTGAACAAACAGAACATGAAAGTGGAAGACATATTGCCATGCCTTTGAAAGCTCCAGAGTATGCAATATCTTCCTTTGCCAGATTTCAGCTTCAGTGAACCGTTTTGATTTTATTAACTCCTGCAATTAAGTATCAAACCACAGTTCAAGTAAAAAAAAAAAGAAAAATCAAACCACAAACATAGTTCCTGTCATGGGCTCTCGGCTGGGCCAACAGTGAGCATATTGGGCCTCCATTAGGGTTAGGGTTAGAGATAGAATTAGATATCTTGCTTAGCGGTCAAGTAAGTCTCTCTATATAAAGAGAGGAGATAAAAAAATTAGGGGAATGAAGTATGAATTATCAGGAGAGATCCTCATCTACCTCCGGGCCTTGAGATTGGGTGCAGCCGCCGACGGTGTGCCCGATCTCAAATGTCCGGTTCAGCGTCCGTTACCCCTCACAATCCCCATATTCCCCCAGCTCTGCACGGCTCCCCGATCAGAGGCCATGACATCCTCAAACATAAATTTAGAACAAAACTAGTGCAGTTACTATGGACTAACCTGCTAGGGCGACTTAACATAAACATTGACAATCTTTAAGTGAAAAAGATCATATTACATCAATTTGGTGAAAACAAATGTTTTTGTAGATCATATTTGGTTAATGTTCAATGCGCATTTGATTTTTTTTGTACCATGGCAACTAATCTCACAAGAATGGTCTGTGTCAACTATATTTATACATCAAGTCCTCAAGAAAATTTCCTAAAAATGTAGAACTAAAGAGATCATTTGTTATAAATGCTTCCAATCACCCCTTATTTACAATCCGACAAAAGCATGAATTACGGATATAAGTAAGAACCGAGTGGATTTGAATTCCTAGGAAAGATTAATGAACATGCCACATCTATTGACATTCATGAATGCACAAATTTCAAAATAATAATAAATTAGTAACTTCCAGGGACAATTTCAGAATAGATGGTTACCGTAGAGAGATATCTCATTCTTTGTATACATGTTGGTGATTCACCAAGCCCAGCTTCCTAAGTCAATGCCATAATCTTCATGAAACACTAGCATGCACATTCCACAGATTCAAACCTACAAACTGCAACAGTAAACATACCTCCAGTATCCTAATAGACTCTTCAGTAAGGGATTCTGCACCTCTTCTTTTTCCTTGTACACTTAGCACCTAAGAGCATAAAAGAAGTTAGATATGGGACCAAATCCAGATCCAGAGTGAGAAATGTACACAGTGGACTAATCACCATACAAGTTACAAAGAGAATAATTGGTTTCGGTGGAGGTGAAGACGCACACCGTATAATCCAGCGCAATGGAAATGTACATGCCAGACTAATCACCGTATGAGTTACACAGAGGAGAATTGGTTTTGGTGGAGATGAAGAGGACATGCTCCATATGATCCGACGCAAGGGGGATGTACATGCCCGGCTATGCTTGAACTACATGCGGAGTTTGAAATAGAGTTGTCTTTGTAGGTCGGGGCAAGAACCCCCCCCCCCCCCCCCCGGGCACCCTACACATATATAGGGCCAAGGCCGATTGATGGAAACCAATCCAATAAAAAAACAGTGTATTACTTATTTACTTTTTTCCTTTACTTTTCCCTTTGCCCTAATCTCTTCCAAACTCTTGAATTGTTGTTCTTCCTTCATCTCTACAGCTATTGACGACATCCTAGGTGGCATTGCTGACCATGGGGCACTCCATTGGGCGTTGCTCCATGAAGGAATCCTTCCCACATGCGATGTTCTTTGATGCTCCAAGTCTTTCAACGGTGTGTCTTGCGTATCGCGCTCACCGCTGAGGACACATGTTGCGGATTCAATGCGCAGCACGTAATCGTGTCACCAAGGAGAAAGATTATTGATGAGAACCTAGAATGCAGAACAATTACTTAAACAGCAAAACGAACAGTAGTACCCTTGCTTGATGCTACTATGTTGAAGAAGGCTATATATCACATAAGAAGGATTAATCTCAAGAAAATAATGAGAATACACAACAGTAACTTTAAGAGCAAAACAGCATTAGTACTTTCGCTAGAAGGTACATGGTACTTGCATACTCTGGGTGACCAACCCCCATAACACGTCCTTCTATCTACAGATGACAATTAGAAAGTATAAATTATATAATTCAAAAGATCAAGGAAGAGCATATTGACATTTCCATTGTTTTGCTTGTCATTCTTTCATCAAACAGGTACAGGTAGTAGACAGCATGGTGACAAGTGGGGACGATGGAGTGATAGATGAAAAGCATATATTCATATAGCTCTGAGCCTCTGACAGATTATATGTAAACTACTTGGCTACTTGCATCTGATGATTCGATAATGAACAATTATAAGTGTGGTCAAGTTGGATAGGGTAGGCTTACTCAAGTATTGTTAATGTGGACTAGTATATTGGTATCAATTATTAATTTAATACACATAGAGAGCATGGAGTTTCAAGAATAAATGTTAATTGTGGAAAAAACAAGAGCACAAAAAGTTGAGGTACCGTACCTTCAAAGCACGCTGCAAAATGAAAAAAAAAGGAAATAGAAAAGGTAAGAATTAAGTTCCAATGAAAAAATTAAGTCAGAAAGCATAGGAGGACATGACATAAAAGGTTTACAGTGCTACAATCACTGCAGTTCATTTACCCTTTAGCGACTATGTTACTGATTTTTCTTCTGAGCAAAATACTGCAACTGTGAATTTGTTAATTGTTACTAAATTGCACACTACCTATTAATGCAGCACACACTAAGCACTAGAACAGCTCAAACTAAAAGTTACAGAGAAAAGGCCCAATCGAATATTTTGCATGCTTCCCTGCAGCTTAAACAGGGTAATAGCATTTTAGCAGTGGATTTTAGAATTTCTCATTTTATATGCCTGATTCACATTAGGGTGCGTTTGGATGTCAATATTGGAGAGCTTGGCATTCAATTGGATCTAATACCAATTCAGCCATAGTATTGAAATGGCCAGAATTCCAATTCCATTGTTTGGATGGCTATTGCATTTCCTTTTTTGAAATCATAAGAAGCAGTGAAATTCCATTCACATTTGGATGTGCAAAAGGAAGAAATTGGAATTCGGTCATCTATCTTCTCTCCACCGTCCAACGGATGCGCCGCTCGTCCTTCACCACCGAGGAGCCTCTGCTCGGTCAAGCTTGATGCCGCCCCCAACGGAGAGAGGGGAGCGGCGCGGCGCGGCCATTGGAGGGAGGGGCGTCCGGTCCGGTGGCGGAGGAAAGCGGCACGGCCCCTAGCTCGGCGGCAAAGGGGAACGGCACGCCGCTGGCGCTAGGAGTTGAGCACCTGCTGCCGCCCCAGGCATGGCCGCATGGGAGAGGTGGGAGATTGAGAAGCCTCGCCGCGAAGCTCCTTGCCGCAATTGTGCTTGAACTCCCCGCCCCGGAGCTCCTCCAAGCCATCCAGATCCCCCGTCCATGGAGCAAACAGATGGCGTGGCCCGCCGACGGAGGAAGGGAGGCGGAGGGTAGCGCAGCCTGCGGGCTGAGGGAGGGGAAGGACGGTGCAGCTCGCCTCACCGGCAGAGAGAGGAGAGGGCAGTGCGAGTCACCGGTGAAGGGAGGGAGGCGAAGGGCGCGGCCTGCGGGTGGAGGGAGGGGGAGGGCGACGCAGCTCGCCTCGTCGACGGAGGGAGGAGAGAGCAGCGTGAGTCACCAGCGGAGGGAGGGAGAGGGGAGAGCGACGGCGCAGCTCACGCAGGAGGAAGGGCGCGCGAGAGAGATGCGGGGGAAGGGAAGAAGACAATACCAGCAAATACAGAGGGTTCGGGCTCGGCATTGAGGGTGAGAGGATGAAGGTGGGATGAATACTAGTTGGTATTGAGCTTCATTTCCAATTCCGAATTCCACGACGTCCAAACAGCCGGCATTTGAAGGTGTCAATACCAATTCCGAATTCCAAGCCTGAATATCTACATCCAAACGCAACCTTAGAGATATTACCATTCCTACAAACTATTGCCTGCAATCTGTTTCATGATATTCACCCAAAAAGAAAAAGAAGACCAACTTTTTGATATGTATTGCGCAGCAAAATTAGAGAACTATAAAAACTGAACAAAATAGTTACCTCATAACATGTCTGGGCTTGAGCAAACTTGTGCTGAAGATGATAGCACATTCCAAGACTATGCAGAGCTGTTCCAACCCTACAGTGAAATATATTTGATGAATGAGCATTGAGCAAAATTAAGACAATGATCCATCATAGAAAGTTTAGACACAACGCAATGCATCTGGTGTTTCACCATATGTGATCAAGGATAGAGAAATACATAGAGAAAGACAGGAATTTGATTTAAGACTATGTGAAAACAAGTATTCTGCCTGTAGCTGATGCCGTACAGTTGCTGCTCTCCCTGAATAAGAATGTTACGAATTAGGCATTGGCCTGGGGCCATGGATTCAGCAGTTCATGGCCAAGCAACAACTGCACACCAACGCAACATACTAGCTGTGTGGCCGACAAGGAAACATGCAAACATTAGATTAGTATTGATTGGTTTGTTAGATATAGTCATTTAGTTGAATCCGTAAGCTAGTTTGTTAGGAGCCAGCCTATAAAAGAAAGGAACATGGCAAACTCTAGGGTCAAGCAAAGAACCTAACAAAGGCACAGGCAAATTCCAGAGGAAAGGCAAGAAAGGCAACCAGCCTGCTATTCCCTCTATCCTAAGTGCAACCATATCAAAGGACTATGTTGAAATTTTCCATTAGAAATATCATTTTTATCATGGTAAAATTCTGTGAGTTGTCAAGACTACAACTGCTACGACACTGTGCTCCAGTCCAATGTAAGTGTGTGATAGACCTACAACTGTAATACCACTATGCTCCAGTACACTTTTGTGATGTATGTAACAAGGCTACAACACCTATGGTGATCAGATAGTACCCCTTGTTTGGTAGCGCCCATGTCGTATATGTGCCCTGGGGGTCAGACTACCATGTGGAGAGAGGAGATTGGTACAAAAGCATCATGCAGCAGCAGAGCAATCCATCAAATAGAACATCCAGGTCTCATCTTCCTCCTCCCGTGTTACCCTTAGGTCCGTCCTCTCTCTGCCCCCTTGCTGTTCCTGCATGCCCTTCCTCGATTCCTTGCTAATCGAAGTCTATTTCCTCAGCAGTTCCTACCAGAAACCAGGTACCAGTTACCCAGGCCCCAGGGTCAAAACAGTCCATGAAGATAAATCCATGACAGTTGACACCTCAAACATATTTAAGTGGTAACCAAATCAAATACTCTTACTGATCAGACCAGGTTTCTGCTTGTAGGTCAAGAGTTAGTGCCTGTGTGCACTTAGTGCCAGTGTGCACTTAGTGTCTGTGAGCACTAGTATCCGTGGGTGGTTCGTGCCTACGTGCACCTTATCACCAATTATGCTTTCCTTTCTATGTAAAAGCTGCTAGACTTAGGGGGAGATCGTTAGTTAAGTCTAGTAGCTCTATTAGTTTTTATTCCTATTTTACCCCTTTGCTTAGCCACCAAGCTACCTCTTGGTTAGCAGCCTATATATGTACCAAAACTAGGCTATTGCCCTTAGGGTTAATGAGAAAGATGGGCTCTAATACCAATTGTTGGCCCAAATGGGTCACTTTCTCATTAAACCTACTCCCACAAAGGGTCTTTGGGGTACATTTAGGCCAACCATGGGTAGGTGGCTTGGTAGCTAAGCAAAACATCTGAAAAGCATCTAAATGGCATCTAAGTAGATAAAGTGCACATAGGCACATAGATAGATAAAAACACACACCCAACACACACATGACTTATTCTATCAATCTCCCCCTAAGTCTTGTGTGTCTTGAGCGGCAACTAGACCATCCCAATCCTAGAGCAGAGTTCTTGGAACTTGATCCTTCCAAGGGATTTGGTAAGAAGGTCAGCGAGTTGATCCTTGGTGTTGATGTAGTTCGCCCTGACACTCCCTCCATGCAACCTCAGATGAAGTGGTACTTCACTCTGATGTGCTTGCTTCGCTCGTGAAAGACAGGATTCTTCACCAGAGCCAGAACGGACTTGCTGTCCACCCTGAGCTCCATTGCTTCAGCATCCTTGCCGAGGAGATCGCCGAGCAGCCGAGCGAGCCAGAGTCTTAAGTAAAAGCGGAAGAAGCAGCAATGTACTCGGCCTCACAGCTGGATAGGGCCACCACCTGCTGCTTGACCGACTGCCAGCTGACAAGGCACTTGCCAAGGAAGAAGAACATCCCGCTCGTGCTCTTGCTGGTGTCGATGTCGCCGGCGTGGTCGCTATCACTGTAGCCGATGAAGTGTGCCGCCCCGGAACACCTCATGTAGTGGAGGCCGTAGTCAAGTCCCCGCAACGTAGCGGAGGATCCTCTTAATGGTCTGCAGGTGCTCCGCCGTCGAGTCGCTGCATGAACCGACTGACGTAGCCAATGGAGAACGCCAAGTCCAGCCGCGTGTAGGCGAGGTAGCGAAGACTCCCCACAAGCTGCTGGTACTGTGTAGCATCCACCTCCTCAGTCGTGCTATCGCGGCTCAGCTTCAGCCTCTCCTCCATCGGAGTGAGAGCTGGGTTGCAGTCGGTGAGCCCACCTAGCTCAACGACGCGCTTGGCGTAGGCGGTAGGCGGTCTGTCGAAGTGTGATGCCGAAGTCGTCCTAGTGCACCTCGATCCCTAGGTAGAAAGAGAGGCCCCAGGTCATTCATCTGGAACGTGGCCTTCATCTCCTCCTTAAACACTTCCACCTCCTCGTCCTTGGTGCCCGTGATCACCAGATCATCAACGTAGACGCCCACCAGCATAGCATTGCCTCCGTTGCCCCACCGGTAGATGACCGCCTCGTGCGGGCTTTGCTCGAAGCCCATAGTCTTTAGGGTGGAATCCAGCTTGGCATTCCAAGCTCGCGGTGCTTGCCGCAAGCCGTAGAGAGCCTTGCGCAGGCGCAACACCTTGTCCTCTTTGCCGGGGATGATGAATCCCGACGGCTGGTGGACGTAGACTTCCTCCTTCAAGTCGCTGTTGAGAAACATTGACTTGACGTCCATGTGGTGGACACGCCAGCCCTCCTGGGCTGCCAGCGCGACAAGCAGACGCACGGACTCCATCCGTGCAAGAGCGAAAGCGTCGTCTAAATCAACTCCCTCCTGCTGCTCAAACCCGTGTGCCACCAAGCGAGCCTTGTGCTTGACAATAGCACCAACTTCATCTTCAGCTTATACATCCACTTAAGGGTGATTGCGTGGTGCCCGGGAGGAAGATCGGCCAGCTCCCAAGTCCGGTTCTTCTCAACAGCTTCCATCTCCAGCTTCATCGCGGCGCGCCATGCCGCGTGTCCCTTAGCCTCAGCGAAGGAGCAAGGCCCGCCGTCGTCGTACGCAAGGTACAACTCTGCCTCCATGTCGTGAGGCACCAGTCCCAGCACTGGCTAGTCACCGAGGATGTCCATGATGCGATACCTCAAAGGCTCGCCGTCATGGTATGCGTCGACGCGGTCCTTGTCGTCAGAGTGGAGTGGCGAACTCCACTAGGCTGTGCTTGTCGTGAGCCGATGCTGGTGTAGGCGTGCCCGGAGAAGTAGCTGCCGGTGCAGGGGCATGTGCCGTGGCCGGCTGTAGTGGTGGCGGTGGAGAGCTCGTTGCAGCTGGAGTAGTACTCGCCGGAGTCGGTGGAGACGCGGGAATTGGAGTAGGCACGCTCGGCGAAGAAGAGCTGCCCACTCCCCCAGCTCCCTCGGAGTGAGCGTAGTCGACGGTGAAGTCGTCGTACGTCGGAGTCAAGCCATCATCCACCATCTTGCCCCACGCCAACCTCGCCCTTCGTCAAACACAACGTCGCGCGCCGTGCGCACACGCTGTCTCTAGGTCGAGGATGCGGTAGCCCTTCACCCCCTCCGCGTAGCCGATGAACACCCCTGGGGTACTCCTGTCATCAAGCTTGCCAACGTGGCCCAGCACCTTGATGTACGCGAGGCAGCCGAAAACGCGGAGGTGGGCGATCGCCGGCTTGCGCCCATGCCAAGCCTCGTATGGTGTCATGCCATCGAGAGCCTTGGTAGGTGAGTTGTTGAGGATGTAGACGGCCATCAGCACCGCCTCTCCCCAAAAGATGACCGGCATCGTCCTCTGCTTGAGGAGGGCCCGGGCCATGGCCTCCACCGTCTGGTTGCCACGCTCGACGACGCCGTTCTGCTGCGGGGTGTACGAAGTGGAGTAGTGACGCTAGATCCCGTCATCGGCGCAGTACAACGCGAACTCAGCCGTCGTGAACTCACCACCGTTGTCGATGCGTAGCACGCGCAGCTTGCGGCCACACTCAATTCTCCGCAGCAGCTTGAACGTGCTTGATGGCATCCGCAGCAGCTCCCTTGGTGTTGAGGACCACCCACATGTATCGGGAGACGTCGTCGACGAGTAGTAGGAAGTAGCGTTGTCCTCCAGGTTTAGCTGGCGTCACTAGCCCGCAGAGGTCGCCGTGCATGAGCTCGAGCCACTCCTTGGCTCGAAAGCTCGCCTGGTGAGGGAAGAGGCGTCACCTCTGCTTTGTCACGACGCAGGTGTCGCATAGCTGCTCCACGTGGTTGACACACGGCATGCCCCGTACCATCTCCTTGGTGCTAAGCCGCTTCAGGGCCTCGAAGTGGAGGTGCTCAAAGCGCTCGTGCCACCGCCAAACCTCGTCGTCATGGCGAGCAGCAAGGCAGAGGGGCTGCGCCACCTCCGCATAGAGGACATAGAGGCGGTTGCTCCCTCTCTCCACCTTAGCAAGTAGGCGTTGTCATCAATCCCAGATCCGAAGCACTCCGCCGTCGATCTCCACGTAGGAGCCACTCTCATCCAGCTGCCCAAGGCTGATGATCGAGTTCAACACGGGGACTTAGAAGACTCCAGTAAGGAGTCGGTGCTCGCCAGTCTTGGTGACGAGAACGACGGAGCCGATGCCCTTGATGTCCACGGCCGAAGATTCGCCAAACTTGACGGAGCCGCGTACGTCGACGTTCAAGTCGGAGAAGTACTCCCTGCGCCCGATCATGTGGTGCGTGGCACCACTGTCAAGGAACCAGCCGTCGATCTTGTCGTCGCTGGTACTGCCGCTGAGGAAGACGTGTGCGCGCGTCACCTCCGCCTCCTCGCGCAGCCGGTCCACCTCCAGACGCCGCTGGGTGGCGATGGCCGCTGCCGCTTGTGCCTCCTCCATGGCTAGGCGGGCTGCCTCGGCTGCACGCGCCGCCGCGCGTGTTGTCCGTGCTGCAGCCGCCTCTCGCGCCTCGGCGTCGTGCAATGCCGCCGCGCGGCGCCGGTCCTCTCACCTCGCGACCTCAGCCCACCGCTCCTCGGTCGCCGCCCTGCGGCACCGCACACTGCTCGTGACCGAGCGGTGGGAGGAGGTACGAGAGGAGCCCCTGGTGCTGCTTAGGAGTGCCGGCACCACGCCGGCCACCAGAGCCACGGCGTCCGCGGGGCCCGCGCCCTGCGCGTCGGTGCCGTCTGTGGCCCGTGGTTTCCTGGAGCCACTGGAGCCTTCCATGGGAGCCTAGAACTCAAGGAAGGGGTCGGGGAAGGGCCTGGAAACCTCCTAGAACTCGAGGAAGGGGTCGGGGAAGAGAAGCTCACGCCACCCGTGAGTCCTCTGCTCCTGGCCGCCCACATGCCGCCTGCTGCCGGTCGCTGCCCGCCCGCGCTCGCCGAGCCCAGCCGCAGCCCACGCCTGGCCGCCGCGCGCGCCCGAGCCGCTGCCGCCCGAGCCTGCTGCCGCTCGAGCCGCCCTATGCCCAAGCAGCCGCCGCCGCGCGCCGCCTACACGCCTCGCGCGCCACCGTCCGTGCGCGCCTGCTGCTCCTAGCCACCGCCGCTCGCGAGCTTTCGCGCCGCTCCGAGCTCGAGCCGCACCTCCCGCCGCCTCGATCCGCCGCCGGATCCGTGCGTGGGACAGGTGGGGAGAGATCCCCACCGGCCAAATCTAGCCGGAGTAGCGCCACCGCCACTGGTGGGAGGTGGGCCCGCCGGGGTATGGGTGAGCACGGGAGAGGAGAGGTGGATGCGGGAGAGGAGAGAGGGGATGAGAAAGATAGGCTCTAGATACCAATTGTTGGCCCAAATGAGAAAGTGATCCATTTGGGCCAACAGGTACTAGAGCAGTCTAGTAAACTATGGCTACTGTGAATGCGGTTTGGATCCTTCAACCCCTCAAATATGGATACAGGAAATGTGACACTTACAGTTAGGAATAAATACTTCTTATCTAAATCTAAAATGAACTAAAACTCTGCATGGTAATGCAGAAAAAATGAAGTCTGTAATGTACCGTATATCATCGGATCCAAATGATTCCTCCAGGATCTCAATTGCTTCCAAATATAATAGTTCAGCTTTCTCATACTCTTGCTTTAACCTGTAAAACTCTGCCTGCAAAATTCAGGAACAAAAAATGTTAAATGAATGTCATTTAATCCAAGAGTAGTATTAAGAGCAGCTTATGAACAGCAAACAAAAACAAGTTAAACTCAATAGTCTAAATCTGTAAGTTTGCAAGTTTGCCCAACTGTGTGACCCATATGATCCAGTGGGTAAAACAAAGGCTGGAAGAACAAAACAATATTCAAGGGCTTGATTGAGCATAGAACAACAGAGGACAAAAAGAGTAATAAAACTTATGACACAAAGACTAAAAAGCAGAACCATGATACGACATAGAAACTCAGAAATTATCAAAACAGCTGAATCACTGTTACTGATAACAAGAAGCCAATAAGTCAATTTGCCAAGTAAATGAACAAGAATTTGGAAACTCAAGGCCATCATTTTGATTAAGGACTCAACATAAATACTGCTGATCAATTCAAAAGAGAAATAACAGTCTACTTCAGTTTTATACATAATCAACCTAACAATTACCAGATTGTTAAGGGCTGACGCGACATGTGGATCTCTCAATCCAAACCCTTCTTTAGCTTCTAGCAGGGCTGCCTGAAATAACTTCTCAGCCTTGTCCAGTTGTCTCTGCAAAATAGACAGACAATATGAACATCAAAATCAAGAGTAAATGAGAATCAGGATTCACCTGTCCTCAACCTCCCATAGGTGTTCGATTACAGAAACAGAAATATGGTCCAACTTTTATTTCCACAAAACAACTGCAAGATAATAAGGTGCAGTTTAACGGCACTTCTACAAGCCTATCTGCAGCCTTAATTCTTGCTGGGGAGGAGGCTCGTCTTTGGTGTATGGCAGGAGCTAAGGGACTTTCATTTCTTACTGCCCCTAGCTCAGTTGGTTAAAATTCTAGGTCGGGT
This sequence comes from Setaria italica, assembly GCF_000263155.2. Classification (NCBI taxonomy): domain Eukaryota; kingdom Viridiplantae; phylum Streptophyta; class Magnoliopsida; order Poales; family Poaceae; genus Setaria; species Setaria italica. Next base: position 7,088,008 of record NC_028456.1, on the reverse strand, counting down.
CGTTTATGCTTATCACTTATCAGGCACAAATGTAATTGTCTAAATGGTTAATGCAATGATGTGCGGCTCTCCTGCATGTTTGAGAAAAGAACTCCGAAGATAATAAATATGTGTCAAGCAAAACAAGGAAAAACATAGTTCTTTCAATGGACCATGTGTTCCAAATGAAAGTTGTAGTAAGGACAGCAAGCCAAGTTCTGGAATTCATTTAGAGATAGAAAAGTAAGTATGAAAGTCAACTTCACATCCCACGACACGGGTTCCTAGATGCATCAAGTCTGAAGCTTTATATAAATAATGGTCCATAGTAATATGCTAGATAACCTGATATTTCAGTAATATATCACATGAAAACAGCAGATGACCTAATAGTGAAACTAAAGCCTTATACCCACACTTTCTAACACCGACTGTGCACTGAAAAGGTTCAGAAAACCAGACGTGCAGGTCTACAGGAAAACTAGAGTACCATTCTAAAGTATGACTTCTGCATTGTTCATATGTAAAGCATTTTAACAAGAAATGTGGAACCTATAAAAAAAGATTCTCTCAGAAACTTGACAGGTCTAAAATTTATCTCAAGTAAAGCTATGGTGTTACTTGCTTTCTGGAAAAAATCCCGTCCATTATCCGTGAAGATTCTCCATTTGACTGTGTGTTCATTTGAGACCACTGATCCATCTTCAATCCGTTGAAGACCAGTAGCATTTACCTCAGCTTGCTCACTAGTTGCAGCTGGGCTAACTGAGTCTTCCTGGGCGAATGCATAGCCGTTGCTCAGACCAAGAAAAAAAGCTGTAATAAGATTTAAATTAGTACTGCCAGGCACAAAATACGAAATTAACTTTACAATATCCTTAGCGTGCTTTAAAGCATCAAAACACCAAGCAGAATACATTCAGGTTAATCAACTTATAGAAGTGTAAGGCTGCCATGCATATGTAGATGGTAGCAGTGCTAACTAATGGTAACGGCTGGACCTAGGGGTAATGTCGTTAAGATCAGTATGGTAAATAACTGAATATAGCTTCATGAAATGCATACAAACATCAGAAATGACTATGCATGAAGGATATTTTATTATTTCATTGGTTAATTCTAATAAAGGATCTAAGCAATATCATGTCTCCGTTGCCCAAATTGGGTGCCAAATCACCTTTAAGTTCCTATGGTCCTACCACACCTAGAATTGACATACAATAAAATAACTGATACAAAATTATCAACAATTACCTTGTACACAAACTTTTAGAATTGTACTACAATCCGCAATATCAGGCACAAACGGAAAGCACAGATTTGGTGAACGAATATATAAAATATGAGATATCTAACCAGAAGTAGTGCAGAAAATAGACCTGCTTGTCCAATCAGTACAGCACCAACTGACGAACCCAACTTGCAGTGCCAACCATATTTGAAGTTACTGTCACTTGTAAAACCTGAGCCAAAAAAACACGCTTTGTATGAGTTATTCGCAATTGAAAATGAATCAGTATCACTCTTAAGTCTTTAACTGCGCTGGAAAATCTAGAACAAGAAGAACTTCAGAAGTGGAAGGGGAAAAGCTTGATCCATTATTGTTTTTGGCAACCCAGTAACGAATTTGCAAAGAACAAGCAATAGTTATGTTTGATTTGAGAACATGGTCCATGAAATTGAAAATGTGACAACGCTGCAGAAATGAATTATGTGATTTGTTATGGTCTGATGTAAAATTATCTGGCCGGGAATGCAACTGCCATCTTTAAGCAAACAAACAGCCGGATTTGGGGGCAAAACCGTCAGCAGCAGATCGCCCCCAACCATGGGTACAAGCTGGTAATCTACTCTCCATTTCATATTGAGATCAATGCACACAGCACTGAACACTACTAAAGCCGTTAAGCTTGCTCAAGCAAACCGCCATTGGCAATCGGATTCTGTGCGCTAGTCAGGATGAGGATGGAATCGATACTCACCGGGTCGGAGGGTGCTGAGCGGTGTTTCGATGCGCTCGGCGGCGGATGGGCTCGACGGCTTGACCAGAGCTGCCGCGGCCGCGGCGGTTGGGGAGAGGCAGTAAGTGGCTGCGGCGGGCTGGAATTGAGGGTGGGGGATGCGGCGGAGGAGGAGGAGACGGCGGTAGGCGGCCGCCATGGTGCGCTGTGGAGGCCGGACCGCCGGAGGGTGACGTCAGGGAACAAAACCCTAGGCAGGAAAAAAAAAAGTGAAAAAGTTGCTGTCAACTTTGCGCCTTGCGGGCCGGGGGGGCACTGGCCAACCGAGCTCACCTGAATGCCGCTGGGACCCCGATTGGGTCGCGGTCGCGTGCGGGGCTGGGTGGCGCAGGTCGCGCACGGCGCTGAGCGGCCGCGATGCGCGCGAGGCCGAGCGGCGGCGGAACGCTGGCCGGGCGCAAGGATGGGGTACGGCCGGCGCGGGATGGGCGGCAGCGGCACGTGGGATGGGGCCAACGGCGTACGGGATGCGGAGCGGAAACGGCAGCGCGCGACGGGAACCAGCGGCGCGCACGCCGGGCGGCGGCGGCGGCGGCGGCGGCGCTGGTGGCCACGGGGAAGACGAGGCGCGGTGGTGGGGAAGAGCGGAGCGGGGGAAAAAATAGAACGAACGGGTACGGTTGCGTAACCAATGGCAGTGACCAGTAATTATCTCCCAACTCCACATCCAGCTCCAGCTCCTTTCAAAGGGACTTGAGCAGGGGAAAAGGTGCTCCTCTGTCGACTCTACGGAGCTGGGTTGAAAAAATTGATAAGAGGTAGGGATGTTTTTTCCATCTCCTAAAATTTTAGCTTCTAAAAAAAGACTAAAGAGTCAAACACTATGATCAAAAGAAACTAAAATTTTTAGAAGGCTTCAATTCCTGTAGAAGCTCCACCTCCTCCTAAAACCTTCTAAAGCCTATCCTGAACCCCATTACCCCTCATTTATTGCCCCCTCCCTCTCCCACCCTCCCTCCTGCCCAGCCCCTCGCCGCCATTCCGCCCACCGCCGGCGTCCCTCCCGCCGCCCGCCACCGCCACCCAGAGACCCCACGGCAACCCTCACGGGGGCCACCGCGCCGCGCGCCACTCCCCGTCGTCGCACCCTGCCGTGACCCCGCTGTCACCGTCGCTCCTCGCCGGCATCCTCTCTCGAAGCTTCCCCGTCGGATCCGCCCCCGAAGCAGCGAGCAAGCGCCGCCACCGGGAGGAGCATGGCCTGTGCGGGGGAGGAGAAGGGTGTGGAGCGGATGCCGCTGTCGGGCCCTGCGTCAGGAGGAAAAAGAAGGCGCACGGTCGGCAGGTCCGGTCAGGCAAGCACCGCCGTTGGGCAGGAGCTCGACCGATGCGGGGAGGAGCACGGCCGGCGAGTGGGTTGAGCTAGGAGGAGGACGGCGCCAATGCAAAGCAACTATCCTACTGAAAGAACAAGAAGAAATCCACAGATAGGCAGAGAAGGAGAAGTGGCATAGGAGGAGGACATCATGGTTCTTTTACCACAGCATTTATTGCCTTTAGTCAGTTTTAGGAGGTGGAACTAAACTATCTTTTAAACTATCTTTTAGGAGCTTTTAGAAGACTAACCTTTTAAGAGCTAGAGCTCGGAACTAAACAAACCCTTAGGTATTTGGAAAGAGCCATGCGAAACAACACCTGACTTCCACTTTTCGTTCGTTCGCTCGTATGTCGACCATTCTTCTTTTTCCTACCTTCGTTTTCCTACCTGTAATTCTTTTTCCTACCTGTAAGAGCACCTTTTTTTTAACTACCTTTATTAATGATAGAAAAATGTACACATACAAGCAAAAATACATGCACATTCTAGATAGTACGGATGGGACAGCTGTCCAGCCAAACTAACACAAAGACCCTAAGATGAAGAAAAACAGTAAATGAGGTTAGAAAAAAAAAGTAAATTGTAGGCACCATACAAAACTTAACAAGTGGTACATATTGGTCCAACAACTTCTAAATTATGCAATTTAGTACATTAACTTAACAAATTTTTGATTGGTTCAAAAACTTGTAAAATGTTGAAATTAGCACAATTATAACGAGCAACATATTTGATAATGCCGGGTTAAGGTATATTTGCGTCGCAACGGCAATGTATTTGACGAAGACTAGAACCTTCATCATTTATGAAATTATTATTGTGTCTCCATTTTAATTATTTTTATATAGTGATTTAATTTTGGTTAGAAATATTTAATTTCATATTAAATATTGACTAGAAACTAACGCGCGGTATTGCCACGCGAACGCGTAGAGTTTTCAGCGTTGAGAACCAGTTGCAAAGACCAATCCATACGGACCGTTGTACAAATATTGTAGCTTACTAGGATCATGCCCGTGCGTTGCTACGGGCAACAAAATTTTTATATTGCAAGATTTGGATTCAACGGGATAATAAAAATATAAAACATCTATAAATATAAAATAAGTATATCATATAAGATTGGATTCAACAGGACAATAATTATGTGGAACAAGTACGAATACAGGTCATCCAAATGTCACCCCTATCTATCCTATTTCTTTGCTTGTGATGCGCCAAAGAAAATGTTTTACCATGCCCGGTAGTCTTGTCCTCCAGGCATTCGCTTCGTGCGCTAGAAGATCAATGAAGAAGCTGTGCCGCATCATTATAGCATCATGTACGTAAGATAAGTGCTTACTCCAAGTTAAGCTCTCGTGTGATGGGATTATCGTATATTGTAAAAATCACAAAGGAATGTACAACAAAGCATATCTACTCACTTTTTCGATGTGCACAGGAAACAGAGAAATGTTTGAAGAAACATAAATATTGAACTAATTAGCACGTCTCAAACGTCATGTATAGTCATGTGATGTAATCCAGTTTTTCAGTATACGTGGAATTTCCCATACAGTTACATCATGTGATAAAATTAAGCAATCACTTCAACCTAAATACCTAGCAAGAGCAAGAAACATGGAATTGATGAGTTTAGTATTTTAAAAAAATAAATGAAAAATGCAAGACACACACAAATAATCATTATATTACCTCGCCTATGGTGTTAGAACCTCCTTGTATACAATATTCTTTGTATACGTGCCATCTTCAGTTGGTACCCTTTTCTTCTTCACTGATGTACCTTTTTGTTCATTGTTATTTTGATTACCCTGGCCGTTCACTTTCTTAGAAGCTTTTTTCTTTTCCTTCCTTTTAGTATGTTCCTCGTCTGCCTCTGCGTTAGGTGGGAGGGCGAGGATCTTGATATTCGTTCTAGCTGTGGCTCTAGACATAGCAACATACAATTGACCATGAGAGAACACAGGGGCGGGCAGGTACAAACCCACATTTGGTATAGTTTGGCCCTGTGACTTGTTGACCGTCATGGCGAAGCTGAGCCTAATAGGGAACTGCTTCCTCTTAAATTGGAATGGGAATATCTCATCGTCAGAGGGGCACAACGGTATTCGAGGAAGGAAAACCCTCTTTCCGGCATGTTGTCCCAGCACAATTTCAGCATCGATTGAATTTTTTTGGAAGCCTCGAACCACCAACCTTGTACCATTGCACAGCCCATTCGCAGGGTTGATATTCCTAAGCAATATGACCGGGCAGCCGATCTTGAGCTTTAGCAAATGTGGAGGAAGCCTGTTGGGAGTCAATGTGTTAAGGAACTCCGACGGATAGTAGTTATGCGGATCATCAATCGCGGAGTCGAAACTATGGTACACCATCTCCCCACCCTGGAACATGCCAATCATCTTGATATTAATATTGTCCACCCAATCATTACGTGTAGATAGAATCGCTCTAGAGGTGATGTAGTCCTTGTTTGTCATGTTTGCATTGAGGTTTGGAAAGATGCATTCAATCAACATGTCAAGATCTTTCTCAGAATCCCCAGAGTACGGGACACATATATCGTCAGGAAGACATACATCACCATCTCCGTTAACCTCCTCCGTGCCACCACCAATGCGCAGTAGATATTCCGCAAACCACAGGTCACTCTGCGCCCTCATGTTGCGCACGAGCTTAAGGTGGTGCATGGATTCCCAAAGATACGACCTCCGTAGAGAAGCATCGACTATCTGCGCCCTGGATCCTTTCCGTACAACAAGGAGAACCTGTCTGAAATCCCCTCCAAAGACAACAATCTTCCCACCGAACGGCAGATCCTGCCGGCCCATTATACCACGTAGGCTGTTGTCTAGGGCTTCCATAGCTTGCCTCTTTGCCATAGACGCCTCGTCCCAAATGATGAGAGATGCTTGCTGCAGTAGCTTTGCAGTACCACTCTGTTTGGTAAAACTACAACAACCACCATCCTCAAGAGTAAGGGGTATCTTGAAACGTGAGTGGGCCGTCCTCCCACCAGGCATTATAGACGCTGCGACACCAGATGTAGCTGTAGCAATGGCAAGCTTATTCTGATTGCGAAGGGTTCCGAGAAGTGCCCTGTACAAAAATGTCTTTCTTGTGCCGCCAGGTCCACCTACAAAGAACAAATCGCCTTGTTCGGTGTCCACTTTGGACATTATCTCTTCGTAGGCAGCCCTCTGCTCCTTGTTTAGGGAATCAGATAGTCCCACATCTTCCAGATCCTGGTCAATGCTTGCCTCCTCAAATATCTCACGAGGGATACCGCTAGCGTCGTCATATGCGTCGTCAATTCCTGGGAGAGGGAACGACCTTATGTCCTTCCCCATAGATTGCAACATATTCCTAATGTCAATCAAAACCATCTGTTCCACCAGACTCGGGTTTGGATTGTTGCGCCTGTAGTCTTCTGACATTGCGTCAAGGTGTTTTGTCCACAACCCAAACACATCATTCGGCTCGCAGAATACCAATATTGTCGCGAATAACCTACGCAATGAGGATGGCATATGGAACAAACTATTTTCAATAAGATACTCATCAAGTGTATTATGTTCTTTGATTAGGCCTCGCCTCTCCGCAGCTTCACGGAACGAGGGCAGGAGCACACCGTCAACAGTCCTTAGGTCCCTGTATGAAGTAGCCCCAGCAACATGGTTCAGGAGAACCCGAAGAAAGTAGCGTTCCCCCTCAGCTGGATGAGCCGATACGAGTCTCCCGACTTGGTATACGGCGTTTTTCCTTGGTTTCCAAAATTTACCATTGGACTCCCAAGTATAATGCTCCGGAAAGTCACGGTACAAGATTCCTCAAGCTTCCTCATGAAGCCTGTTGTAGTCAAAGTACGCTGTCAGCATTGACTCGTCGGCACCTGGACGCTTGACAACCCGTTCGATCTTGTCCCGTTTATGATATGTAACCATATGCATGTCGGGAAGATGAAGCTGCAACTGCTGCACTGGTGGATGGTTCTTGCTCAAGTCAAAGCCATATATCCTCCACATCGCTTCTGGAGGTGTCACCCACCGGGCCTTTCTGTACTGTGTGATCTCATCAACGTTCCCCTTGTCATCTTTTTTTCCAGCCTCCCTAACAGCCACAGACGCTCTGTCATGGCCCTTGTATATGTATTTGAATAGGTATTTCACAGATTTAATGCTACTACATGCCTCAACATTGATGTGGCAATTGAAAGTACGTAGCAGACATGGGTTGTATGGGACGACCCACTGATTGTCCAGGATGTGACCTCTAATTATTTCCTTACGACCATCATCGCGTCGCCGATAGATGGGGTACGAATCCTTACCTTGCGACGTTGAATCGCAGAATGGCCGCGGGTAACGGTTTTTGCATGAAGTACGTCCCCTTGTGCATGGACATAATGGATTTAGCGTCCCGCATGGGCCATGCATCATATGCTTCATCACCATCCTATAGAGGTCAGGGTACTTCTTCTTGTTTGGTAGCTCAGCAGAGATAAGCAGGTCATACTGTTCTGGACACGTGATCTTGTACTTCCTCTGCATTATTAGCAAAAAGTGTGCATGCGGCAAGCCCCTCTTCTGGAACTCCACGACATATACGAATGCACGGACCTTTCCAAGTATGTCCTTTTCCATCAACATCTTCTTAAGCTCCTCCAACTTCGCCCTGAACACTCGAGAAACAAGATCTGGACGGTCCTGTGGACTCTGACCAGGATAAAGCTCATTCTTAATCTCATCCCAATTAGGATTGCACGTCATTGTGAGGAAGATATCCGGTTTACCAAACTTTCGCACCAGAGCCATCGCATCCATGTACCGACGCCTCATATTACGGGGCCCTCCGATGAAAGTCGGCGATAGCACAGTACGCTTACCAACCTCATCAGCGTCTTCCACCCCCGTACGCCAGCTGTCAACCAAACCTTGATACAGGTCAGCCCTAAGAATGTCCTGATTGTTGCGGATGTAGTCTAGACGCGAGCTTTCGATCTTAACGTAGGTGTCGACGGCAAACTGTTGGAATAGACGCTTGTCGTATAGTATAGGATTAAAAATCCCAGGCCGCATCTGGAATTTGTAGCAATAGTAATCACGCACGGAGACACATTTATTTCCAGCAGACCCTACACACATAAACATTGTTCATGTTAGTACCGTGATTGATGACATGCGGAACATTTGTCTAATGTTTGTAAGACACTATAAAGACATCTGAATTTACCAGCATCATCGTCACCACCACCATCAGCACGCGCCTTGCGAATCGCTCGAGCTTTATTGACTTCAGCCATAGTCACACCAACTTTTGGAATGCAGTTGTGCCAGCCAAGCTCACCTCTCGGAAAGAATAGCGGGTATGAGAGAGCGTCGTAGCACCCATGATAGGACCGGATGCCATGGATCAACCTATCCTTCCCTTGGAGGACAACACTATTATCGAACTGGCCCCGACGCTCGCTCCCCTCAATCCAAACGGCAGCAACCTCTAACGTTAATGGCACGTTATATGTTCTCTGGTCTAGACGTTGGTCAAGGTTCAACTCAACATGGTAATCCTGAAGGTTGTCAACCTGACCCATACTCCTAAGATTCTCTGAGTAGGGATTAATGCCATGTAAGATGTCCTTTAGCCTCTGGATGACTTCCCTATCTTCTTGGGCAGACTTCTCACGGCACTTGCGGAGCCTATGCTCAAGAGACGGATCATCGTCGTAAAAATAAAGCTCGAGGTGACCAGGTTCGTGACCATCCTCTTTACCAAATGATCTTATGTTATGGTAGATTTGACCATGGGCACGGAATGTGTAAATTCCACAGTTTCTCATGTCGGTGGTCACACGATCAAGCTTATAGTACATAGAAGTGAAAGAGAAGTGGCCATTGAAATATCTGATGTTTGCACGGAAATGCCTAGCATCAGCGTCCGAGCTCGACCACAATCTCATGAGTTCCGGTGGTGTCTCATGGGTGGAAAGATGAATCTTTCCACTGCGACAACAGAATCCAGGTGGCTCGGACTCAAACTTCTTTGCATTGCAGTGCTCGCAGTTATCCTCTAGCTTGAGCATGTGCGTCACGTCAGGGACATTGGCATAAACCGCATCATATGGATCTGGTACATCGGGTTCGTTGGGATCTTCATTAGCCGTCTCGAGATCGACATCCTCATCAGCTTCCCAATCATCAGGTTCTAATAGTTAGCACGAGTATGAAGTGTTAGATTTTGGAAATAAGATAAGTCAAAGGTCACATAGATGCGCCGGGGTGTACCTTGGCCTCCAAAAAGGTACCCCTCCTCCTCTTCCTCGTCGTCCTCAAATATGATGTTCTCATCGCAATCTGATGCAACATTGGCACATGAGTGATGAGACAAATGTATTTACATAGGTAGGATAATAGCATGCAAGAAGCACGTGCAACATTTACCGTCCTCTTCCATGGAGGCATGTGTCCCTGCCTGCCCACCATGTGGAGGCATTGAATACGGCTCGTCAACAACAGATGGTTGTGTCTGAATACCTGTAGTAGCATCATTAGGTGCAGGCCTAGTACTTTCTGCGCAAGATTAATTGCGGGTGAGACATAGAAGAGGTATTGACAAATAAGCAAAGTGAATTTCTTTTTACCCGCTCCAAATACATTAGATGCAGTGAAGGGATGGGAGTCGCGAGCGTCCGTTTGGGTGCCACCTTTAGTAGTAGAATAGCAGTAGGATAAATGTAGGTTACTTTAAATATCATAATAATATAATATATGAATACTAAGGTGGGCAAAGGATGTGAGCTAATTACCATTGTCCATGACACAAGACGTTTGAGTCGGCTGGCTCGTATAATTGAATTTTTCACAAGCAGGCCGTTTGGTATTTCTGCCAATGGTTGCTTCAAACATTTGATTACGCCAGTTTAGGCGTGAATTCCTAATTCCAGGAGTCACAGGCTTGCTATGGATGGTGTGGTTTAGAGGGATCGGCTCAGGAGTAATGACTCCAGGGGATTGCTCCACAGATGACTGGATGTAAATAGGCGTGCCGTTTACAAGGGGGATTTCCAACTCGTCCGATATTCTTGACGGCGATTTATCAGGAAGAGGGAATACCAACTCTGGGGTAAAGTGAGGACTTGGCATAGCGATAGAGTCAGGATGCAAATTGCTTGCCTGTTGTTCTTTGGCTCTCTTTCTATAGTCTCTCTTGGACTGTCTTGTTTTCTCTTTCTTCTCTTCTGGCGTCATAAATAATCTCTTTCCAGCATATGAGTCACGCCGCCTCTTATTTATTGCAGCCCTCTGCCTAGGAGACATTGCCGCCCTCCGTGCCCTATCCCTTCTACGCCTACGCTCCTTAGGCGAGAGGTCATGATCATCCATAGAACATGGATCTAATCCATCACTTAAATAATGAGTTGCATTGATGTTTGGTTAATGTGTTTGGTGCATTAAGATGGCAACAATTAAGAATAACAAGATCTCTATTTGATTTGGCATATGTATCACGCCGCCTCTTATTTATTAATGCGACGTTTTCATAAAAAAACCTATTAAAGGAAGCAGTTATAATTAAAGAAGCACTAAATAATTAGCCACCAGTCATAATTAAGAAGCACTAAATAATTAGCCACCATGGGATTACCTGGTCCACCCACAGTACTGCTATAACTTTCAACACAAACGTCCCCCGTATCACCAGGAGTAGCATCATCAATGCGTAATGCGGCGTTTATATCTAAAAAAGTTTTAGAGCTTTAAATTCCTGAAATCAGAGTCAGATCATATGATTATTCATCACACGGTTACCTCCTTCACATATAGGGCTGATACAACTTTGATCGCGTAACTCTTCCATCTCACCAAAAGTAGCCTCATCATTGATTAAATATGCGTCTACATATTTAAAAGATCATAAAAATAAAGCACCTTCTAAAACAATGATGTTTTTTCCAAAACAACAAAAGTGTGTAGGCGCACCTGATTCACCTGTCCCCACATGAAGTATGTCTTTATTTTCTCCCAAATCTCCCCTATGGAGCCAGCTATCGTTTTCATCTGCCTCCATGTGTACACTGTCATCTACATAAACTCTTTAGTCTCACTATTTGTCATGAAAAAATAATGATGCAGAAGTGGAGTGAAACGAGGAACACAATAGTACCTTGACGATGGTTTGGAATGTGCTTAATGGCACCTTGTTCCGTTTTTCTCCTCTTACCCTCTCTATCACGTTCATTAGGATCTACATGATCCAGGGTTTGCGTACCTTCATCATATTGAAATGACATAATGAGTGACCATAGTACATCACGACCCAAATGTCCAACTGTATCCTCACCTAGAATTGTTATATTTGTGAGTTCTTTAAAAGGTTCCCTAGACCGCCTTGACCCTTCCATCAACGCAATAGTACCTGCACAAGCCAAATG